>NC_134172.1:31836495-32175790 GCF_964188355.1 Buteo buteo
GCAATACAATTATTTTTACACAGATATGCTTTTAAATATCTTTTTTATTTGAATTACTTTTTTTAAACATTGGCCTAATAAAAATAACAGCTTTTATTTCTGAGATGGAAACATTGGTCTAAAAATAAGATCTTACGAACAGTGCCAAACCTGCTTTGATACATTGAGGATGTAAATATCTCCCTGAACGTTCTTTTGTTTGTCATCAGTCAGCCATGGAAGCAAGCATGACTTCTCAAGCTTTATTTTTCTCCACTAGTCCCCAGGCGTGAAGAGATGGGCCCATGGTCTGCATAACACTGAATGGTATTTTTCTCCTAAGGATCCTAGTGAATTCTCAATGAAGCTTACAGTCAAACATAAGATTTTCATAATAGGCCTTTTTCTATTGACTTTTTGACCTAGTAACTGAGAACATAAACTACACAGAATGAATTTCTATTTGCATAGTGATCTCAGGGAAAACAGTGTAGATGCAGCCTGAGATGTTTAAGTGAAGCTGCTGAGGCAGGTCCCGTCTTGCTTCTCCATGTGGTACAGGACTGGTTTTTTTTATTTAAAACATTTTTCTATAACATATTTTTTTAATTTAAGACCTTTAATTAAATGCTAAAGAAGCTATATTTTTACCTCAGTTTGCCTAACGCTGTGAGTCATCCCACAACGAGGTACTTTAGCTGTGCTGAGAGAGACACTTGCTGAGGTCTGTCCCAGGCAGAGCTGCACACTGCAATTTACCTCAATGTAAGATGTCGTGTACTCACTTTGCTTTAAAGTTAGGATGGGTGTGCACATTGTTGTCCCAACCTAGTTCTTACAGGACTCTTCTTTTGTAAGGTCAAACTCATAGTAATATCAAGAGTATAAAGTCGGTCTCTTCATTCTGCTGTGAAATAAAATGAGATACAGAGGGAACACTTATTTGTATTTGAAGGATGAGAAACTGACCCTTAGAAAACAGCTGTTTTTAAAATTTCTTTTCAGGTTGGTTAGCTATTAATAATAGCTGAGCATCCTGGTCTAATCTGCAGGTTGGATCCAACTTTAAATTTGGCCCTGCTCTGAGTGTGGGCCTGCTGCAGAGGTTCCTTCCAGACTAAACTATTCCAGAAGTATATGAACAATCAAGCTGATTCAATCATTTGATAAAGAATTAAAAAAACCCCAAACCACCCCAAATTTGAAATTTCTTCCTTTGCAGAACTGCTATTCTGCATTTTTAATGTTCCATTTGTCATTTACCATGGTTCTTCATCAAATGTTTGGTAGCTAATCAGAAATACTGCAAATCTGCAGTGCTTCACATCAGCAAAAGTTAGTAGCCGCATTTCTTTCATTCTACCAAATATTGTTCCTTGTGAGGTTTACTGCTGTGTGGATAGACACCCTTTTGCAGAACTTCCCCTCTTCTCATGGCTACTATTTTCTCTCTCTCAGATATCTTACGGAGGTTCCTGTACAAGCTCTTTTTAAGCCACCTGAGTTACAACTTATCTTTAAGCTTAAACTGCTTAAACATTAGATTGTGGCTAAACTTTGTCCTCTGAAGCTGAAGCCAGTTATGGGGCCTCACACAGGCAATTCTGCCAGCAGGTCTGCAGAGCAATGATAGTGCACAACGGGGGGTGGGCGTTGGTTTCTTATGCCCACATAGCTCTTTGCCCAGTGGTTTTCCCCCTTCACGCTTCACCCTGCTGCAGTGCTTCTGGCTACTGCTGTCTCAGCTGATTTCCTTGCACATCTGCCCTTGAGCAGCAGTAGCAGGAGCATGCTCAGGTATCTGCTGCTGCTGCTGTTCACACATGAGCTTAAACTACCCACAAAGGTCAATTTGTGTGAAAACTGTGAAACAGAGTGGCTGAGCTGTGGGCAGATATTTTGCCTTTAGCAGTCTCAAGCAAAGAGACAGAGGAGACAACAGTGGGTGTGGTAATACCTCCAGCCACTGCCGCAATGTGCTTCAGTGGGCATGTCCCAAACTCTTGGGGTGAAACCTGAGAAACAACTGCACTACTGTAAATTTTTAAGAATCTTTATTTCTGGTCTAAATGCGAAAATGAATTTGTAGCTTCTTATTTATAAGAGAACACTTCAGGGAAGGGGCTGCATTTTTAATAACTATAGCCATTGCTTTCTGCACTATAGACTTTATTAATACTATCTATAGTAAGAAATAAAACATGGTGGTTAGGTCTATGCATTTCCACAAATGATGTAAATCATGAAGTTTTCTGCAAATATTTATATTAACCTATTATTTAATGTGAGTGAAATTGTACCAGTTTCAAGTTGTCTTTTCCTCAAATGATTCTTCCTTCAAAAAGCATCTGGTACTAGATTCAGAAGAGATGTCATCACTGGATTTTCCTTGATGAGGAAGAATTGTACACCTAGATATTCCAAGACTGTAGCTTTCGAGTCTGGATGTGGATGAGCTTCATGCTGGAACAAGACTGAATCATCTACCATTGCTGCTCTTGTGCCTGGGTTTCCATGAAGAAAAGTCAGACATGAGCAAGAGACTTTTTTTTGTCATGCTCCAGAGATTCCCCTGCCCCATCATATAAAATCAGGCAATAAGAACTGCAGGACATGTCTCTGAGGTAAGCGAGCCATAGGTATCCATCCATGTTCTTCCTTTCGTCACAAGAATTTGCAGTGCAAAACCTGGCATATGTTTTAGGTGTATTGTCCATGTAATACAGTGTTTCCAGGTAGGAACATGCTAGCATTTGCATGCTATTATCTCTTGATAGTGGAAAAGTACAAGCATTACAAGATCTGATTTTTCAACAAATCTTGTCTTAACAAGAAAGATTTGATTCTGCAGACTGAACACAGGAGTCCCACACAACAACATGGCCTGCCAGGGGTTTACTTTAAGCTTGAAGTACTCAGCAGATGAGTCAGTTTCAGGCTAGATATTCACTGAAGCACAAAGCAAAACTCACAGTCACCCATAGACATAAGTCAAAGAAAATGGTACTTTTCCATGAACAAGACAAATGAAAGAGCAGATCTCCTTATTGCTCCTGCAGTGACTTTAAATCTGAAAGAGCTACAGGACAAAGGTTTCTCCTCGTCCTGGAAAATGGCAGTAAAGAGTGAGGGTCAGGATTCACACAACAGGCAGTGAGATGCAAGTCTTGTTTGCAGCACTACCAAGAAATTGCTCTTGTTGAACCAAGAAAGCAAGGCTTCTGTCTCATCTCTTTAACTGGAGTTGGCCAGTTGCTTTTGAAATCCCGAATCTGAAGAATTCTGTAGGTGTTTGTATTTACAATAGATTGAACAAAATCCCCAGACTGTGTTACACAGCATGTTTAATTTATCTAGAAGTTGATTTTGGCCCAGAACCAACTTTTCTATCTCCCATTCACTGCCAAATTGACTGCCAGATTTCTATTCAGAAAACCTTAAGTCTAGCAGAAATAAGGTCAGACTTCAACAGGCTGGAAATCATAGATCCCCTGTGCACACAGTGCCAACCTTTCTGCTGTGTACCCTCTAGCACTTATGTCCTCTCTCCTCACACTCTCTCTAGCAGCTCATGGGGAAAGCAAGTGCTAATTTGTTAAAAGTAAGATTTTTTTTTTTTTTAGCATTAATCTTCAGAGTCCAGCAAATGAATAATTAGAAGTTAATCAAGTATTTTAGAAAATGCAAAAGCAGGAACCGTAGCAATCTCTGTGTGATAGAAAAATCATAAAAGAGATTTTTAACTGAACTTATTTTTGCTTTCCATCACACAGCTCACCTTCTTCTCTTCTGGCTTACTAGCTGTGGTTTCAGTCAATGTGTGTACAGAGGAAGTGGTGCCACAGTATAAAGCTGCATCTATTATCAGTGCACTGTACATATACAAAGAAACTTTATTAGATGCAGCCAGAGCATTCTGTTGGATTGAGCTTGTGTTGGGGGCCTGCAATTTTGAAAGTGAACTTGTGTCCTAATATCTAGATGGTTTTAAACCAGCTTTAACAGGCTCAATGGACAAGTCTTGTGTGATCACATTTGTCTCTTCAAAACAAGAAACCCAGAGGCACATTCAATGTCTTTGTAGACTGCACACTGTGTATTAATGAAAGACAAAAGAAAAGGCATATCTTACCACTAAGTTTGGAAACCACCCTTCCCCTTTCTTATATACTTCCTTTTTCAAAGTAACATTACTGAAGCCATTTCATTTCAGAGGACAGATAAATCATGAAGCTGAATCAAATATAGATGATGTAAAACTTTGTCAAGGTTACAGACCAGGCCTTCACAGTGCTTCCTTTGTGTTTCACTTGAATCGTTGATTGTCTTCCTGTTCCAATGCCATTCTCTTTCCTTCTATTCAGGAGTTTTCTATTACCTTCCAGACTATTGTATGACTACGCAAGTAACACAAAGTCCTTTGTATGGTAGAAATCAGGCACAAAATAAACACACCTTTATCCTGCACTCTAAAAACCTTCCTTCTTTCTGCATGTAAATACAGCTCCTATTAAAAAACAATCAGAGCTCTATGAACCTGATATTGCAATGTTAGCCAACTGGCAAACTCTTAAAAGTGCTGGGAGCTTTCTTCCATGAAGTCCACTGCCTCTGTGACAAAGCTCTGCTGCTGTGAACAATTGCCCAGTAATCTGACTGCTCCAGTTTCCTATATTGACAGTCACGGTACTGACTTTAGCCTCTGTAGAAAAGGAAATGATATACAGACACATGAAGTGGGGAGTCTGGGCCTCTTAATGACACCAAGCTTTGGAATTTTATTCTTTGCATGTGTTTACTCAGCCCTTTCCTATTCTTGTATCCTGCATAATAAAGTCATTTATTCAGGTGCTGTTTTCTGCCTTTTGGTTATGCACAGCTATGCAGAGGAAAAAGGAGGAAAGAGTTTTTTCCTTTGTGCAGGTTGCAGTCCTTCCAGTCTCTCCTGCTTGGTGTAAGCAGAGGCACTTCACAAGGAAAGGCAGGGGTGCCAACAGCCATCAGCAGCCACTGAGCACGTGAAGAAGGAGCTGTGATTTTCACTGTTCGTTCTGATTCATATCACTTGGGTTAGTGAGGAACAATATGACCCTACCACACACAACTACTTAAAACAATAGTCTGGCCTCAGACATATGCAGGTTTTCTGTTTTTTTTTCTTGTTCTTTCTCTTGGAACAGGTATAAGTTTTCTCTTTCTCCCCTCCGTCCCAACTCCTTGCACCAATTTCCCCACAGATTTATGAACAACTTGTCCGTGCCTGACATAATTTAACACACTAATGAGTCAGCAAGGATTTAGACTCTGTTTTTATATAACTTGTCTTATGTTCTATACTCACTAATATTATTAGAGTACCCAGCATGGTTGCCTTAAGGATTCCTGAGGGTATCTTTCTCACTGATTACGTGATTTGGGTTCAGGGGTTTTCACACTGCAGGTGTCAGAATTGTCTTGTGATCCTGAAACCCTTTGAGTCAACCGAATCTCTGCTAGGCAACCTCTGCCATGTCAAGGACCTTCTGCTCTTTTCTGTGTACTATTTGGAGCTAAGGAGAAACATTGGAAGCACCCATCGTTTATGTAACACTAGCAAAAAGTTACCAATTGGTTACTCTACCCCTGCTCTCCTGCCATGGGTCTCTGAAGGGCAACATGGATTTTTTTTTTCTAAGGTAGTGATTAAATGTTGGTTTTGCAAAAGTCTTTTGTCTCTCTTGGGTTTACTGGTGATTTCAGTCTTGTAAACAGCATTTGCTACTCAGATGCTTTGTTGGGAGTTCTAAAATGCTGTGACTGAAGTAACCAGAAACAAGTGGCATTTAGTGCATTTGCTCGCATATGTTGAAGATTTGCATATGTTGTAAAGATATCAGTATTGCTTTGTTAAAGAGAAGTTTCCTTTGGGTGAAACGCTAGGAATTCAATTTAGAAGAGTTTAGCGGAGGCGCTGTTGTAGATTAGAGTGGTGGAAAATTGTGCACTGATGGCATGGGTGGCAGGGGTATGTATCCAAGAAAAACGTATTACTCTAAAAGCAAAGTAAAATAGAAATGTCTTACTTTAAAAAGCAAGTGAAAAGACTTACCAGAGCAGATTTTGTAATGTGTTTGGAGGGGTTATAACTTGAGGTATAAAGTGAGTGGGTGAAAGTGAGTCCTGTGGAAAGGAGTCCTGATGGCTGAGTGCATGATTACAACCACATTTTGTTTTTGCTTTGATGCCCAATGCAGGAGAAAATTTGGGTGTCATATATTAGTACTACCCATCCAATACAGTTCAGAACAAATAGCATTTATCCGGGATGTAAAATCATCTCTTAATTAACCTTTGCACCAGCATACACATTCCTTTTGCTTGTTCAAGTGTAAATTAACATAGCTCAGGCTGGGATTTTCAAAGGAGCCTTGGTGAATTAGTTATCCATATCCCATAAAAATTAATTCTGGACAGTATTTAGTTTTTGTGCCATTGTTTGAACTCGCTGTTAAGTAAAATGCAATTTTGCAATTTTATTTTAGTTATAGCTCATGCTGACTATTTAAAATGATTTGGACAATGAATTGGGGCAGTAACAACCTATAATTGTTTTCTGCAGTTCCCTTGCTGTCTGTAGCTTTTAATTAAGATATCTGTCAGATTTGGTTAACTGTATTTTGTTGCTATATTTCTAAAATTAAAAATACTATCTTATCCAGAACATTCCACATGGACCACAAACTGAATCAGCAGAGGAAAAATATATGTTACAATTTTTCATCAATAAAATAATCCGAGTAAGAAATAAGGTTAAGGATAATAACTAATTCATAGGGGAAAGGCTAGCTCTTCTATTAATGCCTTTTAACAAATGACGTTCCAAAAAGTCTGTTTGTCACTGACAGGCAATGTAGAATTTAAAATATTTTTTGAGGGCATATGTGTTAGGTTGGAGTCCCATTAGAATATAATGAAGACGGTGGGAGTGGTTCAGTGGAGACATCAGGAGGAATGCTTGGTTGGATGCTAGGTTAGTGCCTGTCAGAAGGGAGCAGGGAATTTCATGAAATAAGGTTATGTCAGCCATTAGATGGTTAATCATAAAAAAGAGAAGGTTTTCCAGTGCCTAGAGGCTGGGGCAAGCAAACCTTTGTGGGCTTAGAAAAGGAGTATGAGGTGGTCATGATAACTATGATTTAAAAGTTTTTGGAAAAAAACCTGGATTTGAAGTTCAGAATTATTCTTGAGTTTTGGCACAGGGTTCAGCAGGAAATATCTGTTCTTCCACACAAATGCCAATATTATCTCTCTGTTAAGATAATAGCAGATGTTTGGGATCTTTGAAGACAGCTTCACAACCAGGGAAAACAAAAGTTTGGAACTATAATACACGTTAAAAATTATGTATTCAACACATACACTTACAAAAGACTTGGAACAAAGGAAGTCAAGCTCATGCAGACAGTCTTTTTTTCCCCAATTTTTCTAGTTGCATTTGTGTGTTTATTTTCCAGAGAGCAGCTCCAACTACTGTCTCTGAATCAGAGACTAAGGAAAAAAAAAGGCAAAGTCTGGTTGTTAGGGTTTGTTTAGGTTTGAGGTTTTCCTGGGTTTTTTTGTGGTGTTTTTTTTTTTTTTTTTTTTTACAATTCTCTTTCCATGGACTTTCAATAGAAGCAGCAAGCAGCTAATAACAAAATACATATTCCCAAGATTCAACACTTTTTCATGTTAAAAACATGGTAGAAAATGTTCTTTTAACACTGACATCAGCTCTGGTATTCTCTCAGTAACTGGCTGAACTGAAACACTGAAAACTTGGAAATAAATCACATACAACCAACTACTAAATCCTGAAGTCTGGATTTCACAGTTTGAAAAGTTCTGGGGAGATGGATTTGCTTAAAAGTAAGTGCCTGGAGTTTTGTTTTGACTCAACATATTTATTCAGACAGAACTTCCACACTTTTGAAATTTTGCCGGCACACCTTAAAGTCAGGAAAACTGTGTTTTTATTGTACATACAATTAAGTGTTATTGTTATTTATTATTTGCTTAAAGCTGATAGTGTGTTCAGTGCTATGCAAGACATAGATATCATGCTATCTAGCGTGAAGAGTTCATAACATAGAGACCAAAATGAACAGCTTGAGGGATTTCTGGGCTTTAAATTAAAGTCGAAAATTAAACTAATGTTCTCTATGGCATAAGAAGTCATTTAAATTCACACATGCAGACAGATAACATCCATATTCTAGCTGCATTTAGTTACAAATATCAGGTTGGAGATATGAATGGATGAATAGTATTTGGCTTTTAATAAAAGCCTCCATTCTGCACAACCCTCTCATTCCTTCCCCGACTCTCCCCCCGCCCCGGGGGTGGGAAAGGTTACTACAGCACATCCCCTGTTAAAATCACATACCTTCCTGCTGAGGGGAAAAAATGTGCTGCAGAAACTATTAACAATGTTCTTAATTTATTATAACAGTTTTAAACAGTGCCAGGGAAAAGGGGGTAAAGTGGAAGGAAAAGAGTGCCTAATAAAAACTCCAACTGTGTAAGGAGACAATTTTACATGACTATGGTAGAAACAGTGAAAGTGGGAAAATGTATTTAAACCATATGTATTATGAAACCTTACACACTATAAAGGCTTCAGATTTCAAACACCATACATCCCTAATAATCATATCAGCATCTATATTAAAATCAAGTTTACTGTCTTGTTACATTTCTAGCCCAGTGGCAGGGAGTAGAACCAGGGTTTGCAGAAATTACATATGCCAGTACTTCTGCAATGGATATTTTCTTTCCTGGTGTGTTGCTGCCAGATGAAAGGGGAATAGATTTTTTATTCAAAAACTGGAACCACCTGATCAGATGAGAATCAAAAAAATCCTTTGCCATCAGATCTAAAACGTATGCACAAAGACCAAATCCCCTTCCTTTTTTTCTCCCTGGGCTTACTTGGTATCTTCAGTGTGTTGTGCTTGAAAATCTGGGCAAAATCACCACACAGTGTAAATGAGTGGTATAAAAAGATGCTGTGAGCCCCAATATCTATGGCTGCACATAGAAAGGGTTCTTCTGCTGTGTGAATGGCAAAACCCCCAGGCTTTATTCCAAGCAATATACCTCTTCCTGCAGAAAAGGTTAAGGCATCTCACATCGAAATGCTGGGGCAGCGAGGGAGGATTTTGCTCTGAGTTTTACCTGTTTCTTGAAGCAGTTAAGAAACTAAGACCAAAGTAGAATTGTCTAACCTTAAAAAAGAGGAACTATGCTTGAAATTCCCTTATCCTGAAATATCATTACATGCAGAACTTCGAGTATTTTGCCACCAACATAGAATATTGTCAGAGAGAGTTTGGAAAAACATTTTCTTTTTTTTTTTTTTAACTAGACAGGTTTAAATTTTTCCTTTCTATTTTCTTGAATCATGAATGTCAGTTTCTTGATGTTTCTTCTTGATAATAGAAAAGCATTACAGTCTATGATGATAAGCATTAAGTAGTCCATGTTAAAAAACCTGTTGACTGTAACTGACTTGGCCATGGCCAGTAACTGAAGATGTCTGATCCTGTTCATGCTGTTTGTCTCCATCCATTTAATTTTCTTTTAATTGTGGGAAAGGCAATGAGTGTAGGGGCTGTGAACTGGCACTCCTGAGCTGTTTCCAGATCTGCAGTTCTTTTTATGGGTAGCCTTGCGGGAAGGTATTTGCAGGTACTGAATGCTCATAATTCCGATTTGTTGGGACCAGTGGGTACCCAGCCTCTGCAAATGCTAGGGCTTGATATTTGGTGAACCTCAGTTTCCTCAGCTGTATAATGTAGACCATAATGTCTGTGCACCTCACAGAATGAGTAATTAATTAATGTTTGCAAAACATGCTGAGAGCCTCTGGTAAAAAATACTGGGAATGTGTAACCAAACCATTGTTCGTGTTGGTGTGCATTCTTCCTGGATTCCAGCTTCCTATCTGAGCAAGATCAAGTATAAGAGAAAGTTATGGTAGTTTTCAAAGTGCACAAACTCTGAGGAAAAAGATAAGCAACACTGGTAATATTACATCTGTGTGGCAGCTGACTGAAGAAAGCTTCACTAATGGAGTACTTTGTGACCTTCATATTTTTTCTGTACTGCAAGCTATTCATTGAAAGCAGCAGCCTTACTGCACATAAACAAATCTGTATCTTTCCATAGCTGAAGGATGCCAGAAACCGAAGAGAAGAAAACAACAAGACAAAGCTGCATACCATCAGAAAAGAGAAAAAAGTCACCAAAGCACCCCAAGCTCCATAGCTAATGGAGGGAGTGCTTGTGATGGCAAAGTGCTTAGCTGCAAGCCCAGGGGCATAGTGGGATTGCAGGATAGAGAATCACCATGCTTGAGTTATAACATGTGGATCTTAGCTAATACATTGTTAACATAGTGCTCAGGGCCAATCACTCTCAGTAGTACAATTTAAGCTGAACAGTGCCCTAAGGACAGAGAGGTGGAAGGGGCAATAGCCCAGCACATTTCTGAAGTGTTATGAAAATAGGGCAGTGCTGTTCATGTTGGGAACTGCTCTCAGGAGAAGATTACACAAATATAAAAAATGAGATGTAGAGCTCTCCTACAGCACGTAATTAGAAACTGCAAATCATATCTGGCTCTTTGGGGTGTCTTTGTACTGCGGATTGAAATGCTTTTATAATGCAAGCATTACAAGAAATTCAGATGCTTTTTTCTCTGCTTTCTGCTCACATAAGGTCTGATCTGGGATTCAGTGAAGTGAATGTATAGACTACCACTGAATTTAATGGGTTTTGGATTAAAATCCTAGTGCTAGGAAGAACTGCACAGAAGAAACCTTGTAAGAGCAGTGTACTTCAGCAGAGGAGGAGGTTGTAGAAAAACATGTTAAAGTGACATTGAACACTGTTTCTGGTAAGTGTCCAAGTGCTTCTCCTCTTGTCATCCATTCTTAAACTCAGTTTCTTTCTCCCTTGTACATTGTGCAGATTTGTTAGTTAGATACTCTTTGTTTTAACTCTCTTTGCGATTGTATTTTAAACCAGAAAAAAATTAATGTGGAATATTCAGTAAAATTCAGGCACAATGACTGATATGTAGATTCTACAGAGAATATAGGTTCATTATTTGTTTCAGCTGGCTTATCAGCTGTTAAGATTCAGATAAACATTTTATTTGCTATTTAATGATCTAAAGTGCCTGAGAAATGATCTGCCTTTTCTCACGTACCTCCTACTCATGATATATGAATGAAAGAATATCTTTTCCCTTATCTGTTGTAAAAAACATTTTTTATCATATAAAAGAACTAAAAGAACAAGAAGGAAGAGAGAAAAGGCTGAAGAGAGCATATGAAAATGAGTTAACTGTGTCACATTTGTGATCACTTCACAGCACAGTGATTAATAACTCACGCCACCTGTTTTTTTGCCAGGGAAACATAACTCTGAACTAGTCCTTGCACAGGATGGAGTCTGGCCTCATGCATAGAATATGGCCAGTTCTGCCCTACCTTCCTGTGTGAGAACACCCCTTTCTCCAAACCAGGAACGGTTCTTGAAGGAACAGTAAGGGTGGTCCAGGGTCGTTACCTGATGAGCCACACCTGCTGTGAGAGGCCTAGGAAAATGAATATTACTCATTTTTTCCAAGACATCTATAAGTGATGACTTGAGGAGAGTTAGCACAGGATCGAGTTTCTGGAAGTAGATAATTGTTGACATTTTAATCTAGCAATATATAAATATAACAGTGCAGCAAGATGTGCTTTAGAGCTAGTTAGACAAATACAGAAAAGGGCTCATATTTTTTTAAAGTTTAGGTAAGAAATCATTAGGTTGTTGAGGTGGGTTTTCCATTATCGCACACTTTACTTCAAGGCTGTGTGTTTTTCTAAAGGATACAGTCAACTTCAAACTGAACTTGGTGCTGCAGTAAAGCTCTATGTGCTCATCTTAGAGCTCAGACATGAGAGTTGTAGCAATGCTTTCTGGTCCTAAACTACATGGAAAAAAAACCCAAACAAAACCTCACCACTCTGTATCTTTGTTTCAGTGGAGTTATACTAAAAGATATCATGGCTATTATCAGTTCAATTCAATTTAGGATGTGGTCTTTTGTGGTACGTTAGTTTAAAAACCATTTACCTCTGATTTGCTGCTCTAACTCAGTAAAATGTATTTATGTCAAGCTCATTAAGAACTTCTTCAACTGTTGTTAGTGAAATGAAGTTAAAAACAGAAACAACATGTCCCAGAAATGGAATTTACCCTTTCACCTGCAGTATTCCTCTGGGTTTTTACATATACATTTTAGTAGTTCTAAACAAAAACCAGAATTTCTGGCAATATTTTATGACAAAATTCCCAGAAGTTCACCTCTTAGAATTTGATAGAAAACAAATCTTCTTGTTATATGTATTTCTGTATAAAAGGTATTATTTCCTTTCCCATTTGCCTGTTAATCTGGAACAGAATGTCAGGAGATTATTACAATACATAGTAACGTTGAGAGGACATTCATCTAGATTTCTGTCAAGGACTTCAATGATAAGAGAGAATTCTCGTAAGGATCCCATTAGAACCACCATGGGAATAAAAGAAGGAAAAAGTCATACAACCATTTACTGTTTTTAATACTTTATTTTAAATTCGAAACAGGAAAAGCTCAGACAATTTCAGTTTCCTAGGAAACCTATCTATTGAGATGATTTGTCACTGCTTGCTATTTTGTCATCATCTATGCTAGTGCAAAGTGAGTCAAAATGCTACTAGCCAAGTGGTAGCATGAACATAATCTAAATATGAGTTTTGCACAAATGCATAGCAATGAATAAGCCAGCTTTAGGGAAAAAGTTGTTATGTTAGTGCTTATACAGCCTTACTGGAAACATAGACAATAAGGCTTGAGTGTTCTGTTTTTAAGACCCTGTGTTGAATCCTTGCAGGGCCTTAGTCTCAGAATGGCAAGAATTAACTTTTTAGGCTTCCTGTCTCTTAGTTTGAAACCTCATTTCTAAATTAGTTGTCAAGCTTATATTCATGAAGTGCATGGGAAAACATAGATAATAGCAGGTATTATGTCAGCTGTGGGTAAGGTTAGATAGAGAGTTACTTAACCTGGTTCTCACCAGACACCCAAGGTGAGTCCAGCTTTAAAGTGGATCTGCCTAGATCTTCACGTGATAGTAGACTTTTGAAGAACATTAGATATCTTAACTCAAAAAGCCAATTTTACTTCAAAGAAAACTAGCAACAGAGCCTTTTAAAGTTGAAAACTCAAAGTATCTCAGGGAAAGAACAGAGATAAAGGTCTATAAACAGCTTTTTACCCACCATAGGGCCTTTCAGGAAGGTCCTTGTTTCCAGCCAGCTCAATAGCTTTCTGAGGGGTGCAAACTGTACACCATACATTCTGCTTTCCATGTCTTCTCTGAGGCTGTCTGCACCCAGTTCCCAAGTCCTTGCTGTGACTTTCCTATCCAGCCCACCTTTATAGCCTATATCACCTTGAGCAGATAGGAATTGCAGAAGTGCCTAACCCCTGGCCCAGATCACTCCATCTCACCCAGTTACTCCCTTAGGGAAGAGAGACATAACTAGAGAACAAAATGTAAAGCAAACAAAAAAACCCTCAAAACAAGCAAGTCCTATTACAGTCATCACTAAAGTTCTCAGCTCTGGTTAGTCATCGAATCTTTCTCACAAAAGAAATGAAAAGAGAGTTGAGTTGTGGTGTCTTTCTCTCCTAAAACGTAACAGTTATGGTTCAGTCATTTGCCTCAAATTTGGAAGACCTGTATACTTCCTCTTCTACCAAACTAGGAAAAGTGATATTAAATGTGGTTTCTTATCTTTCAGATAAGTCTTTTAACCTTTTATTGTAAGGAACCTTGGTACTGGGCCATCTCATGGTATTCTGGATTTAGGATTCCTGTCAAAGCTCATCCAAACATTCATATTCCACGACGAACACAAATGTTTGAAGATCAGACCATAACATCTCTTTCTTCTTTACTGTCTCTGTTCTAAGATGACAACAGGGAAATTTACTGTGATAGTCTCTGTTTTGTGGCAGATGGTAAGAAATGCTAGGAATCAGACTCTGAAGGTAGAGAAATCCAGTTCTAGATGCAGGAATGCCTAAATTGAAAAGCTGCTGCCAACTTCTTCATTGCAAAGAGTTGGGTGATTTTGACTGCATCAAAGCGCAGAAAAGAAATTAAGAATTCCATGAAAATTAGATAGCCTTTATGAGAACTCTTACAAAATTCTCAGCTTTAGTTTTAGCTATGTGAACGTGTCATGCAGCTTGTTAGTAGCCAGAGTGGAGGAAAAAAAAATGAAAGCGAGGCTGAAGCAAAACTTTTAAATTCCGGAAAGAAATTCAAGTTAAGATTGGATTCACAATTCAAATGTAATAGAAGCATGAACAAACTGGTGTAAACTGGAGTTGCTCCATTGATTTAAACAGAGGAAAGTAAAAGCACGTGTTGTACTGTGTTGTGAACCCATGTTATTTGCTTCTTACAGGACAAGGCAGCTCTCATCCCTAATCTGAATAGGAGAGTTTATGCAGCTACACCAACACAGTCATAGCAAGTGACATGGCAGTGCGGAGTGTATTTTCAATGCTATTGGGGCAGGATGCTTTCAATTAGGTGATCTATTACCTCATATATTATGTGCAGTGTAGAAAACTCTCAGAGTTAACTCCTGAGGCTTTCTCACTCTTCTGTAATCTACTGCCATTCATTCTAATTTTGCCAAATCAAAACTTTGCCTTGCTTTTGTTTTTTCACAGCGCTGATTGAAAGATATTTTCAAGGAGATTTACTAATCCCAACAAGTTTGGCTGCAGTCCTAATGTAATGCTTTTGCTGAAGTCACTCAGCAGGCTAATCCCTTTAACAGATATTAAATGTCAGCCTAGGAGACAAGTAGCCCCTGCTGAAATCAATATCCACTAGCATAGCAATCATTTAGTGGTTATTCATTAAAACAGCAGGCTGCTTCTCCCACAGAATTAAAGACAAAATCCTTATAAGAAGTTGATTACTCTATATTCTCTGCCTCGGAATTTTTGAAATGTTAAGGCAGGTTGGATGGTTATAAAAGTTCGTAATAGGGGTATGCCTGTGTAACATGATAAAAGTGTGTAAATCTCAAAAGGCTTAGCATTCCCACATATAATAAGCTGTGTTTGGATTGAAAGCCAGTGGAAAATGATCATGAAATTCTACCCCATTTACAAAAATAACAACAGCCAACATCCCAGTGATTTGAAGAAAATATAAATTATATATTCTGAAGATTCTGATTTTATACATGTATTATTTTAATGGAATGTGTTATTTCAGTGTACATTCTGATTGGCAGTTTTATAGGTAAGAATGAGGTATTATTATTAACAATAAGTAGAAAGTGAAAAGTTAACAGTTCCTGTTTTCATTAGCACATATCATCCCAGGAAGTTGGAATTGTGAGAGATTAAAAAAAAAGTTAGTGCAATTTGTAGGTGAATTAACAGCAAAAAAAACCCCCAATGTTTGCTGATACCTGTCTCAAAATGGTTCCAGTTTTCCTAATTCAAAAGGGAAATAATTTTATTTAGGATGTTGATAACTGTCACACACGTTTGAGTGTGACAGTTCCTTTAAAGACACACATAATTCAGTCTTCATCCAAAAACTAACCAATGAAAGGCAGCAGAGACACTATTAGGAAAAAAAAAAGTGTTTTGCAATTACAAGTTTTTTAATTAGCATTATGAACTCAGTAGAATCTTCTTTTAAGTTCATGAGCTAGACTGGGTTTGTTTTCTATCTGTCATGGTTTAACCCCAGCCAGCAACTAAGCAACACGCAGCTGCTCATTCGCTTCCCCTCCCCCACCCAGTGGGATAGGAGAGAAAATTGGGAAAAGAAGTAAAACTTGTGGGTTGAGATAAGAACGCTTTAAAAGAACAGAAAAGAAGAAACTAATAACTAATAATGATAACACTAATAAAATGACAACAGTAATAATCAAAGGATTGGAATATACAAATAATGCATAGTGCAATTGCTCACCACCAACCAATCGACACCCAGTTAGTCCCCGAGTGGTGTTCCCCCCACCTCCACTTCCCCCAGTTTATATACTAGATGTGACGTCGCATGGTATGGAATACCCCGCTGGCCACTTTGGGTCAGGTGCCCTGGCTGTGTCCTGTGCCAGCTTCTTGTGCCCCTCCAGCTTTCTCGCTGGCTGGGCATGAGAAGCTGAAAAATCCTTGACTTTAGACTAAACACTACTTAGCAACAACTGAAAACATCAGTGTGTTACCAACATTCTTCTCATACCTAGCTCAAAAACATAGCACTATACTAGCTACTAGGAAGACAATTAACTCTCCCCCAGCTGAAACCAGGACACTATCCTAGAGAGTACCTTGATTTAATTGCTTCAAATGATGAAGAATCCAGAACATTTTTACTGTCCCTATAACTATGGTGTGTCTTTTCATAGCATGGACTTCTCAACTAATAATTAATCAATAATCTCTACTTTTTAACAATAACATTTCTAGTGGATTTAGGAAGTTCTGCATTATTTAGTTTAGCATATTTTCCATTACAAAGGAAAACAAAAAAACCCAAAACCTGTTTTGTGAAAGAACATGGTTGAAATTCTGTGAGACAGACTGCAAACATCAATAGCCCTGAAAGTTTTTCATCAGCTGGTGGTATGTGGTGGTTTTCTGGCTGTAATGGGAGTGGTACAAAAAAAGGCAGAGCTACTATCTCAACTTCTTTATATGAGGCCTGTAGGGCATAGTGTGACTTTCTCTCTTAAGCTTTATTTCTTTGGAAATGGAACTAGTATTTCCTGACCAAAATGAAGGTAAGCCAAGCTGAAATTGGGAAAATAACCTGTCTTAAGCATCCAGCAAAGCTATTATTTAGAAAAACACAGGTAGGAAAAAGGAAATATCAGCAGAGACACAGATAACCCTTGTTTTCTATGGCCTGATGTCGTGGTTTAACCCCAGCCAGCAACTAAGCACCACACAGCCGCTCACTCACTCCCCCCCCATCCAGTGGATGGGGGAGAAAATCAGGAAAAGAAGTAAAACTCCTGGGTTGAGATAAGAACGGTTTAATAGAACAGAAAAGAAGAAACTAATAATGATAATGATAACACTAATAAAATGACAACAGTAGTAATAAAATGTACAAATGATGCGCAGGGCAATTGCTCACCACCCGCCGACCGACACCCAGCCAGTCCCTGAGTGGCGATTCCCTGCCCCCACTTCCCAGTTCCTATACTAGATGGGACGTCCCATGGTATGGAATACACCGTTGGCCAGTTTGGGTCAGGTGCCCTGGCTAGGCATGAGAAGCTGAAAAATCCTTGACTATAGTCTAAACACTACTGAGCAACAACTGAAAACATCAGTGTTATCAGCATTCTTCACATACTGAACTCAAAACATAGCACTGTACCAGCTACTAGGAAGACAGTTAACTCTATCCCAGCTGAAACCAGGACACCTGATTTTGGGAAACTCTAATTAACAAAGGGTCAGAGACTGAGGTAGCCTCCCTTGCACCTGGCCTGTGGGTGAGGTTCTGCAGGAAGGATTACAGCTGTGGTTTTCTTTGATCTTCTGTCAATGAAGTCCTTTAATTACTATAACAGTCTCTAACAACTGTAGTATTGTTTTAATGTTTGGTGGTTAAAGTGTAACAAATCCTATATCTGTTGTGTAAGGGCCTTGAATAAATTCATTGACATATGGTCTCTCAATAAAAGTAGCATGATTTTTCTGACAATCTTTCCAACATAAGTGGAGTCATGGATGTTAAACAGTATCAAAATTTAAGCCAATTTTATGTAGAAGCCTAAATATGGATATATATATATGATATTACATTGGTATGAAAAATTTCCCTTAATGGCCAATATATACCTCTTACCCTTCAGATCTAAGAAATGTTCCTCACTACTAACTATACATGCATAAGGTTGATCTAAGAAATGTTCCTCACTACTAACTATACATACATAAGGTTTATGAGAAGCACCCAGGTATAGGAAGACTGAAATGAAGCTAACAGGAGAATCCTACATTAGATTACAAATTTGGGACAAAGTCAATTAAGTCTTTGCATGCATGAGAGGAAACACTTATTGAACTTGACTTCAATAAAATGGTGATTAGAAACCTTTGGGTTCAGGTTTCTTTGCTGGCTGAAATTTTAAACAAAACTTAAAAAAAAAAGTTATGGGAAAGTAATTTGACCTGTCTCTGTCTCCCTCCCACACATCTTAGGTTAATTTTAAAGCAGAAGTGACTGTGGTTTAACTAATGAGAATCTAGTGAAATTATTATGACTGAATACTTCAAATGATACTTAGAAAAGCAAGTAGAAGTAGAAAAGCAATTAGAAGTCATTGAATGAATGCATGCTATTCAATAGCTGACCTGGCTGGGCAATTTGTAGTCTGAGATTAGAAAAGGGCACTAAAGAGTAAGACCTATCTGCCTGTCACACTGCTCTCATTAGTAGTGATCAATATCTCTTTTCCCAAATTGTGACTATGAAAGAGTAAAAAAAACATCCACACAACAGTCATTCAGAGAAATGATGCATAGTTTTTGGAAGTATTTAAAGAGAAATTTTAAAATAATCCTTCCCTTCCTGAGTCAATTCAGCACAAGAATTCACTAATAATTCAGCAAGACTGATTCTCACTAATAAAATGTACATAAGGATAGACTTGTAACTGGTTACCAGGGAAGAATTATGAAAAAAGAACCCCTAGTCCCTCAAAAACCCCCCACCAAAGTATGAGGAACCTGGGCCCAGATTTCACCTCCCTCTTGAAGAACTAGTTTCCTTAAGAGCAGGCTGTATTCTGCTGACATACATGATGTTTGGTGTGAAAAGCCATTACAGAGATATTAAGATCTCACAATTTTTTGACTAGTGGAAATGTTCCCAATACTGTTACGGTAGTCTGAGAACATTATCATAGTATGGGAAGTGTCATTGTAAAGTAAGATAAAATAAGTGTGGTACTTTTATACAGATAGATTTCCAGAGGAGACAGTCTCATATTTGCTCTTCCTGCAGGAAAAAATCCTCATGTTTTGCCCCTATTATTCAACATCTAACTTGCCATTGTTAAATCTAGCTGAATTTGCAAAAGCATAGATCATCTAATGATGGGTTATTTTCCTCCAAAGTCAAAGATAATCCAATGACAGGACATAGTGTTGCAGCAGAAGTTTAAAAGGTTGTCAAGTTTTGAGAGGATCGTGGTTACCATTCAGAGCACCAAACCTACCTACTAGCCACATGAAATGGGAAAGATTCAAAACAAAGCAGAAATCAAACGGTACAAAAGCAATCTTTATTCTTCTCTCAGCAGTACCTAAAACGAGCTCCATTCTTCTTCCCAGCACAGACCAAGCTCAGGAAGAAAAAGTGAAACATTTTATTCACTAGTGAGGCCAGACTTGTTTAATGCTTGCCAAGCCTTCACCAAGAAAGGAATTGCCAAAACCATTAGGGTTACAATGGTAAGAGATACAATGTCCTTATTGCTTGAATGCTTTGTTCTTATTAAGGAGATAGGAATGGGCATTATAAAATAAATAATCCAAATAAGAATAAAAAAAATCAAAATGAGCATTGCACAGTATGTGACAAGAGTGAGATTACAAGAGGAAGGCAAAGCAGTAATGGCACGCAAGCAGAACTACATTGGCAAGAATCTGACCCCAGAACTGATGCTGACAAGCATGCCCAAAAAGGTGGTGGTGGTACACACCACTTGTTCTCTGCCACTTTTTTCCATTCCTCTGCTGAAGTAAATTGATTGTTCACGATTATGGAAGCAGAAGACATAAACCAAAACTCTTCATCCCATCGGTTAGGGCAAATGCTGGGAATGTTACATTATTTTACTTTTAGATAGCCCTATGAGCAAAGCCTCAGTACCCTAAATCTGGTTATACTATGACAGCTGACCACACCATGGGTGAATGATTTAACTGCAGGCTGGAAAAAATGTGGGGTACCCCTTAATTTTGCTGCTTTTCTTGATAAAACTTGTGTGCATTGAAAAAACAATGCTAATGGTTCAACATCATGTATTTCCTCCTGCACTATATGCAGATTGTCTGTGTAAGGTATTGCAGTGATTAGGGACAGTAAAACAATAATCTGGCTTTTAAAACAAATGCATTGTAATGTCTACATGTGTGTGCATATATGTGTATATATATGTCTATATGAACATATGTGTGTATATATATGTATGTGCCTATATAGGGTTTTTTTTAACAATGTTTTAGAATGTTGCGTGTAGAAAAGCCACCTATGTAAAAATAGGACCTTCACTCTTTCTATTACTGGGAGTTGAATATTCAACTAGATAGCTCCCGCTCCCCCCCACCCCCCAATTGCCTCTCCAGTGCACTGAGAGAGATTTTGGCAACAAGAAGTAGGACCAATTTCAGTCTTAACTGATTCACATAATTTCTGGATTTGGTCCGCAGTGTATAAAAATAGAAAATACAATAGGATTGAATTGCTGCACTTCCCTGTTTATTAGCCATTATTTCTCATTGTATTGTTTGTTTCATTTGTTTGTTTTGCTTTTTGCTTCCTGACAAGGCCATTGAAGACTGCCTACAGAGAAACCACTTACTCAAATTGCTCCTTGTGGAGGGAAGGCAGAGTTTTAGAAATGAAGCTTGGAGAGCTAAGCGGCAGATTCTGCCTTCTTTTCTATGTGGAGAACATTAATTGGCTTTGTTGCCAGTTCTGTAAACAGCTGGGGGTGAATTCAGTACCCCTGTGCAAATTTCAGGTTCTGAACAAATAGAAGATGATGGTTTTAACTCAGGATTTTTGGATTATTGATGTTATTTGAGCACAAAACTGGCTTATCCTAACACTCAATACAAATTATATCCCTTGTTCTGTTATAAATAGAAGATTTGAGTGAGCAGTGGGAAATGCAGGGAGGTGGCAGAGGAAGCAGCTGTGGTGGCTGAGAGAGGACCAATGTGAGCTGCAGGAGAATGCTAGTAATGCCATCCCCACCTTGGTGCCAAAGTGCTTGACCAAGCACGGAGGCTAAAGCTAGACTCTTGCAAAATGACAAGCAAACAAGCTTACTCTCATCCTGTTGAAAGACCATTATTTGCTCCTATTGATGCACTGTAAAAGCCTGAAACTTTAGATTTCTAAGGCATCTTGAGTGTCTAAACAAGTTAGGAAAGTTTTTCTGAGCTGCTCTCCTGAGTACACAAATAGCATTTTAGGTTCCCAAGTGCTTGGTTAAGCACCTGCCTTTGAGCTGTGCTGAAATTAGACCAAGAGGTTACAGAAAGCTTTGCTTTACAGTTGCTCACTTGTCAGCAACTCAAAGACAAAAATGTTCACTGATAATTGAAAGAGGATTACGGCAAACTGCCATGTTTTTCTACGTGCCGGGAAAAGGCTCTGTGTGTGGTCTTTTAATTATTCTTGTTATGAAATCAAGTAGCAATCAGTGGAAGCATGCTTCCTGTTTCTCAGTACTGTCAAATCCAGCTTCAGAACCTTGACATCCTTATTCCCTTTTTTTCCAGAAATAGCATTGGATTATCTCTGGATCCAAATTCCTGGCACTGAAACATCATGGGTGGAAATTTTATATCTGCATAAACAGGTAGATGACTCCTGAGAGTTGAGGCATATTTTGCCCAGAGAAATATTAGGAAAAAGAAATTCTTGTTTCCCTGTGTTAGAGGGCACCTTCTGCTAGGTTAATATCCAACATTTTACCAGACAACAGTTACATAGCTAAGAACAGGTTTTCTACCTGTTTTTACAGGTACTTTACCTTTGACCACATTTTTATATATAGAACTTCCGGTTTAATTACAGGATATGAATAATTTTGCTCAGCGTCTCTGACAACCTGAATTCGACGCATCAGCAGATGTATATAAACTTATTTCTGTCATCTATGCCTTGCTTACATACTTACTGATGCTTCTAGCTGGTGTCAAAAGGGATATTGCCTCTGTGTGCTCCTCCTCTCCTTGTTATTAGGTATAGTTTGAATGAATCCTAAAAGAATTCAGGACATCTAGTTAACTATGTAGTAATAATTGTATGAAGGGGTTACTTTTTTAATAAGGTAATTCTACATTCATCAAACAGTTACATAAAAACTAAAATGTAGGCTTTATTATTTATGGCTCAAGAAAAGATTTTATAGATCTGGCTCTCTCCATCACCTTCTTTAAATGTCTTTTCCTGTCAACAATTATGTGTTAAATTGTTATTTTTCCTGATGCAGTTGTTCATTAGGAGAAGGACAATATGTTATGTGGTAACTCAAAGTTGAGAAGAGGAATGACTGCTTTTCTGTGACGGGGTTCTGTAGTAAGGGAACCTATGCGCTGGTTGTCACTGATCAACAGAGGTCTTAACAATCAAAAACATAGGAATTTTTCTAGCTCTTCAGAATATTATTTGGATTTCTAGTCATTGCTATACTGAATCATATGAGTGGTCCCTATAGTTTAGAATAGTCTTGAACAGTTGCCAGCGAGGACGAGGCAATCAGACAGGCAATAATAATAGAGTAATATTATCAGAGATGGGGATTCTCCTTAACCTCCACTAGAGACAGTTTGGTGCCCTGCAGCATATGAGTCGTTATGCCTGTAACAGATCACCCCCTGATGGAAGTCGGCGACTTTATGCCTTTTTGTTTCAGATGAGAATCTGGTATTTGGCAGAAGGAATATAGTGTCTTTGTTTTCAGTCCATTTTATCCTTCCTGAGATGTACTCATTGCTTTAAATAAACATCCAATACTTTCTCTGAATTCTAATAAGCAATTGGCTCCTACAATCTATCATGGCAATGAATATTAGAGGTTAATTATGTGCAATATGCAATCATGTTAGTGGCCAGACTTAAACATAATATGCTTTGAATCCTTCGTGTTGTTGTGTTCCATCAAAATGTACACAGAAGTTTCTAACCTAGCTTCTGCCTGTATCACAATGCTTTTTATGTCCTGCTATCATAGCTCATCTTAATTGAGAGTATTCATATCATCTGTGTTTGTGATTAGCCAGCTGGGCTAATCTGCGTATATTCAACTATTGCTGGAAAGCAGAGTACTCCTATTCCAGAGAGGGTTTTTTTCATTCTTAGCACAATACAGAAGTGTTCTTTGTTTCTGCTCCTTGTACACTCAAAATCTTGTTTACAGGCACAGAAGGAGGACTCCCCTATACATAAAGTCAAGACTCATTGTTAGTATAATTGAAAATTTAACAGTCTAATTCAAGAACCACTAGTAGAAAAAGAAAGAAAAAAATAAAGAGGCAGTTAAAATTGTTATACACACTCTTCCTAGTTCCTACCCCATCCCCTAGTGTTAGGCTCATGTCTCTGCTACTTCTCTGGCTGCTGAGCTTGATGGTTTCATGCTGATGGCACTGGTGGGGTATTACATTGAACTGTCAGCATCTTGAGTTCTTTGCCATGAAGAGTATAATGTTCATGTTGGTGGTTTCTTCTTCCTTACTCTAGGATTGGAGTGATGTATTTTTACATTTGCTAACATGCTTTTATACCTCTACTCTGTCTTCATTGGTCTGCAGTTCTCCATTACACCTGAATTTACTATATATGGTGCTTTTCCATATGTTAGATACTATTTCTACGTTAATCCCTAAACCCAGTTCTGTCCATCTCCAGGTCTGCATTTCTTTAACAGGCCATGGGTAAGTTGTTTATAGTCAAGGGTTCTCCAGTGCCAGCCTGTGCTTGTGGCCCTCTTCAGTGCATCCTGTCTTCACTGCTCAAGGACTCTGCTGTCGTACCAGGCCTGTCTGTCCCTAGACTGCATCATCATGTTAGAGTCGTAAATACCTCATTCTGCATAGGATAACTGCTTGTTACTGCTTTCTATATAAAAATATATAAAGTTGCACTATACAAGGGTAAACAAAAATAAAATAAATTAGCCATAGACACATGGTCAATAAGAGAAATTGCTGTCACAACTAAACTGAATAAAACAAAGCTGGAGGCAGGTCAAGAAAAGCTCAGAGTGAGCCTGACAAGCCTCAGTCCTGAGGCCTTGTAATTCTGTATGAAGCTTATGGCCTGTTACTAGCAATGGCAATACTGTGTTACACGGTTACCTGGTTACATCATCTTTTATTTATTTCTCTTTTTGTTGCATTTTGCTTGAGACAGCAAAGGGAGAGGTGAACATTCATATAATGATATTATAAGGAATTGGGTCATTATTCTGGGCAGAGAGCTCTCAGTAATTCAGTAGCTGAGTAACAGCTCTTGTAAAGCCTACAGTTGACACTCATCACTAGCATAGTCTGCCTCTGATTACTCTGCGTGTTATTATTACTTTTTTTTCAGCTATACTACTATGGCCAGGACACCACTCTTTTTTGATAGCAGGCTATTTTCCCCCACTTTGTGAGTCCCAAATGTCCTTACTGGAACCAGTAAGAGTAGATGAAGCTAAAAAAAGTGCCAGAAATGGGTTCACAATGGTGGGAAAACTTGTGTTTTTCCAAGTGTTTCCTGGTGCAGCACAGATTGACACCAGCCTTCTGACTGCATTCAGACAGTAAACTGTGCATGAGAGCACAGTGACATCCATGTGATGTGCTTCTTCCTCTGATGAACGTGATATTCTTTTGGGGGTAAATGGACCAATCTTTCTGTTTGTAAATATTTCAGAAATCAGCTTGGTTCTAAGAAGCATGAGCATATTTTGATGTCAAATGTAGGTAAAGGATGAAAAAATTCAGTGATTATAACTGAGTCACTTTTAAACAGAATCCAAATGTGGTTAATTCCAGCCAGAGATGCATCAGCTGAGCTTTCCTGAGAATGGTGCTACCCAGGCAGCTGCATTCAGTTCTGAAGGGGGAACTGATTTTGGCTGTTGCTTTACCTCAGTCAACAGTGACTGCATCTATTTCACACTTGCTGAAAGGAATTATTTCCAACTTACTATACGCAAATCCTGACTACTTTAACCAAGTTGTGTTAAGTACTGATAAGAATATAGTCACAGCTGCCCAGAGCTGAGCTCTTGCTGCAGAGTGTGTCTGAGCTCTTCTCTTGCTATGTTAATGCCATTATTGGTGTCTGAGCCAGCTAGGGTAACGCTAACTTGTATGGATTATGACTGTGCTGTAGGTATTGCGCAGTACTGTAGAGGACAACAGGAAGGGATTTCAATCCCATTTGTTGCGATACAAAGATTATTGGCTTTAATTTGGGTTCTGTAAGTAAGAGATGTTTCTAAATGAGTAAAGACAGGAAAGAGTAAATTTAGGACTATTACCTGAATGAAGAAAAAACATATTCAGATCCAGAGAACACTTCCTACAAGCTAACACAGACTGAAATGAGGTGACATTTTGACACCTGTGGTACATGAAGTTCTAGCTGCTTACCTTCTCCAACCGACGTGAACATTTTTCTCCTCATCAAGACCTGAAATACAATTGCTGTTTGTTTTTTCCCTAATGTGGCTTCACCTCTGAATGAACTAAATTTTATGAAAGGAAAAGTTCACATACTTTTTTGCCCAGTGGATAGGTCAAAGCATTATTTCAGTTCTAGTAAATCCATCTCTTATATTTTCTTTGTGTTTTGCATTGTTTTCTGGATGTCATGTTTGGCTTGATATTTATGGCCTGTAGGAGATCTGAAAGTAGTATTTATTCCCTGCAGTTCTAGAGGGAAGAAAAGATCTCTTTTGATGCCTCCAGAGCTGTTACATAAATTTTTGAGTTGCCATACAGGGTTCCAAATTACTTGTATTAACTTAGGAAATGGGCCTGTCTGCTTTGGAGTATAGCTGGATGAAGAGTATGCTTTAACAAGCAGCAGTTGTAGAAAATGGAAACAAGATGTTGTGGCAATAAAGAATAGGATGGGGAGTAGTAAGGAATACATTATAATGCTGCTATACCAGTAAATCAACAATCTGATCTCAGCAACAATACTGTAATTCTTACTCTCTCTCAGAAAGGATATTGAAAGCCTATGGAGAGGTCAGATAGAGGTGACAAGAAATGGTACAGGGAGAAACTAACCTGAAGACAGTTTTAAAACCTAACTATGCTTATTTTAGAAAAGCTGTAAATAATAGTGAACTCAAAAGTTGAATAGTAATTCAGATTGTCTCTTATCTCTTCTTATGACACAAAGCAAAAGGAACTGTTGCATTGAGAATGATGTGTCCTTGAATTGATGGATTTAGCAAAGTTCAAGGAGGAACTGAACAAGACCATTGGAATAAGTAGTACCAACAAAAAGATATTGCAAGGAATAAAAAAACTTTGTAAATCAGGATTTCATTCCTCTCCAGTAACTGAAGATTAGAACAAGTTTCTCTGGGAGGTGAAATTATCCCTACCCCCATTCCTCAGCATTGGAGCTGGTCTCAGGCCAGATCCAGGACTCCTTGATCCTCTGGTATGGGAGTTTAAGAAATTCTTATGGTGACAGTGTGCGCACACTTGTAATGTCTCAAAAGATCTTCTATTTAGTTAGGACTAGGAAATTTCAATATATATTCTGATAATTTCTTCTCTCATCCCATGACTCTTGCTGCATCTGCTATAACTTTTGTGAGATAAAGCAATATATTTGAAGAAATTATGCTTATTTTCTCAGTTTGTGGTACTACAGATTTTCAAAACTATTTCCAAGTCTGGATTTTTAAACAAGAATTTTTAAACTTCATTTTTTAAAACTTCAGTTGTATTATAATCATATTTTTTTTGGTGATTTGCCTACAATATGTTCATATATTTTTCCTAAGTGGTTACATTTTTAGGATCCAACAACATGTAGGAGTAATTTAAATTATTATGCCTCTTGCCTCCTTAAATCTGGTAGTTCTGTACTACAGCTTGTTACTTAGATGCTGCTTCTGCTACTAATTAGAAACTGCAAATTAAAGACTAATTATGCATTTCAGCTACGAAAACTGTGCAATACCAAAGTGTAGGTGGATTAAACTGTTTAATACTTGACACAGCCTGTGGAATAAAAAATAAAACAGTGAAAACATGCTTAAGGAATTGTGAAAATAAGGTTCAGGTGGTGCAAGCTGGAAATCTTTGTTATGCTATTTAGGCAATTCTACCTTTTCCACAGCCTGCTTTTTAGACATACAGATTTCCACAGTTGGCTATGTCATCTAAGAGCCACATACCACCTTCTTTTTGCTACCAGTACCAGCCCTGTTAGTGTATACCACACTGAAGTTTTACCAGTGTAGTTTCATATTGGTTGAAAGGGATTTGAGTTAGTCTGTCCATGAGGTTGCACTCAGTGCAATCTTGGCATGTGTTGATTTAACCTGAAATAAAAATGACTTAAAAATGTCTATGAAGTGTAAATTGAATTATAGAAGACAAACTTATCACATCTCTTGTGGAGTTGAAATCACACCTTTAATTAACCTAGAGCAGGTTTGACTAGAGAGAAAACCTTTAACTTCCAATGTAGTGTGTATCATCATGCAATCTGTCACAGAGAGCTAATGTGTTGAACTCAGTGGCTCCAAGCAGAATTTGTAGAAATTCCAAAATCAGCTTATGAAAACATGACATATAGGCATTAAGATTTTCTTTGAGGCTGCATGACTAAACTGTATTTTAGTCAAATGTTTATACACAGATGATTTCCCAGGTAATAGGGAATAACCAGGAAAAAAATGGTTCCTGATACAGAATCTTCATTCTGAATTTTTTGATTATTCATTTTCCTTTTCCAAGTTAGCTTATATTTGAAGAAACTGCTGAAGTTGTTTCCACCTTTCATTTTTCTAGCCTACTCTAAAGCACACAATCTGCAGGATTTAGAACTGTTAACTGTAGTTGAAGGCTACATAGCCTTTCCACAAATATGCAAAATTTTGAATGGTTTTACTTGCTTCATGAATTTTTTTGTTAGTGGATCCCATGAAGTAGCAAATTTTAGCTACTCTAAAACGTGGAAAACAAATTTTAAATTTATATTGCTTGTTCTGCATGCCAGCAATATGATTCCAAGATTCCCAGCTTTGGCACATCAATTTATCATGTTATCACTGAATCCAACACAGACTGCTCTAATTACAAATATGACATTCTCCAGTTAACTCCTTATAAAATGCTTTCCAACTCATAAATAATCCTACAAAAACAAGAAAGAAATTGTTACCTCTTTGTGAATTAAAGGGAAAAGTTAAAACTTAAAAATTTTGACCACTCCTGGGTTGAACTCTGCATTTCTCCTTCCCCTGCACATCCAAACCAATGTATGAACTGATGGTTAGGAGACTTTTCTAAATGGGAAGCATAGACCCAAGCTCTTCAAAGTGAGAAGGAAATTCGTGCAAGTCTCATTTTTAGGTTGGATTCTCTACCTACTTGGAAATCGCATAAAATTATACAATATTGTATCATATAACCTATACAATTTTCTTTGACACATTTTAAGTAGCTCCATGCTGAATGTATGGACTGTACATGATTCTCTACTTTTGTATCCACCTGAAAGCCTCTCTATAGTCATTAGATAGAGAGCAGAAGACCCCAGTTTTGACTTTCAGGCCAGGAACCAGTCAGCAACTGTATTGCCCAACTTTTATGCTATTAGAATGAATCTAGAAAGAGTGGTGTCTCTCTAGGAGATCACAGATAGTTCTTAGTTGATTTGTTTAAATGTCCTATGCTTTTATTTGCTTAAAGCATATGCAAGAAGCAATACACAGTTTTCAAAACAGACAGCCACTTGAGTTGAATGAAATTCAACTAAAAGGTGCATGTAATTAGTATAACCAATGGCAAGCAGTCACCAAATCTAAAAAAATTATTTTGTTGCCCTGAGAAACAATAGCTGTTATTATCACTCTGTCTCTGTGACATGGAACACCAACAACACTTGCACCGTAAGGGATATTTATCAAGTCATTGCCAAATTTCAGCATCCCTGTTGATAGACGGGGACTTTGCAATTATGGCAGGAAATGCCAGGTGAAGCAAAACAATCTAATCATGCCGTAAAACACGTAGTTCTTTCCCATGCAGTTTCTAAGCATGTTAAGGGGATCTGTCTTTTCCAGTGCACAGTTAAAAACAAATGCTGTTTTCACTTTGTACCTTTTTTTGTTTCTAATAACACCCTTGAAAGCTGTGCATATTGAAAAGATGCATAGACTCAGCAGTCAGATAGAAGGCAAATAAAAAGGATATATGTAGACACCATGCAGTAGAAAGGAAAACAGTAGCTTCTGATCTGTTTGCTACTGCAGTAATTGACAAAATATGTGGCTATTCTTCAGGCTTTCTATTAGTTAATTATGCAGTGAAATTATTATTTTAATGGGAAAAATTCCATTAAGAAGTACAAATTCTCTTTTGTTCCTACTGCTGGTAAAACAACCTTTCCATGCCTTCACAGCTGACTTGCTCAATCTGAACAATGTTTTTTTTCCCTTAGTTTGAATGTGATCCAAAGAAACGTCTGTGCCTAGTGCTAATTAACTAACTTTCCATCGATAGGGACTTTACATTTGAACTAAATAATATTTGATGGTTTGATAGCCTCTTGCCTTCTGCTTTGATAACATCTAGTGAATATTTTAATTGGTATTTATTTTTATTCTCAGACCACTACTAAAAGTAACAAAGACAGAGCTAACTTTGGTTTCGCACCAAATCTCTTACTCTCTGCTCCCCTTCCTTCTCACACTAAAACAGTGCTTCTACTTCATGTGTGGAGAGACAAAAATTGGTGCTAACTCTGAACATTAAGTAAAACTGTGTATCTTAACTATAGAGAGACTATTTTTATGTCAGTGTTGGCTTTTCCTAAATTGCTTTTCAAATATGTAATCCTGAATTGCACTTTGAATGACCTTTCTATTTCTGTTTCTCAATTAAGAGAGTAAAGTCTTGTCTTTCTGTAATAGTAACTGAGGTTGGTGGAGTTCCAAATTAATCTTTGGTGAGTTCTTTTAGTCAAAGTTTCTGTCCTTTTCTTCTGAGCTTATTAGTTCCAGTGAGACTGTACGTCTGACTCTTCTGTCACTTTGTCTTTTTTTCTGAATTCATTACTCTATCTGTGCCAGTCACAGAAAATGCTTATGAATCTTTCCTCCTGCTGTTATCAAAAAAGTGTCCTGACACCACTTGAAAACATAGTATTATTAGGCCTTTCAGGCAACAAGTAAGTTTGAGGGTAACCACAGTTTGAGGCTTACCTTTCCCTTTCTGATCTTCAGTCAGTCCCATCTCCATAGGCTCAGTCCTTGCTCATGTTTGTGCTAGAAGCACTGAACGAATGCTCCTGTTGTTCACCACTCTGCCAAAGGGCACAGAATTGCCTTGCCCAACACAAACCCCTCTGCATGGGCACCACATATCACTGCAGTTCCCCTATACCTGGCACTCTGAGCAGAGGCTGAACAGACTGATGTGCACAGGGACACAAAGCATCACAGATATACAACAGCTTTGATGCTTAGTAAGGCTGGTATCTTTCAGTACTGTGCACACCTGGAAACACATTTTGTCTCTTCGACCTCGTGTGTCTCCTGTTCAGTGTAAGATCCAGACATGTATTTCTGTCACCAATTTGTGAATGCCCAGACATCAGCTTAGAGAAATCTTATCAGTATTCCAAAGTCTGTTCCTCCCTTCTCTAGTTACTGTGGACAATATCAGCCATCTGCCACTTAGACCTGGAACCTGGAGATCACATTTGGCTCAGACCATTACTAGCTTGTATCTTAAATCTTCTTGATCCAATTTGTATAATCTCTCTAGGATATGATTTATTTCTTCCTGAAGTGAAATATTTCTTGATTTCTGTTCTATTGTACCCTCTTGAGATCCACCTGTTATGTGTTCTACTGTCTGAGACCTCTGAGACACCCAGTTCACCTAATATCTTCAGAGCACACATAGTAACAAACTGTATCATCCCCCTTAGGAAGAGCACCAATCATTTGTTTCTGAACTATAACAAAAGAAAAATGCGTCCTTTTGTACTCCAACCGGATGGTCAGAAAAGCTCACTAGTTCTGAATTCAGACATGCACCCAAGTTCCCCACTATCCTGAAGAGGTTCACAGCTAGATCTCTCATGTTTCAGGAACACCTTACTCATAAGGGTGTTGGCTAAGCTGATGATCTCTACTCCTTCACAGCAGAAATACAACAGTACAGAATAGAAAGTCAGCCCCATGGGCTGCAGAAGGATGACAAAATGGAGCTACATCAGTAAATTCAATGAAGAAGTATTGTTAGTTTATTGATATTAAACTGCAGAAGTAATTTCTGGAACAGGGTCCAAAAGAAGAGTCCTAGGACTCTCCCACCTTATTAAGTACACTAACAACGAAACTATGGAGTCATGATCCTTTATGTGGGAGTGAAAGTGGGAACTGAATATAGCAGCAATACAGAAGCATCACCGAGGCATGCTGGTGTGTCATCAGGAGGCCAAAGGTCAGCTGGAGTTGGTAACAAGAAAGGCTTCTAGAGGTACATTGGCAACAACAGTGAGACTGAAGAAAATGTGGGTTTGAGCTGTGTTATCAGGCTGAAGACTTTATGATGAAAAGTGTGGAAAAAACTGAGGTATTCTGCACCTTCTTTGCTTCAGTCTTTAGTGGCAAGGTCTGCTGTTTCAGGTTAGAGGTGCTACACATGGTAGAGGAGGATCAAATTATGGACTACTTAAGTAAGCTGGACATACACAGGTCTGGGACCAGGTTGGCATCCTGCAAGTGTGCTGAGAGAGCTAGCGAACATTGCAAGGCCACACTTCCCATTGCTTTTGAAAGCTTGTGACAATTGTGGGAGGTCCCTGTTGGCTGAGGAAAGGAAATGTTTTTATGCCCATTTAAAAGGCAAGAAAGGGGATCTGGAGGCCCGCAGCCTGGTCAGCATCACTTCTGTACCTAGAAAAATTATGGAACAAATCCTTCTACAAGTCTTTTCCATGGTGAGAGAAGGACGAGGAGGAGGAACAGTTGGCACAAATTTATCAAATGCAGATTGTGCCCAACCAGCTTCAGTTCCTTCTATGATTAAATGACTAACTCAGTGGATATGGAGAGTGTAGTAGATATCATTTAACTTGACTTTAGTAAGACTTTTGTCATAGTTTCCCATGGTAACCTCTTAGCCAAATTGAGAGATATGGACTGGATTGGTAAAGTATTAGGTGGGTGGAGAATCGGCTAGGCCAACAAGCATAGTGATCAAAGTCCATTCCAAGCAGTTTCAGTTGGCAAATCTCAGTGGTTGATAATGGGGCCAATTGTGATGAAGATAGACTGAGGGGAATGCATTTTTTCAGCCTGGTAAAGGGAAGATCTAACTGCAGTCTTCCAGTACCTAATGGGGAGCTATAGACAAGATAAAGCTAGACTCTTCTCAGAGGTGCATAATGAATGGACAAGAAACAACACTACAAAAGTGGACTTAAAGAAAGAAAAGTGTGCTCACTGTGGATGACCAAGCAGTGTAACAGGCAGTGGAATCTCCAACCTTAGACAGTTTCAAAACTTGTTTGAACAAAGCCCTGAGCAGCTGTGAAGTTTGGTCAGGTTGTTCTGAAATTAGATCAGGTTAATTTGAACAGGTTAATTTGCACTAGACTACCTCCAGAGGTTCTTTACAGCTTAACATTTTGTATGATTCTAGGCTTTTTCTGCATGTAGAGTCCTGCATTCTTTTCTGCACAGCATCAAAGTTTCAGTGGATGGGATGCAAGGTGGCTTCATTCATCCTCCTGTGAAATGGAAGAGATGGGTTTCTAACCTTTCAGTCTTCTCAAAACATGGGGCTTTCAAGAAGGAGGGTTTTAGCTCTTATCTCCCATAGAAAAGCTATGTACAAAGAAAAGCATGAGCCTTTCTTTAAAGGGATCTTTTGAATAGATCCCTTTATTTCAGAAGAGAATTCTAAGCTGTGGATCCCATGCAGATAGGGGTACTCAAGTTCCTGTGTTTCATATTTCCTACATGGTATTTTTTGGCAGCTTGCTTTCTGCTTAGCCAGAACAGTTCTCTGGGTTTCTACTGTGAGGTAATGGCCCTCCTTGGCAGTGGATTCAGCCTAAAGCTCAGCCATCAGGCTCTGCATTATGGAAGAAATAATAATGGCTCCAGGTTCAAGCCATTATGCAGCGTGACACTGGTAGTAAGAAGGTCAAAAGTGCACAGCAGAACATTCCTCTGAATTTTCTCTTGCAGGTAGTCTGTGTCTTTGCTGTCTCTTTTGCTGGCATGGTTTATGGCTAGTTTAGTATTTTAAAATTCATGAACCAGAGTGCTATTCATATGCAAAAATTCTGTAGATGATTTCTGATATAATTAGAGTATACTTTTTGTTAGTTTTGGTTGATTTAGATCCAAATGAAGACTGATCATATTCTTCCTGCATCAATGAGTGGATTAGCTGTTTGATCTACTAATTAAAGGACAGTGGTTTCTGAAGATGCTTTGTTAAGACTGCATTTGATAAATTATTTATTTGACTTGCGTCTGTTGCAAGCTGTCTTAGTTTGTGGCTTAGGCTTTAGTATCACAAGCAAAATATTTCTGTTACCTACCTCAACCATGAATACGTTATATAAGTGTGAAATGAACTTTTCCCCTTCAATTTGCTGATGTGAGAGGGTAGGATAGGAAATTCTCACAGCTGGCAGACAAAGAATTACTGTAGTTGCAAAGTGGTTGGAAACACAAATGTTGATTATTTCAATGAAAGAATTTAATTAGTGTTCCTAAAGAACAGGATATTACTGACATCACTGATTGGCAAAATGAGCAAAGTAATACAGCGCTTACCATTGGATTAGCTCTCTCTTAATGATGCCATTATTAGAATTTGGCTGGCATCCTGAAATGTGTACAATAGCTTGGCAATAGAATAACGATTTGAAAATTGCAGATGTAAGGCAATGATGTGAAAGCCAAAGGTTTACTGAAAAGAAGTCCAGATCAAGCATTTCTAGTGCCTCTCAAATTCATGGATCTGCAGTGGACCGACTCTTCCTCATTGCTGTAACATACAGGATAATTTAAAAAAAAAGAATAAAAAATCACAGAGCTTTCTTAGTCTCACTTTCCCACAGGCAAGCTTTCATTCCTTTCTAGCTTTATCCCCTCCTATATTAGAAGAATTCTTCTACCTTATGCTATCCCTATGATCAAGATTTAACAGGTTCTCTGAGAAGTTTCACTATTAGATCCTGCACTGATACTCCATTAAGTGAAAGAAACAAGGAGCAGGGACTTTCCCAGGCTCCTGTTACAGGTCACCTTATGGATATTCAGTTTTCAAATGTGTTGGATTTACTGACCTAGTGCAGTTCCTGTGTTACTCTAAATTGCAATGCTTACGCAATATCCCTAGTAAAGCCACCTCAGGGAAGACTCCTTTCTTGCCCTAATACACTCCATTCTTCTCTGGCACACCTGACAGGCAGACTAGTAGTGGAGAGACATAGGTGATAGAGCCCTAAAACCTGGCACTATTTGTACCTCTGACTAGTAATCTTTAGTTGCTTCCTATGGTCAGATTGCACCCTTTCTGTAGCATTTAAGCAGTTTAAAATTGCAGTAGAATCTAGTTTAGATAACGTGAACTAAATACTGCCAACTTAAAGAAAGTGTCGATCAGGAACTTATAGAGTAAATGTTTTCATACTGAAAAAATAATGCCAACTTGTTAGTTACATGACTTGGTGGGTTTCTTGCCCAGAAGGGTTGATTTTTTAAGAAGAAATTTGGAAATTGTAAACCCAACTTAATTTATCATAGAATGTTAAAGAATAGGTCAAAATCAAAATGAAACTTTAAAAAAGAATTCTGAATGAACCAAGCCTTTTTTTTTGTTAATTGATTTATAGAGCTTTTAAACTCTGAATTTGGATAGACAAATGGAATCCTAAGCACTTTTATTTTCAATTCTTTTTAAATACTTATGGATAGGATACAGAGGATTGAATTAAAAAGAAGAGAGATATTTAGATGAATGGCATGGAATGAGAGAATGAAGAAGGGATATTTAATCTGTAGTTGGAGATTACAAATTATCTCCTCTCCTCATACTCCCTTTCTTTCTCCTCCACAGTAGAGATGTGGTTTGGTATGTTGGTATTTGAAACAATTGCCTTTAACAGAAAAATTTATAGGAGAGACTGAATTTGGGATACTGTTTTAAGAAAAAAAATACTTGAAATGGAATTACATTTGATATTCATATGCAGCTAATATTAGTCCTGGTAACTAGGAAAGGAGAAATGTTTTGAAAAACTTCCTATGGTATGAATATCCCAAAATACTTTGGATTGCACTTTACATTGAATAGATCCCAATGATTCTTCAAATCTAATTTCCATCTAATAATAAATTGCAGTGAATTCCACCCCAACCCCTCATTGCTGAAAGTACAGTAATAGCAGATAACAAAACTCTTTGGCTCTATGTGCAGCTACTTCAAACTCCAAATTCCTCCACATGTTTTCAGTTGCTGAGATTATCCGGTCTCAGATTACATTCTGACTTTGAGCCTGCAGCCTCTGTTTTAGAAACAGGGCAGAGTTGTTCCCTTCATTCATTTTTCTGCATGTAGCATCTCCCTGTTTGTGGCAGGTCAGCCAGGCCATGCCTTTTCTCCCCCCCCGCCCTGCCCCCACAATCTGAAATGAGTCACCTTCCAGGTGATTCTGACTAACCTCCTCCTAATGTTATCGTGTACCTGCAGGCAGTTCCTGGTAAATCAGTGAAATATTATAAGCTGGCTTTCTGACTATTTATAAACTATTTGTGTAACAATTAACCATCTGTTAGTTAGCACTGCACAGTCACAACAAAATTTGCCTAATAAGTCATTTCCCAAACATTATGTAAATAAACTCGTTTTTGCTCTCAAAACCAGGTACACAGTTCTTGCTGAGATGGAGATATATGTAAGGCGAAATTTGGGCCAAAGTCTGTTTAACCTCTGAACATATCTAAAATAATGACTAGAAGTCTTCATGACTTTATTTTTTTTTCCAGTGGAAGAACTTGGTAGGATTTGTACATTCCCTTAGACCTGAAAGCAGCTGAATATGTTATGTCCCAGGGGAAATGCAGAAGTCTGTAGGACTGTCAGCAGCCAGATTGCTTGCTACACTGCTTTGACACTGGCTATGCTGGTATTTGTATCTCCTCAGGTGGGGCTTACTGAGTTTTCTCTTTGTCTGGTAGTTGATTGAGTGATCTAACCAGTACTACTACTCTCACCTATCAAGTGAATGTAATCTTGGAAACTATTATGATAAGAAACAGTTTCAGAAAACTTCAAAGACTTGTTTAGCTGTTTGGTGGCAGTACAGTGCTTTGCCATGAACAAGGCCAGACAGCTTTAGGAGGACAAGCCTTAAGGGTTTTACTAAGACACAGCTGAGATACTATATACATTATAGTAGCAACATCTGGAAATGCAAAAAGAAAATGGAAACATGTCTTGACCCTAACAAAGTAAATAAAGTCTGAGGTCATGTTTTGGATTTTTTTTTTTCCTTAAGAAAAAGGTAGGGCCTTGAATCACGACTTACCTGTTGTTTTAATTTTGTAACTAGCAAAATACCTTGAGTGATCAGTATAATTAATAGTTAAATGCTTGCTTATAATAAAAGCCCTTGCCGCATCAAGGCTGATTTTTTTATGACTTCAATTATTGCTGCTTGTACCCTGAACTGCAACTATCTTTTCAGTATCGTTATCTAGGAAAGCCTTGGTAGTATCTGCATACTTCACCGATGTGTAAAAACTGTGCAGCTGTGCTACTGAGGACAATCATTGTCAGTCCTCTAAGCTTTAATGATCATTTCAAAAACCTTTGTTGCCTCAAGGCAAATTTTCTTAATCATTTATAGCACTACAGTAGCCAACAGGCCAACAACTCAGTGCTGCCATTATGAGCATCTCTTCCTGCCATCTATAAATTCTGATCAGATCTTCAGGTGATTCATTCTTAACTCTTCTTCTCTGGATTCCAAGGTCCAAATCAATTTCTAAATGGTTCTCCACTGAAGAGATATGTACTGCAGCTCTTATTATTTGTGTGAATGATTGTTGTAAGGTATAGTGAGAAATTTTTCCAAACGAATAAAGTTATTTATCTTATAACTGTACCACGATGGTTTATGTGAAGGATAAGCGATTGTTCTTAAGAAGTGGCAAAGCTTAAAATAATACATCTTTATGATACTTGCTTTGCTCAGAGTCATATCTCAATGACAGAATGGGGAAAAGAAAATGATATGACTATCATTTGATGTATTGAAGAACTACTGATTTAAAGCAGAGTCTCTGAAAAAATCTTGTTATACAGCCAGTTTATGGTTTAGAGTTTTATTCAATGAGATTTTAAAAATTGAATGAATGTGCAGTAGTACATTTACTTGAAGGAATGTGATTATAACAGACCATACTTTAAAAGGAGGTAATAACCTTAGAACAGCTTTTGTTTTCTAGAAGTTCTACATCCTGGGATGTACCTGGAGACAGACATATTGTTTTTAATAGTGATGATGCTAGATGATGTTGACTTAAGAGTGCAACCACAGCAGCAGCAATAGCTGTTACGATTTATAAATGTTATTTTCTCTTTTGGATTGCAAACTAAGAAAACCAGAAAACAAAGCTATTTCTGTAAGCTGTCATTCCACACCTGAGGCTCAGTTGTCCCAAGGCTTCCCATGGAGTTTCCAACCCTTGCTTGGCTGGAAATGATTTATGTGTGAGGTGAATCGATCCCATCAATAGAGAAAAGGGCAAAGAGTTTAATCATAATTTAATGCATACAGCTTTCCAGTTATTTTCTCCTTGGTTCAAATCTTCCACTGCTATCAGCCAGCTGATATCTCGTATGAAACATACATCACTACATACATCACTATCTTTCTTCTTCTTCATGGGACTCCCTTTATGATCAGCCTGTGGAGCTGCACCTCTGCAAGTTTGTAACCTCACCTTTCATTTAATTTCATGCAGATGTTCAGCTAGAAACCAGATTGTCCCATCATTTAACACAGTGAATCTTTGAATTTCCAAACTGTTTGTAAGCACTATGGCAGTTGAGTATCTCTGAAGGAAATAAGATTGACTTGGGTAGTTCTGCTTGGCCATATATATGTACGAGCTTAGGTACATGGTGGAAGATTAGGAAGTGTCTTGTGAGTGAGGTAGGAGGGGAGGAGAGGGAGGAAAGAGATACTAGCTCAAGCAAAGCTTTCCAGGGACTTGGCGTCAGGGTGCAGTGAGGGTCAGTGGTTTGCTGTGGACCAGGGACCACGGGGGCTGTCAGGGGTGGTGGGGCAGGGCCTTTCAGCCGGGGCGCATGGGAGCAGCCTGGGAGCAGCCCCAGCCCCGGCCATCTGGCATCTCCCTGGGGACAGGAAAGGGCCAAGGCTGGGCCGGGTCATCGTCCCACAGGCCCGGTGAGGGGAACCGGGGTCAGACACAGGCTCAGGGTGGGTGGGCAGGGCCCCAGGACAAGGCTGCGCTGAGGCCAGGCTGGGCTGCCTGCCTGCAAGTTGGGGCTGGGGCTGGGCTCAGCGGGGCTTACAGCAGGCCCAGGCCTAGCTGTGACACGGTGCCTAAGCCAGGGTCCTGGTGGGACCTCAGCTCCCATGGGCCAGGAAGTGCCTGTCAAAGCTCATGAGGCCAAAGGTTGCACATTACTTGTTAAGTTTGTACTTTTAAGAATGCAGAATGTTTTGTACAATTTTCAGAGTAATTGAGTCAGGGTGTATCACTCACGGTTCTATCTCCTGAGGAGAGAGAACATGGTGTCACAGAGGTCTGGCTCTGGAGGCAGTAAATCTACTAACTGACACTTAATCAGAAGTTATCAAATTTAAATAACGGATCAGAACCTTTTTGTTTGTAAGGAGAATGATATATCTAACTTTTATTATTATGGAACAAATTCTTCTAACTGCTACTGTATAAAGTTTGGGCGTTATCTAATATAGCGCAGACTTCACTAAGATAGTAATTGATCAGACATACCCCTTGTTTGTTGTTAATGGTAAATCTTATTCGGTAATATCAAAAACTTGATTTTTCTTTCACCTTAATGTACCGAATAAATATAGAATTACCTTTTAAGAATGCCTTCCAAATTTTATTTTCTCTAGTAAGAGTATCTGAGAATGATTTCAGATGTGAAGACTTGAACCTAGGTTAAAATTTGATTTCTTTTTTAATATTTCAACTTTGCTTGTCACAATCCAATATACATTTTATAAATCACCTTAATGACTCTGAGATTATGCTGTATACTCTTTGCTATGGAAATTAATTTGTAGAACTAGGAGAAGATTGAACGGGAAAAAATTTTTTACTGAGAGGGTTGTCAAACTTTGGAATGGGCTGCCCAGGGAAGTGGTTGAGTCACCATCCCTGGAGGTATTCAAAAAGCAAGTGGACAGGGTACTTCAGGGCATGGTTAATGGTTGGACTCGATGATCCTGAAGGTCTTTTCCAACCTAAATGATTCTATGATTCTATTCTGTCAGGACCTAATCAATATCTTTATTTACATCAGAAGTGTGCAGCTTTTTCCTCCTGAGGGAAAATTATGTAATTTCAAAAAGGTCAAGGGGCCACAAATCAATATTCAAACTGGTTTTCCAGGCTCAATTAGGTTGAGTAAGTTTTTGTTCATTTTCTCCCACAGGCTGCCTTAGTTCAGGTAGAAGTGCAAAGTGTCTGTCACTGTGAAGGGTAGCCCCCTCACAGGACCAGAGTCCTTAGGGGACCAGTGGAAGCTGTTGAGGTCCTGCAGATGTGAAAAGAGCAGCAGCTCTTCCTAATTCTGCAGCTTCAGCAAACTCCCCGTTTAATGAAACATCTGATAGAAAGCTTTAAACAAGGATAGTTGCATATACTTATTGACTCTATTAGGACTCACAGCTCTAAAATGACCTAGATGGAAACTTCAGCTCTTACCTTAGTGGTTACCATGTACTGAGGTGCACACACACAGATCAATTCTTCTTACTTATACTGTGAAACTGAGGTTGGAGCTCTGGCATTGAAAGTGCACAATTGGCTTGCACTTTTGTTGTAAGTCTAGTGCATCCTACATTTGTTAGCCTTGCTGTATGTGTGTGTTGGACACACCTGGCAGGGTGTGGGACTATGGCCATGGAGGACACAGGCCAGGACAGGAAGACTCTTGAGGGACTGTGGCCCATGGGCAGTGCACAGCAGGTGAGGGACTGCAATCCATGCGAGAACCACACTGGGGCATAGGAAACCCAGTTAGAAGCATGAAAGAGCAGTGGACAGAAACTGCTAAACTGCTAGGCACATAACCTCCTGTGCTGCCCATTGCCTCTCCAAAGGGAGAAGGGTGAACTAACCGTAACCTGCAGTGAAAACAAGTTGAAATAAGGAATAGGGAAGTACAGATATTTGGCTTAAGTTGAGCCTGGAGAAGATGGAGGAAAGGTATTTACTTAAGTTTCTGTTTGATTTTTTATGTTCTTTTGGGTAAGAGTTAGACACTGAGGCAACAAAGGGAACCTTGTGGTTGGTGTCTGCTACAGGCCACCCAATAAAGGGGAGCCTATTGATGAACCCTTCTAACTCCAGCTACAGGAGGCATTACGCTCACAGGCTCTCATCCTGCTGGGGGACTTCAACCACCCTGACATCTACTAGAAAAGTAGCACAGCCAGCTATAGGCAAGCCAGGAGACTCCTGGACTGCATTGAGGATAACTTCTCAAGCCAGGTAGTAGACAGCTCTACCAAAGGGGATGCAATACTGGACGTGATGGTCAGCAATGCAAGTGAGCTAATTGGTAGCATCAAGATTGGAGGCAGCCTGGGCTGCAGTGACCACACACTGGTGGATTTCCCAGTCCTGAGGACTATGGGTCAGGCGAAGAGTAGTCAGGACCCTGAATTTTAGGAAAGCAAACTTCCAGCTCTTAAGGAATTAGTCAATAAGACCACCTGGGAAACTACCTTCAGGGACAAGGGAGTGGAACAGAGCTGGCAGATCTTTAAGCATGCTTTCCATAGAGTGCAAGAGCTCTTGGTCCCTAGGTGTAAGAAATCAGAAAAGGAAGGCAAAAGACCAGCATGGCTGAGCTGAGACCAGTTGGTCAAACTCAAGGGCAAGAAGGAAATGCGCAAGCAGTGGAAGCAGGAACAGGTATCTTGGGAAGAGTATAGTAATGCTGCCTGGTTGTGTAGGGATGGTGATTAGGAAGGCTAAGGCATGGATGGAGATGAACTTGGCAAGGGATGCAAAGAATAATAAGAACTTCTACAGGTACATCGGCCAGAAAAAGGAAGGTCAAAGAGAGCATACTCCCCCTGATGAGCAAGTCTGGCAAACTGGTTACAATGGACGAGGAGAAGGCTGAGGTACTCAACAATATTCTTGCCTCAGTCTTTGCTGGCAACCTGTCTTCCCACACTTCTCGAGTGGATGGACCATGGGATGGATACTGGGGAAGAGAAGTCCCTCCCACTGTAAGAGAAGATCAGGTTTGTGACCACCTGAGGAAATTGGACATACCTAAGTCTACGGGACCTTACAAGATGTATCCCAGAGTCCTGAGGGAATTGGCTTATGTAGTTGCCAAGCCACTCTCCATGACATTTGAAAAGTCATGACAGTCAGGTGAAGTCCCTGGTGACTGGAAAAAGGGAAACGTTGCACCCATTGTTAAAAATGGTAGAAAGGAGGACCCTGGGAACTGCCAACCTGTCAGCCTCACCTCTGTGCCTGGGAAGATCATGGAACAGATACTCCTTGAAGCTATGCTGAGGCACATGAAGGACAGGGAGGTGATCTGGGACAGCCAGCATGGCTTCACCAAGTGCAAGTCCTTCCTGACCAACCTAGTGGCCTTCTATGATGAAGTGACTACACCAGTGGACAAGGGAAGAGCTATGGATGTCGTCTGTCTGGACTTCTGTAAGGCTTTTGACACAGTCCCCTACAACATCCTTCTCTTTAAATTGGAGAGATATGGATTTGATGGGTGGACTGTTCAGTGGATGGGGAATTGGTTGGATGGTCGCATGCAGAGGGTAGTGGTCAACGGCTCAATGTCCAGATGGCGATTGGTGACAAGTGGTGTCCAATACTGTGTAATATCATCATCAATGACATAGACAGTGGGATCGAGTGCACCCTCAGCAAGTTTGCAGATGACACCAAGCTGAGCAGTGTGGTTGACATGCCTGAGGGATGGGATGCCATCCAGAGGGACCTGGACAAGTTCAAGAAGTGGGCCCATGTGAACCTCATGAGGTTCAACAAGGCCAAATGCAGGGTCCTGCACCGGGGTCAGGGCAAACCCTGGTATCAATACAGGCTGGGGGATGAAGGGATTGAGAGCAGTCCTGCGGAGAAGGACTTGGGGGTCCTGGTGGATGAAAAGCTGGACATGAGCCGCCAATGTGCGCTTGCAGCCCGGAAGGCCAACCGTGTCCTGGGCTGCATCAAAAGAAGCAGGGCCAGCAGGTCAGGGGAGGTGATTCTGCCCCTCTACTCTGCTCTGGTGAGACCCCACCTGGAGTTCTGCGTCCAGCTCTGGAGCCCTCAGTACAGGAAAGACATGGACCTGTTGGAGCTGGTCCAGAGGAGGCCACAAAAATGATCAGAGGGCTGGAGCACCTCTCCTATGGAGAAAGGCTGAGAGAGTTGGGGTTGTTCAGCTTGGAGAAGAGAAGGCTCTGGGGAGACCTTATTGTGGCCTTTCAGTATGTAAAGGGGGCTTATAAGAAAGATGGGGACAAACACTTTAGTGGGGTCTGTTGAGATAGGACAAGGGGTAATGGTTTTAAATTGAAAGCGGGTAGATTTAGACTAGATATAAGGAAGAAATTGTTTATGATGAAGGTGGTGAAACACTGGAACAGGTTGCCCAGAGAGGAGGTAGATGCCCCATCCCTGGAAACACTCAAGGTCAGTTTGGACGGGTCTCTGAGCAACCTGTTCTAGTTGAAGATGTCCCTGCTTATTGCAGGGGGGTTGGACTAGATGACCTTTAAAAGTCCCTTCCAACCCAAACTATTCTATGATTTTTTTCCCTATAGCTGAGTCAGTAATCAGAAGTTTGTGTTAACTGGCAATGAATTAAATTAAATAAAAAAATCCCCTACTTAAGCCTATTTTGCTCATGACAGTGTTCAGACTAAAGTGCATATACCAGCTGTCCTGTAGTCTGGAAGTTTTACCTAAATCCGATTCAATAATCAAACGGGATTTGTGGCCTCTTGCTGATGATAATTTGCTACCAGAAGCAAAAAGTCAGGAGATGGAATATTTAGCAGATGTGCAAATAATGGTTTTGTTTGAGATTTCAATCTGAAGCACAATAATGTCATGCTGATTTTATGCTTCTCGTGAAGGAAATATAATATAAAGCAACTTAAAAATTAGAAACTGACACAGCTGTAATTTGTAGTACATGCAAATTGTCTTTTCCTTAAACCATCTGGTCAGAATTAATCCAGACAACAACAAAAACTATAATAGGTCAATATCAAGCAAAATAGCCATGCCATGCAAAAATGTAAGAGGCATAGAGTAAAATCATCTATACATAGTGTATAAGCCTATCTTTATTGGTAAGCATGTATTATCTTTGGTCTCCTATCAGAAACTTTATAACAGATTGAATCAAAGGTGATGTGTGTGTGTTTGCATGCATCCTTACCTACCATCCTAATCTACAATGGAATATTCCAGTAAACTAATTTTTTTTTTCACCCAAATTCTTGATAAGGAAATCCAAAGATATTAAATAATTTTGAAAAACGTTGTTTTGCCTTCCTGCATGATGATCTGGGACGAAGACCATTCTTTGGGGAGGAGAAACTGTAAAAAGTATTTATGTTATATAAGTAGTTCTAGGAAAAAGCAGTTCATGAGTTGATGCTATGAATATCTATCTTGACAAACAAAATTATAACCTTTTCTAATGAATACAGTTTCTGGCCCCCTGGAAAATGATGCCACAGATATACCATCTTTAACTTTTCTGTCTATTTTTGTCTTTTCCTTAGGACTATGACAGCACTTTATGCATGTAAAATATGCAGAGTTCATGCTTTACTGAGCAGAAACCAACGATCTCATCTTGCCTCTACCTCTGCTTCTACTTTTGATGTGTTTTTCCATGCTGTGGAAACTCATGCAGAGTTGTTATGCCAGTTGGACAGAATTTTATAACCAAAAGTAAGTCTTTCATTTAATATCCATCATAATCAATTAAGTTTAGAATCCTGGATGTTATCTGTCTTCGTGTACCCATTGGATACGTAGGGCCAGACTTCAAAGTGCCACCAGTTATGTCTATATGCAAAATATATTTATGGGACTTATCCATGTTTCACTTCAGGCGATTGGAGTCAAGCTACAGATGTAATCACATACCACTTTATTTAAAGATAAATGGTAACTAGTGGTAAATGTGTGTAAGAGACCATTGAAGTTACAGTACTTAACAAAGATCTCTGAATAAAGGATCAGAAATACAAAAGAAACTTACTTATGTATGATAGCAAATATAATTCCATATTAAAAGATGTATCGTTATTGAGAAGAAGTCCCTTTTGTTCATGGTTCGTAAAGTCCTTTACATAAAAAAGGAAAAGTCTACAAGTCTGGCTTTCAGAGAGCTAATCCCCAAAGTAGCCTGAATTTTGATATGCACTCCAAGCTCATGTCCTAAGATCCTCTGGATCTTGTAAAAGACATGAAGTCAGTATGAATTTCAGATACCTACAAATACTATGTAAACATGGGACAGGCAATGTTGGGCCCTTCTTAAGAGGGAATACAGGACATTTTGTCTGTCTGATGTTAATGAGTTGCCTGACACATGGCTCCCTAATTGGTGAAGATCAGACAAGATAAATTGAGACAGTTAGGCAAGACAAAGGATACATTCACACCAGGTAAATTTACTTTTGATGCTCTAAAGTGCACAACGCATCTAAGAGTTTTCCTCCTATGACCATAGCTGGCTCAACCAAGCCTGTATCTAAAGGTGCCCCAGCTATACAGAGGCCATATATTTGGCCTAGAGCCTCGCCTTAGGACTGCTTGTAAAACACAGAATAAACATAATGACTATTCTCAAACTTCTTTTGAGTAAAGTAGAATGATCATATTTTTACATAACAAACTTAAATTTTAGCACAAAGGCCATTTACAAAACCAGGTGATCCACTCAACTAGTAGTGCCATTTTTATGAAACAAAGGCCAACTTGCAGTGTCCTTTGTGTTGAGCTCAGTTCAGCTTTTTTTACAATGTCTGTGGTTACCCCCTATATTCATGATCACCTTGCCTGTGCCCCCTTCCTCTTAGCCAAAGAGGTCTTGTGTTGGCCACTGATATTCCATGCCCTGGCTCAGACCACCATTAATGATTACTGATGTTGCACAGTGAGATTAAAATATTAATCACAAGGATGACCAGCTCTCTTGCCTGTGTACAGTGAGAGTGAGAACATATGCCAATAGGGGATACTGGTGGGTCCATCTCCACACGTTCAGCCCTGTTGTTTGGCTCTATGGACTCCACACCATCATCATTTACATGGCCACTGTTAATGACTCATCAGAGATGATGTCCTAGATGTTCCTCTTCTTAAGCTGCTGTCTTTCCCTGCCAAGCTTGCCAAGTGCCTCTTTGACGCAGCACCCAAAGGACAGCAGCCAATTGCCTCTTCTTGTCTGGATCCTACTTGCTCCAGGTCTCTGTGGTGCTAAAGGGAGGAGGAGGTCAGCCCTGCGGAAGAGGTCAGAGCTTGTCAGTCCTGTAGTGCCAAGCAGACTTGATGGCTGCCTGTCCTGACCTACTGTCTGTGGTCCCTCCAACATACCTGAGAAGGCAGGAGGGCTTAATGTTTTAATATTGGGTTTACTTATTTGAAGATATTTGATGTTATGTGGGATTTTGATTTAGAAGAGTGATGTAACAATATGCTGAAATCACATCATAAACATGATATAGCAATTGTAATATACAGTGGAATCACAGTACAAACCTGATTCCCAAAAGCGGTCTCTCTATGCTCCACTGGGAGGAAGAGGGATGTTTTATCTTGATGAGAGAGGTCTCAAACAATGGATTGAATAAAAAATAGTCTTGAAATCTTTAGACAGCCTGCATAGTGAGGCATTCTTAGTATTTGTTTCCTAATAGTTTGCATTTTTCTGCTTAGTTTGTAAGAATGTATGTTGAGGGTTTTTTCCATGTTAAGTTACAGCTCTCATCTTAACCAGTACTTCTGAAGGATGAATTTTCTACTTCCTTGGAATCAAGTCCTGAAAGTTGTCAGGAGGAAGATGAAAAACTGCATAATGCCAGGAGTTATTTGGAGATTCAGAGTCAAGGTCTCTGGTGTAATTGTGCATGACATATCAGATCTGACATCTATCTGCATCAGGAAGATCTGTCTGCACCTGAGATCTGTCAGCATTCTTATTTCAGTGGCTCTGCTGAAATTTTGTTTCTAAAATCCCTCATCAATATTTAGGATTATGTGTGATTCCTGATTAAAGTAGTAGTAAAGGGGGATCAGATTATTAAAAACAATCATGAAGTATTATAACTCTTGATGAATCATAAGAAAAGTTCATTATCCTAAGAAAATTCAAAATGCTTTGAGAGGAAAAGGAGGTCCATATTTGAAAAGAAAAAATGATGAGTTAACAAATTATGTTCAACATTTGTTCTTGAGGAATACATGATATTTTATGTAAGGTTGTACACGGTTTTGTCTACCTGATTTCCTTGGCTTTCATATTTAGTTTTTGATATGTATCGCTTAAAAACCTCATGAGAGGTATGTGAAAAGAAATTAAAAGTGAAATGCAGAGTGTTACTTGACTAAACTTTTTCCTTGTTAGAAATGAGGGTTGAAATACACTTTCTGGAAAAGTTTATTCAGGGGTTACATGGGAAACTCCTCTTTGCTAGGATATGATAACAGTATCAGTCACCAAGGGAGAAATTGAAGGCCATAAGTGAGCCCTTTAAAAAGATTAGGTTAGGTGTGTTCAGTTCTTTTGCCTTCCTTGAAAGTAAATAAGAGAAAGTGCAGCTGTGAAGGGAAAATTGAGAAAGGTGCCTTCTAAGCAAAAGTTATTTAATTTTATTCAGATTACCTAGTTCAAAAAAAGCAGTAGAGGTTTGAATTCAACACTGTGTGGCACTGTCAAACATAGGTTATGAACTATGATTAATGAACTCTGCTCTGGGAGATTGTGGGTCTGAAGGGAGCTGGGCTTGGCTGCACTGAAAGTCCCTGCCCTGTCACTTTTGTAGCAGATGAGAACAATTTTTCAGGTGCATATTGTCATGGGATGATATAATCCATGTTCAACATTGAGAAAAAAGAGATTCATATGGGCTCTAAATCTGTTGTCTGTGTTGCCTGTGCAGGTCCAACTTGCTGGGCTTTATAGTAATGGACTTGTATTGTTATGTGGTTTGTTGTTTTTTTGATCTGGTGTATTATCTAGTGCAAGCTTTCATGTAAATATAACAAATGTTACATGTTACAACAACAGAAAGGGTTGAGAGTGGGAGCTGACTTTGAGGAGCAAATTGACTTGCAACCATTTATTTTTGAAAGGCCTTAGCACTAGCAATCAATCACTTTGATGTGAAACTCCTTGTTTGTGTTTTTCCCTTGTAGTCAAATGTGCGGCAGGGTTTTGCATGAAAGATGGGAACAGTACTGTTTGTTTCAAGGCATTTCAACTACTGGAAAAATGTGAAATTTAAAAGAGCAGAATTAGGTTCACAGGTTGATTTTTCCCAAGTAGTGCTGGGTAATTTCATATGTACTCCAAGAAGATGAATGAGTGACAATCCTGCAATATACCTTAAGAGACTCAGAATGACAAGGCAAATAATGTTTTCTTACAGGCCTTTTATTTCACAGATGCCTACAGTTTGCTTTCTTGAACTTTCTTTTTATGTATGTGATACAGAACATTGCCTGAGGCAGACTGGGCATGGGTCTGATTGAGTGGTTCCTGGTTTGTCACAATAAGTGCTAACTTCTTTCTGGCTGCTGTGTTCCCATTTGCTGTCCTTTTTGGGCTTCCATGGCACTGTATAAAATGAAACATACTTCCATTTGTTCTGTTAATTTAACTTAATCTTAAATTATCTAATACTTTAATCTCTTGATTTCAGAGACTGAATTTGTCTATGGTTTGGAAAGCTCCCAGGAAAAAAATGAGGGAAGGAACAGTCAAGTACTACTGCAGTGTAAGAAATCGTTGATTAGGCTAAGGTCAGGTTAGTGGCTTACTCCTGATCAAAAGAGATTTTCATGTTCCCTTATATTAAGCTTCAATGATGTGTAGCATACTTGAGTCAATAAATAGCATTTTGCTCTTCATGCCCATTGGAAATAATACATGATGCTGCAAGTATTGATCAGAGCTCTATTCTGTTAATCCCTTTGCTTGTAGCAATGTTAAATATTTAGAGTCTCCCTTAGTATCCTGAAGAGTGTTTTAGCCCTAGAAAGGATACTCAGCCTTTCTGCTTTGTACAGGTTTTACAAGTATTTTCTTCTTTTTCCTCTTTTCTTTCAAACATACATATATGACATAAAGCTTTATATTGTTTGCACTGATAATTTCTAATGTTTTATTGCATTTATATATTGCAATTATATATTATATATAATATATATTATATTATATATATTATATAATATTGCAATTGCTATTGCAAATGTATACATTGATTGGAATGCAGTAATTCACAATTAAAGAGGAGAATGCCTGAGAGATAAAATCCATCAGTGCCTTATCTCAAAGTGGCTGACTTATAGTCGGACAAAGAGAGGCTAACACTGTGCAGTATGTTGCTGTATTGTGAGAAGGCAGATAACAAAGAGGACATATTCATATCAAGTTTATTTACCCAAATATTCATGAGATTATCTGAAAAGTATCTGAGCATGAAGAATTGAGTTACTTCCCCCTTAACTGCTTATTGTTTGCATCTGTATTCTCATCCAGAAGTCTCTGACAGGCTTGTAGCAGAAAATACAATGAATCCTTTGGGCTTTCTGTCTCCTGTACTTGTCCATTGACCTCATGTAAATGTAATTGTTTATCCTCAATTTTTAAACTAATGTGTTGAAGGCAGACTTGATATTGTCAGACATGCAATGCAATAAGCTCCAGAAAACCTTCCTTCCAGTGGTGAGGTGACAAATGAAAAAGAAAATAAAAATGGATTTTGCAATTTAAAACATAGTGTGTTCATGGAAGAACCCATAGCCAGCTGTAATGTGATATAATTCGTTTCTATATATGCAGGGAAGGATTTAACACAAAAGTATTATGGCAAACGTACAGGATATTTAAAGTAACACGAAGACTATCCCACATAATGATGCTTATTTAGTCTATCAAGAGTCAGAAGAAAGTTTTAAATACTTGTGTTTGCCTTCTTATCTTTCAGTAAGATGTCACATTATGCCTCATTCCATTACCTATTTAATCATCCTTTAAACTTGGTTATGTGTTTAGAGGGGAAGGTTGGCAAAGAGAGTAAAACAAACGTGCATGTGCTTTGCTTGTTGAATCCCTAAATATCTTGTTGATACTTTGGAAAGAAATTACATTTTAGATATATATGAAGCTGGTGTAAAAGAAGTCAGTGCTTTAAGTTGAAAATTTTACATGGCTTTGGTGGATTTCCTCTTCCTTTAGGTATTTTATAATTAATGACATGGATTTTAATGGTTTGAGCTGCTGCTGCTGCTTGGGGAAGATTTACGGCCATGTTTCGTTCAAAGTTCAGGTTTCATCTGAGCCCAAACATAAATATCCAACTTTTCAGAGCCTTAAAGTGTACAGTCCTAAATATCAGCATGGCCATTAGAAGGAACAGAGCACTTTTTAAAAAAGCCACATGGAGAAGACAAAGGGAAACAAGTATAAATTGCACTAGGAGAGATTTCATCTTGAAATAGGAAAGAAATTTTTCACAGTAAGAGCGATAATTCACTGGAACAACCTCCCCAGGGACACAGTAGAGTACCATTGCTGGAGGTTTTCAAGATGCTTTCAAGAACTTGCGTGATCTGGCTCTAAATACAATTAGTTCAGTTTTCCCTTAAGAAGCAATGACAACAAGTAAAACCCTGGACCTGCCTTTGGCTTTCAGTGAGTTGTATACAGATAGAAATAAATCTTCTACCCAGTCACACAGGGCAAATTCACCTTCCTTGAGCTTAATTTTTAAGACTCTTATCTACCTTGGGGATCTTTGTTTCTCATTCCCTGCCCCTTCTATGCCCCTTCATTGATCTCAGAAGGTTGTCTGTACATAGACACAGTCAGGATAGACAGCAGTGACCTGTGGAGCAGATAAGAGATGCACAGTACTGACTGGAGAGAAAATATGCATCAAGAGATTGCCCACTATGAACACATAACTAGCTTTTTACATGGAGAGTGGCACTGAGCTGGGTTTATGTACAATCTGGTTTATGCCTCATACCATTTTCAAGCTTCATTCATCTATGCTTCTGTGAATGCTCCAGGTCCCCCTCTGCTTCCTGCATGCGTAGGTTCTCTGTTTAACATTTGCTGAGATAATTATCTGTGGCTAAGAAGCACATAGGTATATAGTACAGTGTATGGAATTTGATGTGGAGTAGGAAAGGAGCATTCTGTATGTGCTTTAATACTTATGAAAAGCATTTCTTTTCTGAAGGAACTATATTCTGAAGGTATCAGGTGCTGGATTGACTTGCTGCTACTGCATATTCTTGCATTGTCCCAATACTGCTGTGTGGAAGTTTGTATGATCCGCTCTGCAACACCCTTGTGAGCACAAAGAAATAAGAATAAAGCTGTTTAGTTTGTAAACTGGAGAAGAATAAATGGTACTCTGATACTATTTCAACCAAATAATCCCTCTTATACTCTTCAATTACTGACTTATTTTGATCTGATTATATTACCTTAGGGGATCAAGTTTAGAGAAGAAACTATTCTCTTTCCATTGTCCTTGTCCATACTCACAAAACTTTACTAAAGCAAGGTCAGAGGAACTCTTAGGGGTCTTTTTCTTGTTTTGGTGCTAGTCTCCCATTCTTTCATATTGACTTCAGCCCTCATTAGGCTCTTCTTTTTTTCAGTTTAAATTGTTTTTGTCTCATGTTGCAAGCAAATCAATCAGGACCCATCCCTATGAATACAGAACATCCATGGAAGCAAATATTGATCTCTCCTTAGCTGTTTTTTATTATACAGTTCCCTGGGGTGAGGAAGACACTAAACAGAAGCTAATAGACATTACATCTCACACACATTTTCACATACTGACAAATACAGTTTTAGGACTTTTTTTTTTTTTTTCCATTAAAAATGTAGCTGTTCTTGCTTGAAAAAGGGTTAAAAATACATTGGGAGTCATTATTCACTCTGGTCAACAAAGAGTGTGGTTGCCTTGCAATGATTACTTGCATGGTCGAAATATTTATATTTCCTGCTGTGTAAACTGGTGTTACTAGTACAGTTTAGAAGACAGGTATTTTGCAGCTACCACAAAGTCGCTTGCTAGCCAGTCAGATTGGTATAGAGAATGAAGGCTAGCCAAGCTATTTTAATAAGATTTGTAGCTTTTCCAGGAAAAAAAAGATTGCAGAAACAAAAATAGACTACTTAGAATCCTGCCACTTTTCCATATTAACCCATTGCTGTCTGTTGTGCACAAATGTCTGAACTACCGTGAGATCAGTGGTCAGCATTGTCAAAGGTAGCTGCATGAAGATGATGAAACACAGAATAAAGAGCCTTGAGGTCCCCTTGTTGACAGGGAAGATGGACTAATCCTCTTACGTCATAATAAAAAGGAGTCCCAAATCAAACCTAAAAAAAGCCAGGCCCATTCCTTTATATTTCTTACTGTGTTTTTTGAGGACCACTCCTTGGTTGGGTGTTCTACATATGGTGGTTGTTACCAGTGGCTGTTATGGTTAAGCATCTCCTTCCACTCCCATAGTCATACTTTCCCCTCTCATCTTCTGACAGCTGGATGGCAAAGAACTCCATCATGGCAGAAAGTCCCAATGGGCACTGCTGTCTTTGCTAGTTCAAACTTTGTGGATATAGGAAAAAATACCTGTCCTCCATGGAGGAGAGCTGTTGGCTCACACAAAATCTTAGCCCATTGCAGCTGAATTTCTTGCTTCAACTTCCTCTCCAGCAACTGCGTTAGTTCAAAGAAGCGTCAGAATAGGATTGTGAATGCACCAAGTGTGTATAAAGGCAGCTTTCAAACAAGCTTTTCACTTTTGTTCCTCTCTCAGCTATTGTGCTGAATGTAATAGGTCACATTGGGTAGACACCAGGATCAGGTCTGCTGGGTCTAAAAATCTGTTTGTAAGTTTTAAAAGTTTATTTTATCCACCTTTGCACTACCAAGCAGTTACTTCTCTAAATGAGCTTTTGGCTTCTCCTTTTAATCCCCATGTGTGTTGATTTGCCATGATTAAGTCAACCTAAGAATCCTTCAAACACACCTGCAGCTTTGGAATTTAAATGTAAACTGCTTCTGTGAAAAACAAATCAAATGTGCATTGAAGACCTCCCAAAAGTACATTAATATATATTGTTCTGAAAATTCTTGGTGGAATAAATTGAGAGCTTCAGCAATGTTTCTTTCAGAAGTGCCAGATCCAGAGACATTTGAATTCATTTTGTTTCTAAATTGTGTTTCTTTCCAAATTCCAGGCCAGACCAGCAGTCATCTGTATTTCTCAGCATTTCCAGTGAAAGTATCTGCTATACCAGACTGATGTGAAAATATAAGAATAAGTGAATAAAAGAAGTAAGGAATAGACTATTCCGAAGAAGATAAGAACTAGATGTGGGATGACAACCAAATATGAACATGTTCTGTAGGTTAAGAAAATTGGGCAAAAGTGATTTCTGTTGTTATTTTGATTTTTCACCTGTCCATATGGTGAGGACAGTTTCCACAGTACAAAATCAACCAGTCAAAAAGAAAGAGATACTGGAGTCTTAATCAAAGACACTTTTTAATTAGTTTCGCTTCTCTGTTTTGCCCAGTGAAGAAGGCTGAAAGGAATCCTTCACCCTGAACTGTCATTCACATTCATCCATCACCGTGTCAGAAATAAGACCTTTTAAGCTAAAGGTTAAATTAATCTAACGGTACCATAACCCAAACAAAGAAGGGAATGTCCTTGTATGCAAGCAGCTTCATGTGTTATGGAAGAAAGCTGATACACATGCATACACACACTCTCAATAACACATGGATGAACCCATGTGTCCACGTACACACACACACATATATTTAATGTATAAAATGAAGATTAATTTTCATTTTGGCTTTGGAAAATGAATTCTGTTTACAGTAGGACCACTTGACACAATGCTGGCAGCATAAAGTGCCCTTAGTATTGATAAAAATCAATGACATCAACTCCTTCCATGCCATCAGCAAGCAGCCAACAAATTCAGTTTTTCTTAATCAGATTCACTAGCTTCCATATGTTAAGTACTATTTCCTATTTTCATAGCTGATTTTATAATTTTTCTGTCCTTTTTATTGGTCTTTCTTACCTATTTTAACATGATCAGTATATTAAGCATTTGCTGTCTTTATAGTGTTGACAGCCGGCAAGATTGGAAAAGATCAAATCTCACTCCATTTTGGTGAGCACCTCTATGAATAGCAGTTCTAATTTTCAGGCTCAAGAGACTGAATTTAGTCACCAGACTGAAGGTAGAAGCCTACATCCTACTACATCACCTGGTCTCCTCTTACAGTTAGCAGAGAGAAATAGACATTTTCAACCGGTGATTCATCTTACCCTGGAATAGACATCTAAAGTTGTTTAGACGCCTCAAGTCATAAGTATATATTTTTTTGTTTCTCAGTTGATTATAAAGGAATCTCAGGAGGATGAGCTGACACGTAGAGGTCTATACTGCACATATCTAACTTAATGTGAAAGAAATCCCCTGCAAAGGTACAAGTTCAGTAATGTGGGGGGATCTTGCTTAGAAACCATGGAGCTGATATCAAAGGCAATTTTCATTCTTGGTGTGGCTCCACCATTTGTTTTTTGTGTGCTTAGTTCCTTCTGCTGTATATTCTCTGCCTCTAAGAGAGAACACTTACCTAAGCAGGATTTCATCTAGCAGATATGTATATATAAACTTTATAGTAAACATGATATTGCTATGTGCAAAACATAATGTGATGCTAACTTCTCGGAAGTTGGAGGACCCATTGTCATTTAACTTCAACAGTTGTCCTTAGTGAAAGCTGCTTAGTTTGTTTTATTTAGGCAGAGTCCAGCAGAAGCAGGTAGTCATTAATTCTGTAGCATTAGGCATTGTTTAGAGAAATCAGTCTGCAAGGCCTCTGCCATGCACTTAACAGAGAACAAGGTCATTGATTTTACATATTAGTACGTATTGGACTGGTGTTCAAAGAATGTTTCTCTTCAATTTTTTTTTTTCTAATTGTATAGAGCAAGTTTAACAGCAGCGTTATTTTTGCCAGGTTTCTTAAAAATTGTTTGGAAATGTACTAAACTGTCAGTGAGAGAGAAAAGTAACCAGTTCAATATTCAGGCTAAAGAATTAGCGCAGTGGAATAGAAGGAACTGCTTGAATTAAGGGTGGCACAGAGAAATCTTTCATTATGGACTTAGCTATAGTGACTATCTCTTACAGTTCATTTTGGCAGGGTGATGAGACTCCCACATTTCCTCCCTCAGAAAACCAGTGAGCAGATGAGCGTGCTGAGCATAGTCTAATATCACATGTTATAATGAAATATGTGAAAACACAGCATGCTTGGCTTGAAGTTTGTAGTTTTTCAGCAATAAGCATTATTTACTTTGTGCAATGAACACAAAATCCTTGGACTGAATTGTATGTAGCACTAGGGTAATAGTGATTGATTCACCAGATGTCGTACTGTATGTAGTGCCTGTTACTGTTATCAGATCAATAAATACTGGATTAGAACATTTACAGAAAGTGCAAATACAGTAAGAAATATCCAGGGTTATTATTACCATGTAAGTGTTCTTTATTTAAAGTAGAAAACCAAAAAATTATTTAGTGGTATGGCTTAAAATGCAAAAGACAAGAGGACAGGTAGCTATTATCCCCATGTTTAAGGAAACTTGGTTTTTTAACTACTTACAGCAAAACACAAAATTTATGGACTCTAGAGAAAAATGGATCTAGCCCAGCCTCTTTGTTCTTTGACAGTTCCTAAATGTATGCTACAAGCAGAAATAAACACCTACATAGAATTTCCTGGTGTTAATATCTTTGCAAATTTATCAGTCTTGCTGCAGTGTGGCAAGATGTGTCAATTTAGAGCAGTTAACAGAAAAGGAGTATGAAATGTTTATATGAAATATCTGTTATTTTCAATTCATTTATTTGCAAATGTGCTATTCAAAGGCTGCATGCCTTTCTCATTATATTGTCTCCCTAGTTTAGATTGTGTATTCTTTGTGGCATAGATATTATCTTGGTACTTTCCAAGGCAGTATGTACACACTACTACCACCACTTATAGTAATAATTCAACGATCACCTGCTGAGTCTTTTCTTATTTCTATGATTCATATTGTAGAGAAGTGACACAATTAGTAGTTGGCTTTGAATCATTCTGGACATTAGTGCTGTTAGGATATATTGACATGGGATTTAAGTCCTTGAATGTCTGTGCAGTACCTTGCTTTTTTTGTTTCCACAGAAACATGGGAATGGCAGACATTTCTTTGCTCAAGTTAATTTGAGAGTAAGTTCCAAAGTTCCAGAAAATGGAAATACCATTTTGTGAAATGTTTCATAGCTAAAGAATTTTGTTTCATAAGATAGGAAACCCCACAAAATTTCAGTGTTTCCATATCCAAGAAACTCTAAAAAATTATATATGTCAGATATATAAAAATGAAATGTTTTCATGAAAACATGGAGAATAACTAGAATAAATATCTTAGGTGAAAATGGTGAGAAAAAGGACTCACAAAGAATGTGTCAATAGCAGCAATGCTGAATTTCAGCTTCTTTGACCTAGTTTTCATTTTGTCACTCAAAGCAGCAGAGGTTGGAGACAAAGTTAGGTATCTCTAGAAAAGGACATATAGCACAGAATTCAGACAGTTGACAATCTCTAAAAGAAGAGCTGATTTTTCTCCCTTTAAAACTGAGAAGGAAACTTTTAAGTAGAAAAGTTATTTCAGAAATCATATGTTTTGGAAATGAGACCAGTACTGGCAAATATCTTAATCTATATTGTTGATTTCTTTTTCATTCTCAGTTCTTCATTTACATCCCTACTAAACAATGAGAAAAAAACCTGAAACACCAACTACTTGAAATCAGGAATAGTGGAACTGTTGTACAAGTTACCTTACACACATTTTCTTAAAAACCAAAAATTATACCAGGAGCAGCAGATGCCAATATGTAAATTCATTCTTCTAACAGTGATTTCATTCAAATAAAGAAAATACAGTCAGAACTGTGCTTGGTGGATCTGCATAATTGCACATCTCAAAGACATAAGTGGCAATAACCATTGCTAAATTACTTTGAAATATGACTTTTTAAAATTTCAAACTAAAGTTTCTACAATTACTAATTGAAGGGAATTAACTGAGCATGAATATTAAAACCAAACCAACCCCATTGTCAAACTGATCTTAAAAGTGAAATAATGATTTTCCTTGTTTAGCTTTGCTGGCTTTTTGTTTGTCAACCTTTCTTTGCTGTTCCTGGAGCTAATGTTCGCATGTTCATATTTGATCTCCAGAAAAGCCGCATAAACTTCGATATGTAGATCTGATGAGATCCCGAGTTCAGAATATAAGGTGGGATTGGAAGTGATGATTGCTTTGTGGTGATTTTACAGCATGCTTCCTATTAGCAAACTGAATAAAACCATTGGATGCTCTTATGTAAACTGAGCGGGAATGCTTTGCATCATGTGATAGTCCTGTTAATCTGAAAGTATATTTTATTCAATACACTTCCTTAATTTTGAAGTAAGTGGGAAGACTGCAGAAAAACAAAAGACAGGCCTAGAGGAAGGGACCATGCATGGTGTCACCATGCCCAAATCATCTTTCAGAGGCCTGACACAGTAAATTGAAATACCCTTCCCTAGAATGGATCCTATGTAATCTTCCTAGTTTTGTGTATTACAATAATGTAAGTGAGGGTAAATACTGAGACTACTTCTGTTGGTGGGTCATTAAGATCCTTGTCATGGGAGTCCATTCTTATTCACAGCAGACTGTGTAGATTTGTAAGTGTTCAGGTAGGTCAAAAACCATAGCAATTGCATTATGTATAGAGAGGCAGTCTAGATAGACACCTGAAAGAAGTTATTGCTGAAAGCAGTGAAAGGGCTCCAAAGAAACAAGGAGAAACCAGTAACGAAAAATGTCAGAAAGGAGCCTTAAGTGAAATCTTGTAAACAAACCAGTGTGAGAAGTGATCTAAATTGTATCTGAGTTTTGCAGGGAAGAGTTTCACAGTTGGGTTAACTTTCTGCATTATATTTAGGCAGAGGGAAGATCTGGGATTCTATATGGAATCGCCTCAGGAGCTAGAGATACCTGTACAAGCCCCAAAGATAGTATTTTTCTTCTTATTATATATGGAGGGAGGCTTAGTGCCTGGTTTGCACTGCATACATACAGTTTGAAAAGGTAGAAGATTTGGCTTTTGTTTTATTACAACTCTTTTTTTTTTTTTTTTAAATTTGTATATGTCTTTTGCCAAAGAGTTAAATTAAGAATGTACTAAATCATACCCCTAGCCTGAGAAAGAGAAACTGAGGGAGTATGTTTCTGCATATATAAAACGCACTCATGGCTGTATCCAAGGGAAGGACCTTCCCCTTAGGCAATCAAAAATACAAGGTTCACATTTGCCAGAAATACTATATTAACTTTCTGAAAAGTGTCCTGAGAAAAACACAAGGACAAAATAGTGCTTAGGAGAATATTGTATGAGAAACTGTATAGAATCTCTGACAATATCTTTTTGGTAAAACACTTCAGAGATTTGAGATGCTTATGCTCTGTTTCAGAAAGCAAAAACATTACTTCAGGTATGGTAAGATTATATTTCTTACCTGCCCAGGGATGAGTCGATGAAATCAGAGCTGTTTCAGCAATAGCCAGAAGGTTGAGTTCTACAAAGAGGAGGAAAACTGGATTTCTCTCTGCAGTTTACTACCAGAATTTTAGCAATATACAACTCTGTTTAGCACATCAAAACCAGCAACATTGGTACTGTTCTGAGGGAATTTCCTTGGCCTTGTATGTGCATAAAACATTTGAAACATAGTCTTATTTTTGAATGTATTGCTAAACAATAGAACAAATGTATATTATGCTTTGTATTGACTTACCAAGCTGAAAAACATTAAGGTCCAGTCAGCCTGAAATAAAAACAGGTTAATGGAGACTTTCAAGTACTTCTAATTCCACTATTCTTTCATTGTTCAAAGATTGCTATAATACTTTAGTGTTTAAAAACATCTTAGATGAAGTACGTGTCTGCTAGAAATTTATTGTCAGTGACAAATATATGTTTCTTCCCCTGCCCATCATGCTTTTTTTTTTTTTACAGAAGCATTTTCTTTGTACAATTGCAAAGCATGTAAGAGAGAAAGGAGAAAAAAAAAATCAGTGCTGTCTTCTGAAAGCAGACTAATGTGTACTTATTCAGAGGAAAAAAATAAATCCTTCTTATCTTTGAAAAACAGCTGAACTTATCCAGAACAAATATTTTGGTGGCTTGTGTATGTGGGCAAGTGCAAAGTCCTGCTGGTTTGCAAAAAATAACAACTGGGAGTATTTTCTTTAGGTCTATGTTCAAGAGCTTCTTCCCATTGCTCACTCCCTAGCCATGCTTTGTAATCCGGCTTGCCTGTTTTCCAAGATATTCACAGTGCTTCTGCTTAGAGTCATCACTTGAAAATAATGGCTGTTTTTTTCTCCAAACATACATTTTGCTCAACAGAATGATTCTGAACTCCTGGCAATGAGATCAAAGAGATCTTTCACAATTCATCTCTCTTGCTTAGCATGTAACAAGCTCTCGGCAACTTCTAAAGGTTAACTATTAGGCCTACCTAATACAAGTACAAACATGGAGAAAAGGGGACTGACAATGAAAATTTATTTTTAAATTATTTTTCTTTTTTCTTAATTTCCACTGAGAGAAGGAGCTGCTTACAAAGTTGACAAAATTTGTTAACTGACCAGTAAGAGGCGTTGGCTAAAAATAAGTTTGCATTGAGATCTTTCTTTCTTCCCCTCCTTGCCCCCCTTTACTTTGCTGGAGCAACACAAAATAGTTTGTGTTTTCTTCAATCCAGCCCTGAAGTAATTTGAGTTCTCATACCTGTTTCTCATCTGATCAGATAATGTTTGCAGTATTGTTCACTCTATTTAACTTTTGAGTTTTTACCAGTCCTTTATTTTATTCTGGTTATGTTTAAGAGCTAAAGGTAATTTCTGTTGCCCTCTGTGAGGTTCTCTATTAAATATTCTTTCTGATCAAATATGATGTACCTCTTCTATCAGCTATATAAAATCTTATTACTGATCTCATTAAACTAGTATAATTAGGAAAGCCAGTGTTATATGGAATCTGAGTGTTGGTGCTATGGAAGAAGAGTCTATTAAAAAAATTTAAGCTTCTGAAGGTGACACAAGTTCAAGTAGTATCCTAGTATGTCATGTAGCTATTAGATTCCATGAGTTCTGACTTTTTATTTTACTGCATTTTGGAAAGCCTTTGCACCTGTATGGAGTGGATGCCAAATGCTGTCATCATGAGGCTGTTTTTAACTGTGCACTCCTTTGTCTTGTTTAGCACTATAGTATAGCCTAGTACAGCACAAATCCACGTCATCTTCCAGAGTTCTGATCTTCTAAGCCAGCAACATTCACAAAGGATAGGATACAAAAGCACCTGTGTTTAGCAGCATTTGGTTCTGATAATAATAGTTATTTGCTGACAAGAAAATGCCCATTATCAGTTCCTACTTGAAAATAAAAGGACAAGCCTGAACTGCAAATGAGACCTTATAGAGTAGTTATAAATGTTCAAGGAAGCCTGGAAGTCTCTTGCTCCACAATTTTTTGCCTAGCTCCCAAAGTGCTACCCATCAGATTTTTAGTTTGTATAAACTGGCTCTGTACTGTTGTATTTTTAATGAATTTTATTAGTTGAATTCAGATTCAGGGTATGCAAGCAGCTGAAAAAAGCTATCTCAATTAGGTTGAAAGAACCATTATGTGCAATGGCACAACTTACATGCAAAATTATGATCAAGATCTAAAAGTCTCAATCTGTATTGGTCCTTTCTCAAAAACTCTGTGGATGAACAACCTTAGTAAGCAGAACAAATTCACCAAGGGTGAATTGCTGAGCAGGTGGAATTCAAAGGCCCACTGCTAACTGACTTCCTGGACTAAAACTGTCAAAGCATTCTGATATCACTCTGGGAGGAGTCCTTTGGCTCTCTGCTGAGCAACAGGTGCTGATTTTCTGCTGGATCAACTCTGGGCTGCAGGTCTTGCTCAAGACTCCTAACAATAACTTGGGAGCTTTATGGGGATGCTTAAGTCACTCTGCCACTGTATTCCTTATTTATTTATTATGGTTAAGAATTCCTCTTTATTTTTATCTAATTTTTTTTAATTATTATTCTTGGGCAATGGACCTAACCTAATTACTGTTTGCACATGCTGACTCAAAGACTTTGATAAAATAAATTACTATGATGGAATTGGCCTAAAACTCTTCTTCTTACTAGTATGCCAAATGATCTGCTGGAGACACAGAAGGTACAGCTACCTAAGCTATTTTTGTGATAACCCACTTACCCTGTTACAGATATAAGCCCCCACACCCCTTACTGCAGTTTGAAGCAGGGCTTCAACCAGTGAAAATCAAAGCATGACCACTGACTTCAATTAATCTACATTGACTTAGATCAGCTGAATGCCAGGTACAGTACTGACAAATTTTAGACATTTAATTTAAGCAATTCTATGCTTCTGTTATAGACAACTGATCTAAAAAACTTTGCATCTTGTTCATGAACATCCATTATATCCATCCATTCTTTCTTCTTCCGATCTTCCTAAGGAAATGAAAGAGCTGGTATTATAGAAATCCTCATGGTACTGTCCACTTACGACCTCTGGACCTCAAAGCTTTCCACAGTAAAGCAAACAAAATGGATACATAACCTTTTAATCCAACAGGGGCAGGAATGCTTTGTTTAAAAGCATTTAATCTTAGCAAAAGAGATTAGAAAAGGGAAGCAGCTGCAACTGAAATGTCTGTATTTATTCAGCAGTCATACTTTAATGACAGAGAACAAAGTATGCAGCTCAGCATGCCAACGTTTAGAATTTTGTATTCTTCTAACAGTGACATGTTTGGGAGGTGTGTATTTTAGTGTCCCCGAGAGGATGCATTAAATTAACCTCAAAAATATGGCTAATGCTGCAGTAGAATAGTAAGTAACTATGCATTCCAATTACATTCTGATAAGTGCACAGCTTTTCTTCAGATACATTTGATGTATGTGATTGTCTTCAGCAACATCTATATAGTCATGCTGCATCATGACTTTATTCTTCATTTTTCCTCTGTGGTGGCTGTAGTCTGAAGGGTTTGGCATTCCTAGCAAGGAACCTCAGTCACGGAAAGGAGGGCAGAGGTGAAGGGTGGAAGGATAACTCCTTTTCAAGTTCTGTCTCCCCAGGCAATATGGACGCAGCTGGCTTTGCAGACTTAGACTTGAGCATGAGCACAGCTGCTAAAGGCAGTACAGATAAACTATTGTGAGTCTTGCAGAGTGACAGCAAAAAACTAGTAATGTTTCACTGGAATAATAATGATTTTTCTCTTTTCCAATTTTTTTTTCCTAACAGTACATACCTGCCTACGAATTGTGATAATTGTTACCTTATTTATTTGTATGATAGGTTAATAATTCATAGAAATATGTTTATAAACAATAGGAGAAGATGGCTTTTGATAGGGAAGTTTTGTAACCAATATAAGAACTAAAGAAGAATAATCATCTGTCTTATAATAAGCACAACTGGAGTAAAAAGACAACCTCAGAGCCAGAGAGAAAAGAACTAGATAGATGCTTTTTTTTTCCTGAGACTGATGCAAATATTTCTGCAGTATTAATTTGAGCCAGTTCAATGAAAGTAAAAATTTCCTATCTTGCCCATACATGTTAATTATAATAGTACAAAACACCATCACTCTTTTAGCATTGGATTCAACTTAAGAATATTAGTCATATTGCGCAGTGTAGTTACAGGGACTTTTTTGTGGTTTAGAGGGAATAATAAGCAAGCTATTCAATTTTTATGTACTTACAATGTATAGAGCTTTTGATCTTCTCCAAGAAACTTTGGCCTCTCTAAAAAGGTGTACCATACCTTAAAATTGTGATGACATTGCTTTATTTCCCTTAACTCATGATGGAGGACAAGATTTGGATTAACTTTAAAAGACTTTCCTTCCTGAATAGGCTAGGTTAAAAGAGGGTGTGAATAGAGAAAGGTTGGCACAGTGGGAAATGAGTTCAAATATTTTGCCAGAGGATGTGCTGCTTGTCTCCTATTTTATGGAGACACAGTCCCACTGGGTGACTAATTTAGGTGCACCATAGATCTTTGGGTGACAAGGCTGTTTACCTTCATCATTCATTTTGATGTCTTTGGTACTGCATCATACAACTCCACAGATCACAGATTAGTACCTTAAATCGCTGCTGTGCAATATACTACTACATTTCCTGACACCAAAACTAGTTTCATAGACATACTTCAGGAAAATCAGTAGCAGGACTTGAAACCCAATACTAGAAGTTCTTTTAGCATTCCATGATAGTTATTCAAGAGCCTTTGGTTTACAGAGGCATTGTTAGTACTGACTTAAAGTGATTAACAAACAATAGAAGAGCCATTGCTGCTGCCACACAAAGTTGAACATTGCGATGAGAAGACTTATGTAAAATACTGCTCTGTTTCTGACTCTGTTCCTTTTGATCTCTGTGTTAGCAGAAGATGGGTATGTGTTAGAGTACTAGGTTTGCATTTTCCATTTCCTTGAAGATGTTAAAATATTCTTTAATATCTGTTTTGCGAATGCGCCCGAGAAAATGATACAGAAGATATTATAACAATTTGTTTTGTTCTCTTAAGTTGCATTTCCTTTGAAGATTTCCATTCTTTTAAACATTTGCATCTTGTTAAATGTAAAGCAAGTTAGACCAGCAGAGAGATTATGCTGAGAAAATGAAGCATTTTATGTTTTTTTTTAGCTTCTGTGTAAAACAGAGTACTGCAGCCTAGCTGTTCTGTAGCCCTTCAAATAACCTCATGGTTGTGCTTTGATACACTTTGAGAGGTTGGAAGAAAGAAAAAGCAAAACATTATCAGCCAGTTCTTCCAGAATTCCTGAATTTTTAAACAGTGGATCACCCACATAGTCAGGACAGTCCACAATAGTCTTTAATACAACTATTCAGCATAGAAAAAGACTGATTATTTATGACACCTTGCATTAACATTTGTTACTGTTGTGGTAAAAAAGTAAATAAAGATAAAAACTTCCACATAGTCATAGTCTCTTGGTGAAAAAATTTCACCAATTGCAAAAAACTACTGCAAGCAAAGCCCTGATATTTTTCCAAATCCAGGCTTGTTTATGTTATGATTGGTTTCTAAGTGGTATTAGTCTAAACTCCAAGTCTAGCTTTTATTTTTCAGTGTCTTTCTTTGTATCAGAAAATATCAGTATTCAATAATGCATTATTTATAGAGGAACACTGTATAGCCTAGATTAAGTGCCATCTTTTTAGAATGAGGGTGGCATAAACTCTGGTCTCCATTGTATAAGTCTGTAAAACTGGGGACAGTGGTAAACAAATGGCATTGCCTGTGTTAAGAATATACCTTATCTTGTCTTGTAATATTGTAACAGAAACTTTGTGTCCACAGTGGATGCTCTGAGTTGCTTGCATGATATCTTATATAAAGGTTAGAAAGAAGTGGAGCATCAGTGCTGATAGATTCAAATAGATATAGTTGAGTCAGGAACTTATTTCTGTCTATAGGTTTTTTGGGGGATGTTGCCCATTCATGTATTATAGACATCTACAGCTCAAACACCTAACTGAACTGCAATTACTTATTCAAGCTACTCCTGACAGTCCCCTAAAACTAGATAAAGTCTATCAAATTTTACATACCTAAATGTTAGAAACTTGATCAAAATTAGTCACATAGGCTTCTTCTGTTGTTGGAGAAACCTGCAGAGAGCTATCCACCTAAAGATGGTCTAAATTGCCATTTGGAGTCAATTGTAGCAGTGTCTAAACAGAGATTGGGGTTGCTCTGAAGTGAGCTGGGCTCCTGATCTCCTGGTTGTCTAAATAGATGATCTGGTGAGACCATGCTGTCTCTCCCTTTTGTTCCCTATGCTTGGGTATGCTTTCTGTGGAAACAGAGCACACACAAGGTGTGATAATACAGGTACAGACCTTATCCTGATAAAGGGTTGGGGCACAGAAGGGTGGTGCATCCATTCATATACATTAGATATTGCCACTCTCCCTTGTCTATACTACTGTGGTTTAGACTAGATGCCTGATTTTTAAATCTTTAAAGCCATATAAGATGAATATAATTCCAAATAGTGATCTCTTGGCATCTCTTCCTTTGGGCTATGGTTGGAATTTGCAGTTAGGGTGTACATTTTATTCTTTCTGCCCTCCTATTTGTAAGTCTGAGAAAAGCTCTCTTGAAGATCTGAGGCCTGCATTTAGATCTCAGTATAAACAAAGTTGATTCAGAACTCATTATAGTGAATTCCACCTCTGGGCTTCTGCAACTGGAAAGCTTGGTCACTGATTCAGCTATATGATTCATTCTTAATCACCTCATCCAGTTGCTTATGGTCCTTGTTTCTTTAGGTTATGCAATGTAAAAGTTATGATTTTTATCTCTTGTGTACTTAGCTTTTCAATATTTAGGTGTGTGGTGGGTCGATTAAGCATGTTCCAAAGAAAACACCCTCTTCTCAGTTGGCCATTTCCCTCCTTCAGGAACAACAGCTATGAAAATCCTCCAAAGCCATGGCTTATAATTGGGAAATGTAGAAATAATAGATCACACCTTTTCCTGACCTGAGTTCTTTGTTCATTCTGTCTGCTAGTCCCTTTCTTTCATGTCCCAGATTTGAGTATAATTATTTCAGATTTATATTTCCATCTAGGCTATACAGAAAAATTCTGTTTATTTCATGAAAGGATACACCTTTTATCCCCTGGATTCTGAAGAATGACCATTCTGCCAGAGAGACTGGCTCTCTTTTTAACTTTCTCCCTCCAGAGTTTACAACATTTTTGTGTTGTCTGTTTACTGCTTCCTACGTTTCTCCCCATTTTACATCATATTTGGCACCCCTTTCGTGCTGCATCACCTAGATTTCCTTTCTATTTATATGCTACCCGTTGCAATTTCCTGAACTGCTCTGCCTCCTGTTCTTCAGGCACCTTACATTGAGGGTGTATTTGATTTTTGGTTTTGATTTTCCTGTCAGTATGGCCTAATATTTGCTCTTAAAGTTCAAAGGCTAAATGTGCCAGACTTGGTGATATAGCCTACAGGTTTATTTGTTTTAGCAGTCATAGAATCATAGAATATCTTGAGTGGGAAGGGACCTATAAGGATCATTGAGCCATAAAGGTTTGTGTCTGAATGGCAAAAGTAAAGCTCTGGTATTGAAAGAATAAATCAGAAATTAATATGAACCTCTAAACATGGATATCAGAGTTGGCAACAATACCCCTATGGGTCACGGGTTTTTTTCTTAGCACAAGGAAACCTATAACCTGAAAATAACTTTGTGGGGAAAGTAGATACTTCATGTGGTTTAACATGTGCTAGTGTAACAAATTTGTCCCTTGCAAGAAAAAATATGATGTGTACTACATTTTGTTTGCATCCTCTGGGGTAAATGGCTAGGAAAAGCTTCCTTCCTTTGTATATCCTCATAATCTAACTTCAGTGGTGAAATGCATTTGGACATTAAGAGAGTTTCCCTTGCACCATCAGGTGAAATTAAAATAAAAAAAATATTAAAATTAATAATGTACACTGCAAAATGGCTATTGAGCTTCACTGTACAGTATTTCATCCAGTGATTTTAAATAGCTAATTCTTGTCCAATGTAACTATGAGATATGTCTGAATTTTTGTAAGTGGATCTTTTTATCCATTGGATACATAGAAATATTTATATGCATAAAGCTTCAGCTCATTGGAGGAAGGTAAGGTATGGTGGATAGTTGGACTCAAGATTTTGTCAGAAAACCATGGGACAAGTAGATGGCTTTATACTGTCTTTATGAGCGTATTGTTTAGAAAATATTTTGTCTTTGACAGTTGTTTTTATTGTTGTGGCCCACATTCACCAACCTTTGGCTTGTCAAGACAGTTTAAACAGTTTTTAAAATCCTCACCTTCTGCTATAAATGGAACTTCATGACATTTATTGTAAAATTCAAGCTGGGATCATTGAAATCTGAGCAGACCATTGTTGTGATACACTAAATGTGATTCAGGATCTCAGATCTTCACACCATATAAACCCTTCCTGAAACAGAGAAATGAGAAATCACTTCCTCTCCCTTTTTCTTCCTTATCCTCTAATGACTTAGCACAGGATCCTGTCCTCTTTCACACTGAATTTGCTAAGTAGTCACTGTACCCTTGTTAAAAGATGAATGCAGCACCAAGTGACAGGCATAAAACCAGTTCTGCACACACCTTGCAGTCTGTCAAGAAACAGCAATGTCATGTTTTAACTAATACCTAGTCCTGGAATTTTTGACAGGAGCCCAAGTGAATACCTTCTCATCCTGGCTTTGCTGCTCTGTTCTTGGGATCATGCTTTGCACTGTTTGGGCACGTGATCTAAGGCATGCCAAAGGTTCAGCTAACTCCCATTCATATCAACACTGTCACCATAAAATTTTTTTTTTTTAATTCTATGTGTGGAAAAGCATACAAATAAAATGGCTTTTTTTGTAGGTGACAGAAAACTCTCCATGCTTATTGCTGGAGCTGGTCTAAACTTACCTCTTAAGGACAACTCAGAAATTGTGATTACACCTGGCACTCATGGGTGTAAGAGGAAATTCCTTAAACTGTCTTTCCCTTCCTACTGTGTCATGCATAGCTAAGTGAAAGTAAAGAAAGTGGATCCATTTTCAGAAAATGAGATTGGTTCCTTTGAAACAAGGAGCCTTTCAGATAAATAGCTGTTTCATTGGTTTTATTTAGACACCAGAAAAAGAAAGAAGGATAAAGAAGAATCCTCACACAAGTGGGGTCTGAGTTCACTCCTCTCTCCCAAACAAAAGAAAAATCAATTTCACAACAGCTTTGAAAGGACAATTTTCCTTGGTTCTCTTTCACTAGGCAGTAAGATTAAGTATTTGTTTACATTAAAAAGTGAATTAAAAAGTCACATAAAATGCTACAAAATCCTGCCTAGTAGCAATTGCTGTTATTCAGCACATTAGGGGGTAGCAACACATAGCACCTAGAAATATGTTAAGGCTTTTAATTTATGAGTTCTGTAGGAAGTCGTCTAAAATGTAGGTTTCAATGAGAGCAGGGTTATAGCAAAAAAAAAAGAAAAAAAAGAAAAAATTCTGAACAGGTGAATTATTATTCTGGGCATACATAAAATCTTATTCGGGATCCCAAACAACCATCTTATATGGTGAATATCTGTAGGAAGAATTCAAAGTATCTATGGGAGTGGTGCAAGTGTAAGAGTGTATGTTTATATATATACCATCTGTCTCTGCCTCTCTCTCCTTAACTATCCATCTATCTACATGAATGCTTGCATGTATGTATTTCCAAATATGCTGATGACCAAGCATTGAACTTCAGTGTGCATTTGTGTGAAATAGGTCATCATGTGAATTTATATCAGTACAAGCAATTTATGAGTACAGAAGAGCTAGAGCCTGATTTCTAGAGGTACATTTCTGCAGTGATGACCAGTTGTAAATACATCCTGGGGTCACAAAACACCTATCCATTTCACTCCAGTGATCAGCCTTGCTTCTAGGCAAACTGCTGATCTACATGGCACCTCTTCTACTCCACACTGCCAGCAGCTGTCCAACCCATACACTGTCGAACAGAGGGCTTGATGGAAGGGGGAATCACGCTGAGCTGGTGGCCAGCTTTGTGAGACGCCTTCTGCTGAATGTAGCTGACATCCTCCATATTCAGATCCAAGGAGCATAATTGCTCATTATGCTTACAGTGAAAATCAGCTGACAAGCAGGAGGTGTGGAATAGCTTAAACAGGGAGGACTTCAATTTTCAAGTGCAGTTATTTTGAGAATCCAGTAAATGAACAAGACTAAATGTACAAGGAATTTCAGAAGGATAATGACCACCTTTGTTATTACTATGGTCACATGTATTTGATTATGTGTTATGTGATTATATATTTATGAACCATTATGAATTAAAATGTCTGTCAAAAAGACCTCTAGCTCAATGCAAGGCCTTCATTCTGAAAGTATTTGTAGAAAATACAAATGTTCTAGAATGTTACACCATTGTTTTTAATGCTCAGGTATCATAAATACACTGCCATGGTAACACTCCATACATGTGTATTTATAGGACCTAGAAATTGCATAAAGTTTCTGCAACTTTATCCCCCATAAAAATCATGTCTGGCGTTTTTTGAAAGCACAAATTTTGGTGCCATCATAATAGTACCAAGAAAAACCACTTCAAATCCCTTACTACTTCTGGAAACCTTGCTCTTATTTTGCACATTCTCTTACAAGTGAAACATATAAATTTGTTTTTCTACAGACCAGAGTTTTAAATTTTTCTCTGGTTCAAACTGATCCAATCAGAAGATTGTTTGTACCTTCCTTATACCTGTGCCGTTTCAAGGGCTAATGTCCCTTACATTCACACTGGAACTGTGTGACAATTACAGCAAATAGTTCCATGGGAAAGCAATACTAAGAAAACAGTGAACATAGTCTTATAATTAAATTTAATAGCTAAAAGTATAAAATGCATGATCTGTATGACTAGCTGGCTCTGTTCTGATTAATATCTAATTGCAGTTCAGAAGCTTAATGCCACAAAACAGATTCATTTTCACCCTGTACTATTAGGAACAATATGACACACTTCTGCCTATGTACCTAGTTAGAGTTTAATTCCGTGATGGAGAATACACAATGGAATTAATCTTCTGCACTTTGCTGCTGCTCCTGAGCTATGCTCCAGTGTTTTACTATGCTCAGATCCCTAAAAGGGACTCAGATTCCCATTCCTTTCTGTTACTCTGAAAACAAAAGACAATTGTTTTGTGTAAACTTCTCTTTCCTTTCTCCATATAATTCTGTATTCCTATCTATGTAAAGATAGTTTTGAGATTTGTCTCTGAATAGAAACTTAATCCCTGAATCCTAAAACACAGCCTTGTGGATGTCTGCTGTGTTTATGCAGAACCACAGTGAGATCCAGCATTCTTTAAAGAATTCTTTAGAGAATCAATATTTGAGGTGAAGAAAGCCCAAAGGCCTGTAATCTCCTCTCTCATTCTCGACAATTCTTTCTTTGCATTGTCTTTTAGGGGAAGAAACAGGCTCCTTGCTCTCTGTAATCGCTTAGAGGCAGTCTCTCACTCCCTACCCATAGCTAGCACTTGATGGTAATGACCTTTTGTGTGTGTGTGTCCTCCAAACCTCTTTCTTCTGTTTCCCTTTTTCTTTCTTTTTTTGGACATGTGATTCTTCTGTGTCTTCTGCAAATCTTATATTATCATGTCCCAGAATCTCAAAAATGTATTGTTTATCTCAGTGTACTCTGAGAAGTAATATTCTTTGTTGCCAAGTCAGGAATCATAAACGGCAATCAGCCACTGCTTCTCAGTCAGTCTCTTCCTCTGCAGTACTTTGCTGAATGAAGTCGGTCAGTTGTGCATACTGGACGTACGTAATAGTCATGGGGTATAGGCTCAAGGAATTTGAAGGAGTTGGACACTCTCTGAATAGGTTCTGATATACACACTTGCTGTCTGTTAAAGTAATTTAAAGTTAAAAAGGATTGAGAGTCTCTAAAAGAATGAGTGTATAGTCTGAATCTAACAATCCTGCCTTAGTTCTTTGCTAGATATTCATATATGCATATGCATATAGATAGTGCAATCTAGTGAAGTACTATTGTTATGTTGTTCCTTAGGAGAAGATCACACCCCGAGTTATCTGGTTAGCTAGTTAGGCTGTAGTGGTCAATCAATGTCTACCTAGACAATATTGAACATTTTTTTTTATTTAGATGGAAGCTTCCACAAAGCCATTAGGCTGTTAAAGCTATGAAGCCTGCAGACAAAATCAACCCTTTTGATTATGTTTGAATTAACTTCACCCAGATGTTAATTTTTCTTAATTTCACCATTACTGCATGCATGAAATTGACACAATTTATAGAGTACAGGTTAGAGGCAGCGCTCCCTATAATTTCTCTCAAATGATAGGTGAGATGCTTGAAATTCAGCACAGCATGATTGTAGGGCATGAGTTTATAAACAGCTGTCACCAGTCATCTGTCTTTGTTTTAAAGGATCAAAGCAAAAAATATCTTTCAAATCACTTACTTAAAGAGAGTCTATGTAATGAAAAGAAGACTATTTGTATTTTATATGTGGATGGTTTCCTTAAATTTCTTGATATGACACTATAAAGTTAACAACCCTTACTGAAATGTCTGAATGAGTGTACAGGGGTCTTGTACACCACCTCATGTTTGCAAAGTTAAAATGACCTTCAGCAGGAATGTAGAAATGATGAGATTGCACCAAAATTATTTGAAAAACAGTACTATAATTTGTCAAAAACAATATTGCAAAGTCTGAAAAGCTGTAGCATTTTTTCATTTCATTGCAAAAACATGGAAAAACAAAAGTCATGTCTGCAGAGAAACTTTGCAGAACTATTGGAGGGGAAAGGAAGTTTAACTCCCTCAAAAAAAGAAAATCAAACAGAAACTTGGGTTGGAATTTAAAAAATAGGAGTTTTGACATGAATAATGCTTGTAACAAAATGCAAATTTGAAGTCTAAATTGTGGTAGTGGGGAAATGTTTGGGGGATTTTTACATCCTTAATTAACAATTTTAATGTCAAATTAGGACCCGTGTTTTCAAATGAGAGGGTATCAAATCCACCTACTTCATTCTGTTCTTCCTTATTCACCTCATCTGCTTTACCAAACTGGAAAGCAGTATAAAAAAAAAGTGAAGTTACCTTTTTTTATTCAAGCGAGCAGCTATAACCCTGAACGCATGAAAGTATGGGGGAGAACCTGGCTCAGCTTTGAAAAGAAACAGTAAAAATGCTTGTGTTAATACATTAATTCATAGGAGAAACAGCTGCATGAAATACAGTGCTTACGGATTCCAACAAGGGACGCGGGTCTTGCCAGCATATCCTTATATTTCCTTACAGCATTGCAAATGCTAAGGTTTCTTTCTACTTCAGAAATGTTACTTCATATTCCTATGTCTGCAAAAAAAAGAGAATAGTTTATAAAGCCTACTACCGTTTTTTTCAGCTGACTTGCTTCATGTGACTATAGCCATTTCCAAGGATACTTTTAACCTAAGCATAATACAAACCGATGCTATGTTCCTCAAGTAAAAGATTGCAGTCTGCATTTATTTCTCATGCCAGTGGGAAACCCAGACTTTCTCAGTGGATTGTCATAAATGCACTCTACACTGCTCTAATGCTTAATGCAAAGAATACCTGGATATTTTCCATCATTATAAATAGCACAGATACCCCTATTTAGAGCAGTGCAGTTCCCACATTTAAAGCATTTTTGACATTTTCTACTGTAAGAAGCTCTTCTATTCAATTAAAGCATAAACAGACTTGAGGTTTAAAGTGTGCTTTGCAGCTTTTCTATTTCAGAAAAAAATGAAATCATTCATTAACTTTGTTTTGCTAACAGACGCTTAGCCAATTTTCTTTTAAAGAACTGATTAGTTGAGAAATTATGCTACTTTGCTTTGAAGCAGGGACACGAATTTCGGTTTGCTTAGTTTGTCAGAATTTTGATTATACAGATCACAAAATATGTTGTATCCTCTGAAAAATCAGGCTACAGATATGTTAAAATGGGATTTCTGAATTATCCTAAGTACTAGTGGTTTTAGACTCAGTTGCCAATATGAATATTTTTTGTTGTTGTTGTTTTTATTAGTTGTATGCGTATAATGTCCCTTTACCTTCCTTGTAAGAGTCTTTGAATTGTGGGCTATAAACCAAGCTGGCAAAACAAAGTGTAAACAAAATATTGGATAGCTGCCCAGCTAAACACAGTTCACCTATACAATAAATAAGGCAGATCCCTGGAATAACTTGTGGTCACATAAATAAAACTTCTTTATTTTAATATAGGCAAGAAAAAAAGATTTTTTCTTGATTACCCAGTTTACTAATGTTTAAGTAAGCGCCTGACATTTCAAACGTAATTTCATGTAATAAAATTTGGTTTTGTGTTTTATAGAATTTGTACATAATATATATTGTAATTAATAGTACAGAATGATGTTTATATAATAAATATGATTGCATGTTTTATTATTCCTGCGATAAATGCTGTTCCATGCATAAAATGTGCTGCTTGTATCTCAGAGCCATATGGAAGTAATTAGTGTTTCACCTAAGCAAGCTTGCAACTTTTCTTTGGATTTTGTGAGTTTAAAAACAAAAGTGGTAGTAGTTATACTAGAATTTTATATAATTTAGTCTGTCTGAATGGGGACACAATGTACTGCTCTTTCAGAAAACACATGCTTTCAAAAGCTTGTGTTTCTGAATTTGGAAAGAAGCAGCAGCTCCTGTCATTCTGTCTTCAACTTCTATAGAAAATAGGTAGTTGATAGGCCAGATTCTCAGCTCACCTAGCTCTGTTGACATCTTCTTTGGTATAGTAATTAGCCCAGCTGAGGATCCAGCCCTTCTGAATGGATGGAAGGAAGCACAGCTAGATATAACCAATTTAGCAAAGGGAAAATAAACAGTATGTTCAAGTAAGGTGTATTGTCATGAGAAAATAAGTGGTTGTGTTACATTGCAGAATATTCTAAATGGTTAAATCTAATTTATATGATTCGAAACCATGTTCTTCAAGCCTATGTAATTGCCATTTAGCAATGGATTGTGCTATTATTATGTCTAGCTTTTCCTATAATTTTTACTTTAATAGTTTATCTTTTTTCTTTTTTTTCCTCTCTCTTTTTTTCTTTCCTGCTTAATGCGTCTTGTCTCTTGCTGTGCTCTGACCCTTTAACAAGTGTCCACATGAAGTGGATTAGTCATGCTTCATGTGGTCTGATCTGAAGTCCACTGAATTGAATGGAAAAGCTACTGTTAATTTAATAGCGCACTGGCTCAGCCAGTCAAGAGACTAAGAATATGCAGATTTGCAAGTGTGCTTGAATATTTGTAGGGCTTTGGAAATTATTTCAGCAGAAGTCCAAGACCAATTGGACCAACTGAAAGTTCAGCATGATCATTTAACTTTAGGTCCACCAGATACAACATTGTGCTTTTACAAAACTGCTTCATACCCAAATCACATTACACTGACAAACCATAGCCTTTCAACAGACAAGCTTAGCTGTTTTTTTAAAGTGTATTAACAAATAATAAAAGAATAAATGATAGCTGGCTTTATTGAATCCATCAGCCATCTACAGACATACATGTCTCCAATAAAACACTCCAAGGATGGTAGGCCTAATGTAAAACCTGGAGTGGAATCTTTACACGATATGTATCCTTTGTCTGTTCTGTGCTCTGGTGTGGATTTGAGGAAGTTAACTGTAAGAGAAGCATTTGGTTTAGGATCTGCTGTGATTAGAACTGATCTTCAGGCCCTCTCTGTGACCAGTGAAGTGGTAGAGGATTTCTCACTTGCTTTAGATTACAACTCACTTGATAAAATTTGCGTGTGTTTGCCAACTTTCCTGTCTTCAATTTCAAACAGCACTAATGAATCACAGTTTTATTTAAAGATCATATAAAACCACAGAACAGTGCTTTTTCTATTCTGCATCTTTGAGTCAAACTAACTGCAAATAAATGTACTTAGTTTTGATACCTAAAGTACTGAAGACACGTTTTCTGCTCCTAGGATCTCTCACACTAGTGTTTCTGTTGCTGCCATGTTGTTCTTAGAAGTATTACCCTAGAGTTATATTTTGCTTCTTCTAGAAAAAACATGTGTGGAGCACCAGCTACTCATTCTTAGTAAGGGCATCCCAGCCAACTGTACAGTCACTTGATTTGTGTGCCTCTTATCCCGCTCTAGTAGAGCCTAATGATTGTGGAGATAGACCAGCCTCTTCCTCTGACAAAGGAAGGTTTTTCAGGAGGACTAAGCTCTTCACTCTAACCACATCTGTGTTTAAAGAGCCTTGTCGCTTTGCAGAACTCATATCCTCTGAGTTAGGCACTCAGGTTCACAGGAGACTAGTGAGTGAGGAGGCCAAAAAGCTAGTCTATAGAAAAGGCTGAGGGAGGGTAGACCCCCATTTCTTTCAGCAGGTTGGAAAGCACTTGCGTACTGTTTTGGAACATGATGAAAATCTCAAGCTGTGTAGCCTGACTTGAGCTCTCTCAGTTCTTCCTCTCTGATAATCACTGAAAGAGCAGCATGAACTAGAGCTGAGTAGTGACTGTACTGACTAAAGAGGAGGGAGAGCTTGACTGTATTTTTTGCTTCAGGTATTTCATTCTGGCTGTGGCTGGAGCAAAGGTCTTCCATGCACAGTGTAAGTGATCTTAGTATTATCGAAACTCATCAGTCAAAAGAAGGACACTTCCAGACATGCATATTGGGTGAGATGTCATTGGATTTGTATGCTGAATTGTACCTGCAAATGCCATTGTATTTGGCAGATACCATTTAGACACTCCCACTTAATGCTGTCAGGTCTTGTTGACTGTGTGTGCTTGCTACAGAAGAAATTGGGGAGTCTTTGGTGCTAAGGGAGGCAAAAAAAAGTAGGTTGTAAAAGGTACAGGTGGGGATTTTGAGAATGGAGAGATGCAAAACATGCAAAAGATCATTTTTGTGGCTAGAAGGAACATACAGTTGTAAACTGGTGTGTTTGTCTATCTGGTTTGCTTCATTCGTTTTAAAGACAGAGTTGGACTGCAGAGCGGCAATCTGAGTCCAGTAATCTGCCCAGTATTCAATAGGTTGCCCAGATCTTTCACACAGCAGTGAAATTTAGATCCAGAGTTGCATTTGTCTGAAAGCAAAGAGCAAAAGAATTCTGACCCCAAACTCTACCTGCAGTCATTACAAGTGCGGTCTCTGAATTTCTCTGGGAATCTCAGGATTTGGTATTCCCTTGTCTCTGCGTTGCTCTGAATAGCAACTTTAGTTTGGGCTCCTCTTTGATTACTGTGTTTATAGAAACACAACCAAATAAGAGCATCTGAGTAACTGATGGTTTTATTTAACTTCTGCTAAGTAGTCTTCTTTACTACCTAGATTTCTCCCTGCACCAGAAAACCCTAAAACCAAAAAATCCCAAAGCATTCGCTATCAAATGATTAAGGTCCAATCTGCCTCTTGACATTTTTCTTACAAAATAAGAACTTAGAGTTATTTGTTCTTCAGTCTGTTAAGTAACTGTTCTTGAACCTATTCCAGATCTGAAGGGCTATTCTTAGGAATGTGTTCAATATTTACTTGAATATAAAGATCTTAACCTCGGCTCTTTTTAAAAATGCTTTTTCATATCCACATTCCGAAGAAAATAAGTCACTATCATATACCACAAAGACTTGTTATATAAACCAATTTAGCCAGGTAAGCAAAATGATCTATTGGAGAGAAAAGAGAGTCTGAGATATTTGTTTGATCTTTGTTTTCATATTGAAAATGCAGGTCACAGAAAATGGGGGGAATGTCAATTTCTGTTGTTTGGTATAAATTCTCAAACTTGCCTTTCAGCATAAAGCAGAGCTGGTAAAGGAGCAAATGACCTGAATTCAGAGGAAAACACGTGTGCACTGCTCAGGCACTTCAGGTGGAGTTGTGACTGTATATCTAACTGATGGCTTGAGATCAGGAACCTTTTAAAATGAAACACTTACCCTTTGGTATTAGAAATGCATCTTTGCTCAAGGGAACACCACTGTAAAGACTAGAATAAATTAATAATCTTTCTTTTCCTTTCAGTGTTTCTCAGCTTTCTGTCTGAGTGTACTAATATATATGAGTGAAGGAATGGGTCCTCTGCACAGTATAAACATCCTCCAAGATAATAATTTTTGTGTACTCATAGTGAGAGACTGTGCCCCAAAGAGAGACAGACAAAGCAAAGGATTCCTAGGTAAAGGATTGTGAATTGTGAAGTAAAACAATTCTGTGTCACCTCTGAATGTAATCTGTTTTACCCAGTGCTGCACTTTTTCAATTGTAAGACCATGACAGAAGTGTACTTGTCATCCACTTGAATCCCAGTCCAGTAAAACAATATTTGAATAAAATCTCCTAAATTATATAAAATCTCACACAGTGCCAATTCTTTGAGTTCCTAGACACCCTCATATAATATGTGACAGTATATAATATATAATCTCCATTATTTGTGAGCTGCTTAAATGAGATATAGATTGTTTGTAAGTGCAGACAAACCCAAGCTGGCTCCAGGCAGAGACAGGTTAAGTTTAGGTGAGCTTATTAATTTACGCATAGCACTTCATAGAAGTGGCTATATTTTTTCCAGAACCAGCAAATCCAAAAACAGTTTATGTGGTATTGCACAGCACAAAGTTGAAGCTTAGAAAGTCCTATTAGCTCTAAGTTAGCAGCTTGAGCATTTCTGAACCGTGCACCTAGGGTTTGAAATGCTTTGGAGGTGTGGTGACACCCCTGTGTCACTCCATGTGAAGACTGTTTGGATTTAGCATGGATTTATCAGTATGCTGTAGTTGTCACTACATTACCTTTAAATACTTCAGGTGTCAGGAGAATATATTACTTTGGCTATGGGAAACTGGGCCCAGAACTTCGGGGCTGCACCTGAGCTAAGCCCGCCTCAGACCAAGAAGAGAGAAGAAACAAGAGACAAAGACGTTCACGTGAATGTGAGAGGAGCCATTAGCTCACCTAGATAATAAGTTCAAACTAATAAACAACGGTGAATGACCACATGGGGATCCTCTATAACATGCTTTCCCATTATTTCCATAGTACTTACATTACTGGGGTTATTCCATTTTCCAGCATAACCCAACAAACCATTCCTCCATATATGGGAGAACAGATAGTATTTTATAACCTGATTGGCACCTTGCTATTAGAGAATAACTGCACTGAGGTCAGTGGAATTACACTAGCATGAATTAATAAATTGGTTCAGTTATTTAAATAAAAAGAAACAAATTGTCAAGCCTGATCTGAATATCCCCCCTGCTGCCACTGTCCCCACCCCTCTCCCCCCCCCCCTCTAAAAGAAACCATCTGGAGCTTACGTGAATGAAGTATTTTGTCATCTTAGAAAGTTGTCCTTTTTACAGTTAAGAAACAGCCAAACAAACAAGAAACCACCCCCCCCTCCCCACCATTTCCAATAAGGTGTCTTCTCAAACATCTCTGTAATGTATCTGTGAAGACCTATCTTCTGTGAAGTTTATCTAACATGTAAGCACAGCTGGATGGATGCACTGATGTTTTCTTTGCAATAATTTTCTAAAAAGTAGATGTGGGACTCGTTATCAACAGGTGAGATCTGGATTATTTTTTTCTTGTTGCTGATCAACATATACTAGGACAAACTATAGGGCACAAACATATACTATATCCCCTAGATAGAATAGGTATTTACTGACAATGGCTTTAACAGTTTACATTATCCAGCAATATATGTAGCTTTTCAGGTCCTGCCATGCTGAAGTATAATCTTGATCCCCAACATATGTTAATAGAAATTGATCAGAAAATTTGCAAAAAGCCTTTTGATAGCACCCCTCATCGTAAACTTGTGGAGCCTTCAGGGTTCAGCAATAAGCATAGCTCATCAGTCCTTACTATATGAACCCTAACCCTCACTATAGCCTAATGATATCTGCCTGATGCATAACCACCTGCTTATGCTTCCTACCAGTAACTCTTACTGTGTTTGCCCTTGACATCCTGCTATTCACAGCTAAGTGAGGGGCTAAAGGGTAGTAAGAGAGGATTTTCTAGAAGTTCTAACAGCTAAACATCACATGAATAAAATACAAATCAAAGCAAACTTCCTTTCTGCTTATTCACTTCCATCTAGTGGATTGGTTTGTGGTCTATCTTGGCCTTAGCTAAGAACTGAGATCACCTAGTGTAAAAAACTGGTTGAGTTTGTATTTTCTAGGTTATTTTTGTGAAAAAAAATCTGCTTAATGACTTTGTAAAAAATGAGAAATCAAGTACATCTAATTTGTTGTCAGAAGACTTGAAACCACATCAGAGTGAAAATGCTTTAGCTAAGAGAGGAAAAGCGAGGAAGACTTTGAATAATTGCATAATATTGATTGTAAGTGTATGTACTCCAAGGTCACCAGTGTATTAACACTCAGTAATGACTGCTATATCCTGAGGATGTTGCAGAATCTCTTTTCCAGTTGTTTATGTCAGGTCTGCTTAGTTTGCCAAAGGCTAGTAAACAGATGAGCATAATTAGGGCTTCCACAAAGAGAGTCTTGTTAATAATCAGTACCAGGATGGCTATATAGAGCAGTAAAGAATAATCATATTGCTACTTAGCCTTTCTCTGCACTGTCTCTCGAGTCAGTTTCTAACCAATATCATAGGTAGCTCAGTAGTTGTGTAGCTCAATAGTAATATAGGAATATGAAAATGAACATGCTTGGATCATATCATTGGCAGCCTGATACTTGTAAAGATCAGTGTAACTATTTATGTAGACCTCACAAACATGTGCATAAGGACTCAGAAAAGTCAACCTATATCTGCCAAATGCAAATGATTAGCAGAACCCCCAACTTTAGAAGTTAGGTGTCCTGCCACCTCCTGTAGTGTATACTGAGACCCTCAGAATACGAATCATAGAGACCATTAGGCTGAGCAGGAAAATAACAAGTATGAATACTTCAAGGGAAGAATAGTAACATAGGTAATCAACTACCAACCACTTACAGACCAGAAAAATCAATGAGGTTTCCTTCTTGTCTGTTGTTGGTAGGCTGGATAAAGAGCTGAACACTAAACAAGTTAGTAGAGTTAAGCTACTGCAGAAACTAACTGCACATCTTCTGCTTTGTGGTAACCTTCTGATTTGGGACTAATTGCATTGGTTTTGTCCAGCAGTAAATTGCCTTGAATTGCCTTGCAGGGAAGAACAGGGCAATTTAAAAATGGCATGAATGTTTCCATCCGCACATAAATTCATTTTTTTCTCAAGGCCCTGTTCAGTATTCTCAGAGGGTAAGAGCATCTCTCCTGTAAACATATATTGAGTCATTTTGGGTTCTTTCAGCAGCAGTCCATAAAAATATCCTCACGTTCCATCTGAAAAATAATTCACATTGCTGTTTTCTATTTCAAGTTGAATCAGAAGTTCATTAGAGGGAGAGAATTTGGGCTGCTGGAAAAAAAACCAAAACCCCCAAAATGAATCAATGATGGGGTAATTATTCACAAATATAGTTCATTATTTAGCCAGCTGTGTACACAGGACATCACTGCCATTAAAAGCTGTGAAAAAAGTACTTTTTTTTCCTCAACACTTGTGGCTCAAACTATTTTTGACAAATCATAGTGAAATTTGCATCTGTTATGTCTTACATTTGTGATCTTAAAAGGAAACTGCAAGTTTCTTGGCACTGTAAAGTCATACTGATGTATTGCATTAAAAATGGGTCTGTTTACTTTCTTTGGCTTTGTGATAGAAAAACAAATGTTTTAATCACTATGGGGAAAAGTACTGTTTATTTATAATTGCACCTGTTCTTGCATAATAGGAAATACAGTTTGAGCCACGGTTTCCTGGAATTGTTGTCTGACTGGTACAGTTGTTCACTAAATCCGATACCCTTGTGCTGTCTTTCAAGGGATGTTTTATTTCGTCTACTTTATTTATTTATTATTTAAATGCCTGGCATGTTCCTCTTTACATTGGTATCCTAGCTATGTTTCCTGAGCTTCCTCTGTGGATGTCTTTCAGGCCTGGACAGTAGCATCCAGTGTCTGCAAATTAGCATTCCTTGATGAAGTTGACTTAACGGTCAAATGCATGTGATTGTGGGCCAAGTTGAGGTAAAGAAAACAGTGTTCTACAAATTATAGGAGCTGCTTGGGAAGCTTTTTTGGTTCTTTGCCCTCCTTAGAATATTTTGTTTACTTTCAATCTCAAGGTTTGCAAACCAGCCTTATCATTTCTACCAGTTGCAAGAATTGTACCCCGGCCCAGTGGCACTTCCTTCCCTCACCCACAGGGTTTCAGTTTTAAAAGTTTTCAGGAAATATTAAAAAGACTTCATGATGTATGTTTCACCAATGAAATAAAAGGAATTCAAGTTCACATTTAGCTTCTTTCTAAGTCCAGAACCTTTATGCATGCAACTCTGAATGGGGGAGTTGCTGAAGTCCAGGCAGACCCTTACTAAATCCCATTAGTAAGAACAGAGATTTAAATAAGCAAAGTGATTTCACCTGTCTAAGTAGTAGGGAAGCATACACTTTCATGTTCCTTAACAAATTAAATAAACTTTTAATGGCTCTAAAAGGTAGATGCATCTTAAATGCATCCATGGGGAAAAATGACTGGAAAATGAAATTTCTGACCTATGGAAAACTCTTAACATTTGGACTCTTTTGGGTTTTTTTACTCAAAATGCAAATAAAAGTTCATAGTTGTAAAATTTCTTGTTGAAAGCAAATTTTGATCAGCAATTGTTGGTTACGTCAGCCTGAAAACCTGGATCAATAGAAAAAAATAATTTAGCTGGAAAATTGAATATTTTTAGCTGTGATTAAAAAAATATAAATTATTTTTTCTTCATGGATTTTTTCTTTTCCCTCTTAGATTTTGTAGAAGGTTATAAGTTCATGTTGGTAAGCAAGAAATGATGAACAAACACAACAAAACCAAAAATATGTGAAAGCTAAGCAGTGAGTACAGCGTATATTAAAAATGGAAAATATTTTTTTAAAAGAAATTATTGCTTGAAGGGATTAAGGCTGAAATTTAGCAATCAGATGAAGTAACATTGTAGAGGCCTGAAACTCAGACCTTACTAAGCTGATTAAATTACTGACTGCTACTGAATGGAACATTTTTGTCATGTCTGGCAATGTTAGGGGGAGGATAACCATGAGGAAATGGCTGTGATCGCCTTTCTAAAGGACTAGGTCCAAAGACAAGGTCTACAAATTTTTAAGAACACATGGAAGCCTTAGGAAGTTAGAGGAGGAAGGAAAAAGAGTAGATGTTTAAGTTACCTGTGCTGCAGATGTTACCAAATGGTCTACAAGGGAAAAGTGGCCTGTTAGTATGGCTCTGCAAAGAGGACATGTTGATCAGATAAGACTTGGGCAAATGTTTCTGAAAGCTCAGAACAGCAGACTGTATAGTGTCATAAGCATACCCTTGAGTATTAAGGGGCCTGTGATTAGTACAGTAAGTCCTAGCTCAAATCTTTATTGTGATATTCTGAGGAGCTGTAGTATCTGGGGAGGCCACAGGAAGGTTATGGTTTTGTATATAAATTGATTTTCACTCTCTGGTGGTTTATGGAAAGGTTGTGATGTCCTTCACTTGCATGACTAGCATCATACCTACCACTCCTTTAAAATATACATAAATTCAAATTTTAATAAAGACAACACAGAAGTATTGGTGAACAAAAAGATCCATGCCCTGTTGCAGATCCTGCTTTAGGCAGCTTTGCTAAGGTCGTGTAAATGTGTCTAGCATACTCAAATCAGTGATTTAGGCAAATTTTCCACCTGGTACAAATGATCTCCCTGTCATATGGAACTAACTTCTCTCTGCTTCTAAATGGCTTTCACGTACTCTGGAGGGAACAGATTGCTTTTCCATAACTGCAATATATTCTAGAGGTTATGCCTTGTCATTGTAAAGCTGAAGAGATCAGAAACCAGTCAACTTACTGTGTGGAATGTTATTAGCGCAATATGACCTCAGCTGGAGAAGGCTTGAATTATCTTTATGAAAAAGTTTTCATATTTAAAAGTCAGATATGATGAGGCCATTTTTGGTATGTCAATATCAATCAGTGCATTTATGTACACTGCATGTCTTTCCGTCGTGGTTTAACCCCAGCCAGCAACTAAGCACCATGCAGCCGCTCACTCACTCCTCTCCCCTCCCCCCCCGCCCCAGTAGGATGGGGGAGAAAATCAGGAAAAGAAGTAAAACTCATGGGTTGAGGTAAGAACGGTTTAATAGAACAGGAAAGAAGAAACTAATAATGATAATGATAACACTAATAAAATGACAACAGCAGTAATAAAAGGATTGGAATGTATAAATGATGCGCGGTGCAATTGCTCACCACCCGCTGATCAACACCCAGTTAGTCCCCAAGCGGTGATTCCCCGCCACCACTTCCCAGTTCCTATACTAGATGGGACATCCCATGGTATGGAATACCCTGTTGGCCAGTTTGGGTCAGGTGCCCTGGCTGTGTCCTGTGCCAACTTCTTGTGCCCCTCCAGCTTTCTCTCTGGCTGGGCATGAGAAGCTGAAAAATCCTTGACTTTAGACTAAACACTACTGAGCAACAACTGAAAACATCAGTGTTATCAACATTCTTCACATACTGAACTCAAAACATAGCACTGTACCAGCTACTGGGAAGACAGTTAACTCTATCCCAGCTGAAACCAGGACACTTTCCGAGATCCTCAATGAAAGTAAGCTGGGTTTGGGAATTTAAAATTAATGTTACCTTCTTTTCAGAGCTTTCATTTTATTTAAGCACATTCTGGCATCTGGCAGATTCAAGGCAGAAAAATATGTTTAAGTTGACATTTCCTATTGTTAAGATCTACAGACAGGCAAATCCACAGAGATTGGGAAGTGTTTTATGGAAGAAAATGACTTCATGTGACATAGCTAGTTTTCTTGACAGCCTGGGACAATGACAATGTTTTTAATTAAATAGATTAAAAAATTTACATTATTCTAAAAGCTTAAGGATTAAGAATTATAAATAACAATTACTTCCCAAATAGTTTACTTAGGAAATTTTATAATTCTTAGGGTTTTTCTTTTTAAGTTATTTTTGAAAGTATCTTCAGATTAGGTTGAAGTTAGATTTGTGCATATAGCTGCTTGAAGTCCTGCTGGAAGTGTGGCTAAAATTATATCATTCTGGGGAAAAATTTGTTGTGATTGGGGTTGTAAGAAAGTTGTAATTTGCTAACACAAAGCCAAGGCAGCATTACCCAATGATCAGGTCATCGGACTGCATCGCAGGAGAGCTGAACTCTATTCTTGGCTTGCATGCTGGCCTACTGGGTGACTTAAGGCAAGCTGCTTGACATCACTTAGTATGGCAGTTAGTGATCCTTATCTCCTTTGAAAGACAATTTGAGTTCTACTGATGGAAAGGCTTATTGTTACTTATCCTTATTTAATGTTATATTAATATTAATCAAGATAGGTATTTTCTTCCACATGAAAGCTGTTTGCTTTAGGAAGATTCAATTGTATTATTCTTGATGAGTTTTTCTGAAAATCTGTTCCTCTCATTGTAAAATAGCCTAGTATTTAGCTTTTTGCACGTTTATAGGTTTAGGGAGAAACAGTAAATATTAAATAATTAATTTGATCTCCATTAACTGCCTAAGAAGGTGCACGGACTAGGTAATTAATGTTAAACATTGCAGCACATAATTTAGCATTTAAAGACTGCATTTGCTGCTAAACTGAACAAAGTACTTCCTTAATGGACTTGAGCCCTGTACCGCCATTGTTCCTGTGATTCAATGAGAAGCAGGATCCCTGGTGTGTGTCTTTTGTCTGTGCCTACCGGTGCTCTCCCAAGCAGTGTCCAATTATGGGGGGAAAGGACATGCCAGGCATGATTCTCAATAATCAGTTTAGAAGTTGTTACCATGTTCTGGGAAAGAAAGATTTTTGCAATGTGGATGGGGCAAGGCTGTAATGCTTCCTTTTGGGACCAGGGACAGGTTTTATTTAGTGTTACAGTAGTAGTCAAAGATGGCAGACAAAATATGGCCTTCTATGACTAATTATAGATCATATTTTGCTGTTCCTGTTGTAGTTTTATCATAGTTCATTATGCTGAGAGGAAAACACTGAAATAATGATTGTGGTACTAGTAGTGGCAGGGGCATGGGTATATGTGTTTTGTACAATCCATTAAGAGTTTTCCAAGTATAAAATCTAGTATCACTTTAAGCAGGACCCATTATATTTTCAGTTACTCAGATGAAGCCAGCCTTTCTTTCTCTGACAGCCACACGTTGACATTTTACAAAAGCCAGACTCAGAAAAGATACATTACTTATCTTGGGAAACAGCAAGTCTGATAATAGCGTACAAGGAAGTGATGACAATGGCTACTCAAGGACAATGTCATTGTTAGGATGTTGTTAGACATCCCAGATTCATCACAGATGGGCATTGTGTGCAGCAGCTTCTGCGGGTGTCCCACAAGGTTTGCGTCAGCAGGCCTGGCTAATGTTCCTTCTTCTACCGGTGGTATTGGGACTTCTCAACCAAATCTAATCAACACCTAACACTTCTGCTTATGTGGCATGAATGCATCATGGAAATTATGTTTGGATATTTAAGATCCACATATATTTCAAAAACTATTTGTTGGTCACCTTGAACTCTTAAGTTTAGGCACTTCCCTGCAAATGACTTTTTGGAGTATCTGTGGAAGCACAATGCAATGAAATGAAGAGAATAAAAGCACTAAAATTAGACACATTGCCAACTAATATGTTTCAGTAATACTCATGCCATAATTCAGAAAACAGTTATGCAAGGTTATTTGAGTAACATGATCTGCCTAATCTGTATCTGACTCATGACAACAATATCTTGCCTATGATCATGGGAGATTCACATGGATTTGTTTTCTTCTTGGGAAGAGTCTAGAACACTAAATTGTTGTTATAGACAAAGAAATTAATTCTCTTCCTACTAGAGATAATGTTCTTTACAGTACAGTCTATTAAATGAGAAAGTAGGTAAAATGTATCTGATCTTGAGAGTGAGGTATAGCTAAACTGTATATTGCCTAAATCATGAGTGTTTAAACTCTGCTTAGTTTTGCTTGCCCTTTGCTATACATTGGGACTGTATGCTCAACAGAGCAGATGTTCTCTGAAAAGATGTGATGAATAAGGAGTATTATCTGAATTTTGTAGACAAAGTGAAATTTAAGAATTTTGTAATCCGCTGCTAGGGAAGCTATAATCCTCTCTAGAGAACATCTCTCTAAAGAATGTATCTCTAGAGAAGGGGTATATTGCCTTTAAATGCCTGGGCATTTTGCCAGGGTAAGCCTTAGTCATTTGCCTATGGTCTCTGGAGAACTAGCTCCTGCTGGTCTACCGAGCAGTGAGTCAGTGGTAGCATCCAGGGAAGGCTGGAACTACTGTGGATTCTCATTAAGTTCAGTGTGCCCAGAGCACATTAATCTGTAGACTGCCTTCTCTGCTTTTCAGGCTCAGTGAATGGCTATCACTTTGTAGGGGTGGCTAACAGTTTACTAAGGAGACACTTTGTTCAGGGATTTTGCAAGCCAAAATTCACCAATCTCTATCATCTCAAAACTACTACTGACTCAGGGAGAGGGACTCTTTTTCAGATGGTTTTGTTTGTTATACTTAACTCCCTAAAAAGGAACCTTTTTTGCCCCTTCCTCTGGGTCAGGTGCCTGTTTTAAACTTTGATCTAGAATCCAGAATGATTCACAGCAATACCGTACTGTTCACCATTGCAAAGCCAGCTGCTTTTCTTTAATGGGGTCTTCTCCAGGGCTAAGTGCATGAGCTGTAAAGCTTAGTTTTTGCATTCTTACTAGCCATATGTAAAGAATTTCTGAATATCCAATCTCCCATTTTGTAGCTATGAAGATATGTTCAAATCTCTGCCAAATAATCCAAATCCCCACATTCTACCTGGACAAAATTTTGGCCAGGAAAAGGTTAAACATTCAGACAAATAGAAATTCAAATACCTTTTGACTCCATCCCTTTTCCAGACTGAATCTGGCTTCTCTCATCACAAGAACAAACTAAATCTTGTCAAAATGTAAGTCTAGTTTGGATGTAACCAGAGGGAAGAGGATTATGAGAATGATGGTTCAGCTCAGGAGAAATCTTCACGAATTTGTCTCTTTCTAATATAATTACAAGTAGTACCTCAGAAATGTTTGTCTGACTTTCTGAAAACAGCAAGGAATTTGCTGTTGCCTCAGGCAGGGAATTTAATCTTGGTTTACATATTGTTCAGGAGTGCACTAATGAATAATACCCTGAGTAACTATTGCAGCAATTCCTGTGTCTTTGAAATATCATGGCTTAGCTCCATGTAGGATGCAGATGGTTAAACTGATGAGAAATTGCTGAGGGTGGAAATACATCTAACGTCTTAGCTGATGTGATTTCTACAAATTGCATCATATTTTTCTGAATGAGACACCAAAAAACACAAGAACTTTTACACCAGTATTTCCCATAACAGTCTTCCTAGCAAAATGAGAACAGTTTATTGTAATCAGAACATTGTACTTCCTTGTGCTTAAGTTTTTATTTATTGTTGATCACACTGTGCCAAATTTTCTCCTTTTCTAACCAGTCTTTAACATGATACTGTAGCTAACAAAGTACAGATTTCCCTGGGTTTCACCCAGCATATGTGCTGGAAAGTCAAATTATCATGTTAAAAGTGTGCCTGAAAAGATAATATCGAAGTGCTCTAGGATTGAGGAGAGATTATATCCAAAGAGGAATTCAAACAAGAATACACTGCTTTTACACTTCCTGAATTTGTGTATTTTATATTCCAAAATAGACAGGGCCAGATCTCTGGATAGCATCCGTATTATACCAGTGCTGTTGGATTCTCATTGAAAGCCATCAAGTGAGGCTCCAGGAGAACAGAAGGATTTGAACAGCACACAGAAAAAAAAAAAAGTTCTTGTGATGCTGCCATTAAACATTATATCACAATATGCCTTTGATTCTTGCATAATCTGAAATTCTGTGATTTCCCTGCCAGCTTAATTTTGGATCTATGGATTTTAAAATCTCACTTGTAGTCTTGGAAATAAGTGAGGAAATTTGGTCAATGATCAGTTTTGTCATGCTGATCTTATTTTCATAAATAATGAGAACCAATGAAAGACAGAACTGTAGGTATAAAATGTAATGACAGCTGTACTTTAACAGCAAAAGCTTCAGGTGTGCTGAATAACAGGCATGATATAAGGCAGTATCTGTTGCAGAATCTGAGGTTTTAGCAACACATGACACACAAAGAGTGTTTATATTAGCTTTCAAGGCAACAATCTAAGTTCTTTGTTGTCTAGTCTTTACCACCCAGTTAAGTTTTCTAACATCTAAAATTTTTTCCTAACATCTTAGGGAAGGATAGTTTTAGAGGAGTTTGAAGCTTCATAGATTTGAATTGTATGGGGTGCTTTTTTATTTGTTTGGGGTTTTTACATGTACAGATTGCATGCAAGACTAGAGATAATTCTGGAAGAAGCAAACAAGTAAGCAGTTGAACCTATCATCACTGACAGTCAAAATGGATACCAGTGGAGTTTTAGGATCACGTCCCTGGAATAGATGAAAGGGGCTAACTCCTGAAAGAGTGTGTACGTGTTTGAAGAACAAGAGATAAGGAAGAAGGGCCTATGAAGAAATAAAGAATTGGCAATAAGCCAATTAGAAGACTTTGCAGATAAATTTTAAAGGACTCCCTATGACAAAAAGCTGAAAGATCTAAGATGGAAGAGAAGGATGTTATACTGTAATATTATTATAATACCAGGACAAGAATTGTAGCAGCTATACCTTAACAACAAAATCACAGTCATCTTCACACTCCAAAAGATTTGATAAAGACAACAAATTCCAAAGTAATACCAAGTGTTCTAATATAAAAATAATAACTTCCTCTTTAATCTTTAGATAATGAATAGACTGATTCTTTTCAGCAATTAACATTTTGGAATCATATTCTTTCTAAAGCTCAAGAGACAATTATAGTAAAATCAGTAAAATTATAGTTTACTTAAGATGTATTGGCTTTTCTTCTCAGGTTGGCTTAGAATGAGGTCCTTGGAGAAAATCCATTCTTTCTTAGCAGGCAGGCTCTGAAAAACAATCTGTTTCTTCTTTTCTGTGTGTCTAACTAGCTTTTTCATTGCAATGTAATTTCCTACTGCAAAGCAAAGCAGAAGGAAAAAAAAGCTATACTTCTGTAGGGGTCTCTGCAAAGTAACTCCCTTAAATCCTTTATGAACGTCAAAGCTTTTATGGCAAACACATTCACCAACTTTTCTGTACAATGTTACTTGAATAAGATCTCCTTATCAACCACTTGAGTTCAAACATGCTGCCTGGCTTTTTTTATATATTCGGAGTATGTGGCACTGCAAAAATTACCGGGAATTCCCAAGATCTTTTTAACTTTGGCTGTGACAACACCTAATATGTACAAAAAAATTCAGAAGTCTCAAGAATCATGGAAAAGCCTTGTATTATTGACTAAAGTTACAGTATTTGAGAGCGTTAGTGTTTAGGAGTTGGCCAGACATTCATCGTATGCTCTTCTCATGCAGTTCAGTCACTCCTGTGACTCAAAGGTATCAGATAACATAAGCACGCTGAGGAAGACGGTGGAGGGAAATCATATTGCACAAAAGCCAGATGGAAGAGGAAGAGTTGTTAGAGCATGCAAAACCAGCCGGATTCCTGGCTGCTTGGCACAAACAAAAGGTAGGAGAAGCCTGATGGTGTAATGTAGTGTCATAGAGCTGCCAGTCAGAGCTGTGGATAGATGAAGAAGTCGAGGGTGAAGTGAGGCAAGGGGAACCAGCTGGGATAGGAGGGAGGATAGTATGAGTGTTTCAATGAGCCTTAGCTACCAGACGCAAGGTGGAGAATCTGATGTCAAACTTGCAAGTTATGCCCAAGAGAGGGATCCAGAGAGAAGTACACTTCTGATAATGTTTGAATTGTGCCCTGTTCAGTGCTCTAATCAGATGTCTGTAACAGAAGACAGGGTGAGGACTTTTCACAGTTTTACTTTTTATAGGTGATTACAGCTTATTTCAAAAGGTTAGAGAGAACACAGTAATTGAATGTGTTGGTGCTGTCTTTGCACTAATGACTGGAGCAGATGGCAGAAGTGCTGTGCTACAGAGAGAGGAGAAAAAGGAAAGAACTGGTAGCTTCTGTGAAACATCAGACATGTTATGTTCCTTGCATCTGGTCTTATGCCCATCACATTGCATTGTGAATATTTTTGCCAAAAATAATTCCCATTTTGTAACTTGAATTTTCATTTAAATGTGCTGGTTTCATTAATTGCCAGAAAAGTTGTCTCACATTAAAAATACAATTTCTGGTCAAATCCAGAGAAAGATCTACTTGAGAGCAACAATGAGGAAAAGAAAAGGAGTTAGATTTTAGGAGCTGGTATTGAACTCCCAGCCTGAATCAAGCAGTGTGGAAAAAGAAGCTTGACTTTTCTTCATCTTAAATGAATGTACTTATTCAAGGCTGGGATTTCCCTGCTTTCTGACAAGAAATTTCAGCAGTTTCAGATTTGCCTAGTGCAGCATGGAAACATTTCTTTAATAATTTCCTGCTTTTGTATAATTTTTAGAATTAAGCTATTTCCCCAGTGAAAATGAATGGGACAAAGGGACATGAGAACCTTGCCCCTATTCAAAAGATGGGAGTTAGGCTCCTAGCTTCACTAGCTCCTTTTGAAAGAAATACCTCACAGTCATTTGCATCCAAAAATAATTTAATTCATAGGTGATATGACGTGTACTCACTCTTAGTAAGTAGCAGATAGTTCTAGTTCTAGAACCTCCTGAACTGTCTGGCTTTGCCTGGTTTCCATCAGGTTCCAGACATCTTTTAGATTTAGATAAGGGTCAGATTAACATCCATATTTTTATGTGCTTAGTTAAACCTTTTGCTGAGGTTTGTTCCTTTACTTTTCTTTTGTAATTGTATATTGACATCTATATTTAAAAAAAAAAAAAATTCTCAACATTTCCTTGCTCTTTTCTCACTGTTCAAAGTGACAGGATAGCCATGATGGCACTTACAAGTACCTGCTGAAAAATAATTTGCATTTTCATCTGTGCATTAAACTGTTGGGAAAAAATCTGATGATCCTAAGGGGATCTGACACCAAATGCTCATGGTGCAGATAACAATTTTCATCATTATTAGACTCCTATTTCCCCATATTTTCTTCTCCCCCTCACTTAGTAATGTCAACAACTACAACACTTTTAGAATACCCTGGGAAAGAGAGGCTGCATTTTGAGCAGTTAAGACTGTACAAAATGTACCTGCAGAGCCTTGGAAGAGTTTGTGAATACGCCAGGGATCTCTGTTGTTTGTTATTAAGCACAAGCTGTAACATTTACATCACGCAACCTTTACCTAACACTTTATCATAAAAAGTATTTTTTCTGTCTCTCCAAGTTCCAATCAATGTTCTGTCTGTAACCGTATGGCCTCTACCCAGAGAATAGGATTCTCTTTAGGTTTTGGGGGGAATATCTTAAATCACATTTACTAGGTGTGATTTTATGTTTCTTTACTATACAGTTACCATGCTGTTTTCTAATCATCACCCATTACTTTGTGAAGCAAATAAAACTGTTGGGGCAAGATGCTGTCATGAGGATTAAAGGGAAAAAAAAAAAAATCACAGATTGACCAATAAATAGACATTGATGAAAACTATTTTGAGGGAAAGAGATGCAGTTTACTTTGCAGCATCACAATTTGGAATCCAGGGAAATATGAACTAGAAGATGACAGGATAATAAACTTCTGAAGTTTATGACACTGGGAACATTCAAGCAAGTCCCCTTACAAGTTAGAAACAGATCCTTGTTCTATCTATTTTTTCATCACAACCCAGTAACACAAAACATGGTTCAATGGCCTGATGTGAATTCAAGATATCTGAAGAAGTATATGGTTGGACAGCGCTGCAACTCCTCCTAACCCTAGCTTTAGATTACTTTTAATTCTGAAAATTTATGTCAGAATCATCATTGTGTTACGTGTTCTGAGAGACTGCCAGTACTATAATAAATTTTGGTTTAAAACAGAAGTCCATCAAAATATGAGAGGAAGGTAGAATCTTAGGAATGACTTGTGAGTTCTTATAGCTTTGGTCAGAGGCAGGACCAAACGATTTCCAAGATAGTCTGATTCCTTCGCAGTTCCTTATCTGATGAACCAAAGTAAAAGGAGTGGTCAACACATTGCTAGTCTGTGGACAAGTCTAAAGTATCTGGACTCAACGCTGGCACTTCCAAGAATCAAACTTGCAAAGCTGGTTGGTTGAAATCATGTCCTCGAGAAACATTGTCATCCACAAGAGGATTTGATGTGAGAGTCTCACTTTTTGTCCATTGCTGTAACAAATAGCAGAATCACAAGGTATATGTGGGGAAAAAAAAGAAATTCTGCATGCAAAAAAATCCAGCCCTTGACTCAGATATTTGTGTTTCATTTGGTGTATTCCTAAAAGACATTTAAGCTTGAATTTCGATAACTCGTTTGGAAATAAGGGTTATATAGCTTGTAAAAAAGAGAACAAACTGCAGTATCAAATTTTTGCTCACCCTACCACTTCATGTACTGTAATGCAATATAAAATACCTCCCTCTACTCCTCTCCAGAATTTATTTATGGAGAATTGGGAGTAAAAGACATCTTGAAGAGTTCATGAGGTTGGGTATATAATATATGCTGAAATAAAGTTTTTCCATGTTGTTTCTGAGTGAGTGAAGAGGAATGTGAAACTTTCTATGTTAAAAGGAAAATGCTATTCTGTAGTCCAACCAGAGATTGTGATTGATTTTATATACCTGTCCTACTTCATGTGGTCACCACAGAGTATTAATACATTGGCTCCATGGACAGACATAAACCCATGGCTGCATCTTCTATATGCTCTTTGTAAAGTGTTATTTCAGTCTCGTTGCGTGCGGTTTATATGCTTCCGGACTTTGTGATTGAACAAGTCTTCTCTATTGAGGCTTAAGGCCCTATTCAAGGAAACAGAGGGCAAAAATATTATACAAGAATCTTTGCCCTGAATTAATTCAGAAAAATGAAAGTTAGTCTTCTACATATAGTGAGTAATCACTCTATTCTTACACAGTCCTTGGAAAAATGATATTTGAATGATTTCTAGGATGCTGTGATTTTTCAACTTCCGTTATAGTAATCATATAATTGCTTCTTTTTGTACTTGCCCTGGAAAAACTGTTTTATTAGCACCCAATCAGTCCTCTAAAGTAAGGAACAAAATCTTAATCTTGTTGGTTCTATATGTCTTGGGAAATTGGGAGAGGGGGAGTTTTAAGGGGTAAAAGTTTTGTGCATTGTCTCATTAAATCTTTCATAAGCCCTTATAAAACAGTGGCTTAGCATATATGCACTTTTTGCTGATACATTTACCAGTTTGTCATGATTCCACAGTACATTTGTAATAGCAGGTATGCAAAAGAGCCTCTTAATTTAAAGGAATTAGCCATGCACTTGAAATTAAGCCAAACACTTCAGTTGTTTAAGACCTAACATGTTCAGGTTGATTCTAGTAAGAGAATGAGAGATCAGAATCAAATCTGGCTCTCCTGCATGATGACATAAATATGCACAAATTTGTTAGGTGCCATTATTAAAAGATAGCATTAATGATAATAACATCTGCACCTCACTGTAGTAATCCTTGTTTTCATGGACTTCTATCTGATGATCAGAACAGGTTTGCACTGAATGACTTCACAACAAATTCATCATGTAGCAAACCTTAAATTCTGTGAGTGAAAGAAAACACATTTTTGAAATGCACTCATTCACATATCTTTCTAATGACCTTACTGTAAAAAAGAAAATGAATACACGTGCAATGTCCTTCATGTCTTAAAAAAAACATCTGAAGTCATCATTGGCTTGTACCATGAACAAAGCTATTTGATTTTTTTGTTTTGACTGTCATTTGCAATGTGTCAAAAATACACAAACCCACCCTACTTTCACTATGAGATTACTATGTGTGCAAGTGTGCTTTCTAGAACCCTTTGTTTTATTTTAAGAATTATTTTCTCTGGTTCCTTTTCCTGTCAGGTCTACTAAAAATATTATGTCCAAACTCTGAGCCATAAAAAGGTCACAAAAAATTCATAAAATATGTATTATGGTTCTTTTAGTTCTGTCAGTGGAGGGGACATGGAGGATAAACTTCAAAGAAAAATTGGTTTCTGCTTTTTAGACTGATTTTAAAATTCATTTAACCTATTAAATATTTAAATATAAGAAAAACAGAAATTTAAAGATCAAAATGGAGAAACATCTAGCTTTTTATGTCATTGAGCAGATAAATTAATGCAATTTATCTGTTATGAATTATGCACAAAAAATGCCTTCAACTTATCACAGAATAATACTAAGCCTTTGAATAACAGCTTTACAACAATAGAACTTATTTTATCACTTGTCTGTATTTAATATAAGGTTTCTATCTTTATCATTAGCTAATGCATAATTTCTGTACATGCTAATGAAAATTTCTTAGGCTACTTGCTAAAAACATTATGTGTGTCCCAATCCTGTACATTAGAGTGAGTGTGAGTTATTTACTGAATCAGTAAAAATGATGGAAAGGACTGAAATGTGGTAGGTACTTCAGTATCATCTGTTGCACTATGTCTGTCACTGAAGTGCAGTTTTAAAAAAAATTTGTAATAGTAATAAATTAATAAAACATTTTTTTAAAAAATACAAACATATTTCAGCCTTCTATAATGACAGATAGAAATGATTAACTGAAAACAAGTAAGTCATAGCATGCAGAATTTTTTTTTTTCTAGGAGGAAAATACTAAGTATTTCTTTTCCTTCTCAGAGTCTGAAAGAAGACCAGATCTCACAAATGGCTTTCCATGCTGCTGTGAATCACAGACAAAACAAATTATTCAAATATCAGTATGGAAAGGTGGGGATTTGGTTTTCATTCTTTGAATTTCCTGATGGGCAAATTCAAAAGAAAGGTGCCCTATACACTGACTTATAGAATATGTTCAAGTCTTAATGTGTGTTACTGTGTTACTAAATAAATGCTATTTTGTATTATCTCAATTCTTTAAAAAGTTTATTTGCCCAATTTAAGATGCAGGGACAAATTTGCGGGGTTCTTTTTCCTTATGTTCAATCAATTAGGGACAAAGTCTTTGCTTTTATAGCACCTTCTATTTTCAGAGAGCAAATTATTAAGAAACGCAAATTAATTTAGCCTCTGAACACACTTTAAGACCTATAGAGAAATGGAGAAATGAAAGATCAGATTCTTAGAAATTAGGTGATATTTTCCATCATTAGCATGTGGCATATTTACTGTCAATTTAGATTGTGTGTTGATCCAAGAACTTGAGTATTCACACAATTTGATTACATGGTAGTTAACACCAGTTCAGAGAGGTGTTGGCTAGCATTATGGATAGAAATCCATTGAGAGTTACTACATACGGAGAACCTGCATGTAGTTTCAGGAGACTGAGCTTCAAATTTTGGAGACTGTTATAGTATTCGTGGAAGTGTTGCAAAATGTTTACACTGTTCTTACACTCTTCATTGCATTTCCACTTTTGATAGTGTCAGAGATTGGGCGATGTGGCAAAGATAGGAAAAAAAATCCTTACATTTTAACTCCTTCTTTCAATCAAATCTTAATCTTACTGTTCTTCCTCCCTCACATTTTATATGTATAGCAAGGTGATGATACAGAACTCTTGCTTTCCCCCGGTTGCAGTCTGAAATGTACCCTTCCAATTACAATGATCTTTCTTGAATTTAGGTTGGTTTTGCCTCTGCACAAGAAAAAAAAAAAGTGCATTGCAAGGTCTAAAAGTTTTACCTATCAAGAACAGGCAAACTCTCAGCATCATCTTATTCAGTAATCTTGTCCACCAGTATCACACTTACGAAAGATGGTTGGCCATTGGCTCAAATGTGTATGGCAGTTTCAAATACATTTCACAGCAGACACCTAATGAAAAACTCCTCACTTTGATGATTTCAAAAAGAAGACTGAGCAAAATTTGCAATTTATTCTAAACACAGAATTTCATCAGTTTGTGAGGTCATTCTGTAATGTTTTCCATCACTTCTGCACGTCTCCATCGCTTTGGAGTTGTTTCTGGTATGAAAGAACTGAAGATGTTTAAAAAAATATGTGCTTTAAATTAAAAGCATCTACAGTGCTGAGATTACTATATTATGACAGCATCTCTGCTTCTTCTCAGTGTCTCTTGTAACTTTATTCTAGGTCTATCACCAGTGAATACGAACAGCTCTCCTATGGCTGAATGCTTAGATTTATAGCCAAAGTATGACTTTATTAGAAGCCTCTGACACATTTGTCAGATGTGCTATAATGAGAATTCTTTTAAGGGCAATGATTAACAGAAACCCCCAAGATTTACAGCTCAGTTGATTTCTTCTGGTTGAAATCACTGAGTAAAGAAATTTCACACTCTCATTGCCAGAGGATGAACTATATGAAGTGTCAATATCTGGCCCTGTTTACAACCTGTGAGGCAGCAACAGAGACTTGGTAGTTTTCAAGTGTGTGGGGAAATGATGTGGGGAGAGAGGTGAGTTGCCCTAGTTAATCAATGTTAGACTTAAACTGTATAAGATATTAATATCTCACCTTCTCTCAAATCCCAGAGCAGACTCAAATTATTCAGCAAGCTAGAATAATCAGTGCTCTGAGACATTAAAAGTAAAGCCCTTTGCTTTTGCCTTGTGTGTTTTTATATGTGTGCATATATATATATGTACAAGTATGCATCAATAAATGTTCCCTGCTGCCTTTGTCTTTTGATTTCAGGTACCGCAAGAACATTATAGAGATTCAGTAAAAAAATCATGCCGATTCATTTCCTGGAGGGATGAAGTCATTAAATCTAGTCTTAGGCTGTAGTGTTGGTTCTGTTCATTAATTATTGACTTAAGATTTGAAGGGGGATTGCTCCTCTGCCATCATAGTGATAAAAAAACAAGTGTAAAAACATGAGTGCTATGTCCCTTTCATAAAGATTACAAACTCTTTGAAAGAAGGAAAATAATGAGAATGTCTGTCTTGATGCACTGTGCAGAGAGTATAGGAAGGGAGGTAAAGGCTGGAAAGGCAGGAAAAGGACCTGATTGCTCTCTGAACTGGTTTTGAAGCTTGTACAAATCAACAACACCATATAGCAGCCTCACATTGCATGTTGTAACTAAGTGTTTCAAGACTGTGTTTCCATCTAGGAGGACTGTCTTGACTTAGAGTTCCACATCATGCTTGGGAATAAATGTCTAGTTTATCCTGCCTGCACAGCCAAAATTTACTTTGGACCTTAGTTGCCAAGCCACTCTCCATGACATTTGAAAAGTCATGACAGTCAGGTGAAGTCCCTGGTGACTGGAAAAAGGGAAACGTTGCACCCATTGTTAAAAATGGTAGAAAGGAGGACCCTGGGAACTACCAACCTGTCAGCCTCACCTCTGTGCCTGGGAAGATCATGGAACAGATACTCCTTGAAGCTATGCTGAGGCACATGAAGGACAGGGAGGTGATCTGGGACAGCCAGCATGGCTTCACCAAGTGCAAGTCCTTCCTGACCAACCTAGTGGCCTTCTATGATGAAGTGACTACACCAGTGGACAAGGGAAGAGCTATGGATGTCGTCTGTCTGGACTTCTGTAAGGCTTTTGACACAGTCCCCTACAACATCCTTCTCTTTAAATTGGAGAGATATGGATTTGATGGGTGGACTGTTCAGTGGATGGGGAATTGGTTGGATGGTCGCATGCAGAGGGTAGTGGTCAACGGCTCAATGTCCAGATGGCGATTGGTGACAAGTGGTGTCCAATACTGTGTAATATCATCATCAATGACATAGACAGTGGGATCGAGTGCACCCTCAGCAAGTTTGCAGATGACACCAAGCTGAGCAGTGTGGTTGACATGCCTGAGGGATGGGATGCCATCCAGAGGGACCTGGACAAGTTCAAGAAGTGGGCCCATGTGAACCTCATGAGGTTCAACAAGGCCAAATGCAGGGTCCTGCACCGGGGTCAGGGCAAACCCTGGTATCAATACAGGCTGGGGGATGAAGGGATTGAGAGCAGTCCTGCGGAGAAGGACTTGGGGGTCCTGGTGGATGAAAAGCTGGACATGAGCCGCCAATGTGCGCTTGCAGCCCGGAAGGCCAACCGTGTCCTGGGCTGCATCAAAAGAAGCAGGGCCAGCAGGTCAGGGGAGGTGATTCTGCCCCTCTACTCTGCTCTGGTGAGACCCCACCTGGAGTTCTGCGTCCAGCTCTGGAGCCCTCAGTACAGGAAAGACATGGACCTGTTGGAGCTGGTCCAGAGGAGGCCACAAAAATGATCAGAGGGCTGGAGCACCTCTCCTATGGAGAAAGGCTGAGAGAGTTGGGGTTGTTCAGCTTGGAGAAGAGAAGGCTCTGGGGAGACCTTATTGTGGCCTTTCAGTATGTAAAGGGGGCTTATAAGAAAGATGGGGACAAACACTTTAGTGGGGTCTGTTGAGATAGGACAAGGGGTAATGGTTTTAAATTGAAAGCGGGTAGATTTAGACTAGATATAAGGAAGAAATTGTTTATGATGAAGGTGGTGAAACACTGGAACAGGTTGCCCAGAGAGGTGGTAGATGCCCCATCCCTGGAAACATTCAAGGTCAGTTTGGACGGGTCTCTGAGCAACCTGATCTAGTTGAAGATGTCCCTGCTCATTGCAGGGGGGTTGGACTAGATGACCTTTAAAAGTCCCTTCTAAGCAAACTAGTCCATGATTCTCTGATCTTGGAATATATCTGAAATGTTTTAAATTACAGTCATCTTGCATTTATGTATTTTAAAAATTAATATTTTTGCTTTATTATTTGAGGCTTATACTCTCAGAATGCAAAATTTAGGACTGTAAATAATAGAAAGAATCCACAAGCTCTCTTTGTGTGCATTTCAGTAAAATGAGGCCTTCAGAATTTGATCCCCACATAACTTCTTCTTGCAAGTTTCCCAGCAGAACACAAGTAAATTATCCCTGCAGTCAAACGGAGAGTCCAACAATCCAACCGATGACTCCTGAGCCAGATGTGTCTAAACTGTTCAGTTATTTCTTCCAAGCCAGGTTAAATGACTTGCAAAAATGTTGCAGTGATATCCATATTTCTCAGAAAAAGAGAGGCAAGTCAGAGGGACTGTTGCAGTACAAAGGAGTGAGGGGTCAGCTGCACCCCAGCTTCTTTTTCAACAAGGCAGTGGGATCCAGGGGAGCTCTGTGAACTATTCAGAGAGTTCGCCTTGCCAGGACTCCTAGTCATACGCTGTTTTGTGTGGCTGTTGTCGTCTGAAAAATGTTGGATGAGGCTCTTCATGAAGAAGGTTGATCACTCCTTCTCTAACTTATAGCATATGGTCAGGAAAAGGCAAGTAACTTTTCTCATGTGTTAGCAAGTGGCACACTTGTTCCATTAAACTCAGAACTACAGAGCTGAAACATTACCAGTACAGTAAATTGACTTCACCCAAAGGAAGATGACTGATTCAACCTTACAGGAGCTTTCAGCTGATTTTTCTGACCTTGTGAGCTGTCATTTATATACATTATCACCATTGTAATTACCTTGGACTCCCACATCCAAGCTTAATTTGATACATTGTTCACTAAACAATCTTCTAATGGAAGACTCCATGATACACAACTTTGTGGGAGTCCTTTTTTCTTTGGATGACTGCAGATATAGGTTGAGTTGACATTTTGTCTATACTTTAGTTTACTTGGCATTTTTTTCTGTTAAAATATGTTGTTTTCTGCTGCTTTTAATGTTCTCAAAAAGTACCCATTTGGATTAAAGTTTCCCATAGGTGGCATTTGCTACATGAAGATTTTACCTAGAAATGCTTCATTTTACATGATTCTTGGTTGACTTGAGGGAGAACAAAGGGGATGAGGGAATACTTTTGGGTTTTTTTCCTATTAAACCCCACAATTTCACTGAGACTTAGTGGTAAGTACTTGATATCTTACTCAAGGATTGTCAGAGTCAGGAGGTTTACTTTTGGCTGTCCTTGTCCTGAAAAATTAAGTATGGTCAGTAAAGATTTATTCACAGCCATATCCTGTCCTCTGAAGCTCATGTCTATATCCAGCCTGCAGACCCTACACACTGTGTGTACATTATATATATATATATATATATATAAAGTATATACAATCATACATGTGGGTGGAACTGAGCAAGATTTTCCATTGAAACAATATTTCTGGTTGCTGTGAATGGTCTGGTGTGAGGTACTAAACCAAACAAATTTCACCTGTGCTAGCCATTTCCCACCTCATATCCAGGCACTGAGGAGAAAGATTCTGTTGACCTTAATCCTACTGTTTCTTTTTTTCCAAGTGCTTGAACATTCTTAAAGATGTTTTTTCTTTTTGTAGGTGTTGCTGTGAGTTGTACATAATTCTCTCTCTGGCCAGCATCAGTTTATAACATTCCCTGAAGGCAAGATAACTCTTAATATTGAGCAAATGTACACATCATATACCGTTATATGTTCCCACTCAACCAAGTGCCCTTTAGCCCCACTTTGGCTATAAATCTTTGAAGAGAGGCCATAATTCACAATATCAACATAAATGAGCAGCCACACCACTGAGGATACAGAGCAGAACTGACATTTGAAGATATGGAGATGTGTGAAGTTAGTATGTCATCAGTAATTTTATTTGAGGAAGGTAGCCCTCAGTAACCATTGCTTGTTTGTAGTTGTCTCATCTGTGAGTTCTATTTGTGGCTGAAAAATTGTAACTGTAAGAAAATGGACTGCAGTTTTGTAAAGCTGTAAGAAAGTTGACTACACACACACATACAGAATTACATACATAAAATCACAGCTTATGTGCTTGCACAAACACGGAGATACACAAGCAGCTATAAATTATTTTGATGCTATGAAGAAATATAAACAGTATCCTGACAAAAAAACCCAAACTCAAGTAGCTAAACCACAAATATTATTGAAATATATTTCCTCTGGATCTTGTAAGAAAATCACCAATAATTTTTAAAAGGCCATTAACTTTAAATTGCTTTCTGCCTCAGGCAAGGATTTTATCCTTTTTCTTTTTCATTATTATTAATTTAAACTAGCAATGTTTCTGGAGAAAAATATAGATACAAAAACTATTAAAAAATATAATTTCCTTGGAGAGGTCAATATAAAAACACTACCAGGGTTATTAATCTTGAGTGATGTTTTACAGTTATGAGGAATCCTGTTGATTAGAAATCAATTATTTTTTTAGCTATTAAAATATATCTTATCATAAGACCCACAGAAGATCTGCACATGGACAAGTGTGAACAGTCTTGTTTTCCTTTACCTAGAAACTGGGTTGGACAAAGTCAAGCTTTGATCTGCCAGCAGTGTTACTGTGGAGCTGCTCCTGAGCTAATACAGCCCCAGAGAAAGGCAGTATCTGTTAGTTTATACTCAGTGATAGGTTATTATGGTTACATGCATGGAGCTGACATCTGACAGAATGAACATTTGTCCTCCGAACTCATCCATGGAGTCATGGAGTTGGGGTCCAGGTCAGACGAAATGCGCCATTATTTCTGCTATGAGATGTTTAAATGTTGCAAGTTATGATATTTAAAATGTACAGTATGTAAAAATATATGCTGCATATTTATTACAGTTTTTTGCCATTTGGTAAATGTTAGATAATCTTGGCTGGAAAAAGCTGAATCAATTGTATTTATAATAGGTGAGAAGAAAGAAAATTCATGTTGTTTAACTGTAGGCCTCTAGTTTGCTTGTCTGACAGAGGAATTTAGAATTTGCAGATGATCCAAGGTGTGTTACAGTGCACTAAAGGAAAAGTTTGATAGTATAGGTATTCTCCATAAGATTTTTTTCCTGTTCTTCAACTTCACATGAGGCTTCTGAGCAGCAATTGCTGTTGGTTTCTTCATAGTGTTCTCTGGTCATTTACAACAAGCTCAGATTTTATTAGACTTTATCAGCCCATACAGAAATTTGCTGCTTTGGAAGTGTGTTTTGGGAAATAAGTAGATACAGACGACCATGCTGGAGTTACTCATATTACTGTGTTCTCCAAGACTCCTCTTGCCTTCCTTCTGACTCCACGGAATGAGATTATGCTGTTCACTCACACTGAGTAATGCAGTAATACATAAGGGTCATTTGGGAGGTCTATAGGTACCATTCAACGTGGGAGGCTATCAGAACATCTCTCTGTATTTACTGCAAACAAGGATGCAGAACAGGACACTATTTACATACCATGTGAAGGATTATCTCTTCACTGGTTTTTTTTTTTTCTTTTCATTCATTTTACTTATACTTTACATGAGATTGTGGATTTGTTGCAGCACCAGTGAAGCAGTAGAAGTTTTTATGCTTGGTTTATTTAACATGATCAGCTTTCCATAGTCCCATGCTTGTGCTTCAAATAATACTAAGTGACGAAACTTACATTCTGACACACTATTTAATTTTAGTAGCACATTGACTCCACAATTCAGTTATTTGCCTGTCTCTTATACATATATGGGAACAAATTCACAGTGTAATCAGACTTTGAAAGCTTATTCCTATTGTACCTCAATACTTTGAGCTTATTACATTCCAAATTGTGCTTTTTGAACTGGATTGTGTATTTCATTGTGATATAGTTTTTATATGACTTTTCCTTTTTTCTAATACACCACTTTACTGCCTGTGGTCTGTAAATACCTCCAGACAAGAGGCCTGCAAGAGGTTACTAAGGAATTGTTCATTGTCAGTAGGTTTACATTTGCTACACAGGGGTCCAGAGCTCTACTGAGAATTTTTCTTGGGCTCTTAAACAGAAAAGACTAAAATCTCTCTAATAATTTGTATATGATTTACTAGTGTGTTTGTATCCTTTTTTTGTAATTTATCTCTATATGTAAGTCAGAGGGAGAGAAATTCATTTCACCAAATAGAGGTAAAAATATCTGAACTTTTTATTTAGTCAGCAGAGAGAAATAGGCATTGCAGGGTGCAATTGCGATCATAAAGATAACATCTGAGAGGATAGATGAACTGGAGAAAATAGGTCTTGAAAACATGTTTTCTTTTACATAGACTAGAAAATAAATTTTTCTTCTAGTTCATTGTAGTTTTGAAGATTGTAAAAAATTCTATAAATGTAAGTTGAACTACATTTCAGTGCAAACCTTTTTAAAAGATTCATTTAGAAACTGTTTAGTTAGCAAATCAGTGAATCCAAGATTTCATAAACCTTTTTGGTTGGCCTCCAACTTCAGGTTTTTATTTGGATAAACAATTTGTCCCCCACTAATGTGCTCTTGTTGCTTCTGTGAAACTCAGTTCAGAAAGTGAAGGCCAGTTGCGGAACAATTATAAAGATCATCACATTGGGATGCCATATGTTGTTATATGACATCAAGCTGTTGCACATCTGTACAATGCTTTTCCCTTCAAATCAGTTCTGAATCTGTTCTAGGGAGTGCATAACAATATTATAGTCTAAAATCTGGCATACTGTGTAGACATCACAGCCAAATATGCTGCCATTTAGCTTCCATGAAAGCCAAGAACCATGGCCAGATCTTCATGTCTCATTCAACATTTGCCTCTGGTAGCGTGATTCCTATTACTGGAAATACCTAGACTATGTACTGCTGCAGATAGTGATAGAACTATTTTGTTTTATATGAGGAAAAACATTTGACACACTTGTAAGTATTAGATATGGTTTACAGAAACTTCATACTTTTGTAATCTCAATGGGGTTTATCTTTCATTGGTATAAATGATCACTTTATTGACCTTCTATTCCATCTTTATCCTCTGTAAGCCCACAGATAATTTTCCATTGAGGAATATTTTTCTAGGCTACTTTTTCTTCTTGGTTTGCTATCTATCTTTTGCCCTGGGTAAGTACAGACCACTGTATAAATAACACTATTGATAAGGTAGCATTCCAGTAACAGTTTTTGTCCTCCTAGATTAAAACCCAAATGTTCTGGGTGGCAGCATAAATTTCTGATTATAGAGAACAGATGAGAGCCTACAGGAGTGCAGGGTAAACCCCTTTATTGTGTAAAATAAGATGCAAAGTTGTACTCAATATGCTAAGTCCTTACTTTTCATGGCATGTGAGGAATGTCTCCATGATTTGTCAAAACATATGGGGTGATTTGGAAAAAGGCCATCTGCCCTGTGGTATAACACAAATAAACACGGCTGTTGCACTGAACAACACACATGACTAAAAAAATTTGACCCCCCTGAGATCCACTTGGAAATGTGATTGCAAGAAAATTGGATTGCTTTGCTGATACTCATCACTGCAGAGAAAATGTAGTGAAAGGACGATCGAAAGTGAGACCAAGATAAGATAACTGTAGAATGGAAAAGAAAGAAAACATGTTTTTATTTAGCTAGGTTCTCTCTGTGTGTTGCATTTTGTAAAAATGTTCACTGTACTTGTTTATGTGGTGGTTCAGACCCATTACATGTAACCATACGTTGTGGATGTAGGGAGGCCACACCCCAAGGGGATGCTACCAGCTCTCTTCCACTGTGACTCTGTTCCACCCAATTCTTCCTTGAGGCCTCTGGTATCATTGCTGCTTTCTTCTGTAACTCACACAATGTGCTTATGCTGTTTCTCTCTCTTTCTGTCTTTCTATGAAGTGCATGAGAGGGCTGTGACCATATTCTCCCTCAAATTGGGAGAATTCTGCACTCCAAAGGGTGCAGAATTGTAAATTTGCTCACATCTTTAATGTACCGGGTGCTCTGAAAAGGCCTAAGAAGACTAATGGACTAGAAGACTGCCCTGAGTCAGTCACTTGTGTGTATTGGGATGGTGTCTGAAGTCCATCGTTCTTCCTATACCACTCCATCTCTTCAGAGGTTATATCAGTTGAGAGGCACCTCATATAAAAATGGTAATCTTTTCATTTTTCTTAGGTTTCTTTCCACAGAGGAGGAAAAGGCAATTGGGCCCTTTGACTATAACTGTACTAGTGAACTGAACATGCCAGGGTGCACACTCTGTCACAGAAGGCAGATGGTATGGTACAGCCCACATCTACACTAGTAAACTTGTGAAAGTGTCCTGCCAACAGCAGGTTAGATAGCAAAGATAATGGAAAAGAATGTGTCCCACAGGTTTTTGTGCTTACTAATCTACATGTTTGGCTATCATACATGCCTTGCTCTCTTTCATCTTCTGGATGAATATCACTTCATTATGCCTTCAGGTATATAAGAAAAAGCCCTATGAGCTATGCCTTCAGATTTACAGTCTCTGTACAACAAACTGCCGTTATGTGTTGTTTGCACCTGCTATCAATCGATTTCAGGATGTTCAGGCACCTGAAGCCCTGCTTCTTATAGCAGAAAGCTTCTGATATCTTCTCAAGACCATGCTGGGGATTTTTTCCTTCAAACTGCAGCTAGAAGAGTTGATAGTCTTCACACCATGTAGGTCAGATACCTAGTTCTGGTAGTGAACTTTGTAGAGAAAGGGGGTCTTGACGGCATGCAGGCATTTCAGCTCAGGTCAATGGCAGGAAGCAGAGCATAGGTGTTGGTCCTGGAAAGGAAGCTGAGGCCAAGCTTCATGTTACAGGGGAGACTGTACTCTGGTATGCACAAGGCACTGAACCTTTGGATGGAGCCCACTTTCCCTTTCCACACAGCCCAGCACCTGCCATCCAGCACCAAAGTACCATATTCTACAAGCCCGTCATCTCAGAAAAGATGGTTGCCATCTCTGTAGCCTTGCTATTATGGACTCTTACTGGTCAGTAGGTTTTTTTTAAGATTTAGGGTTGGCAAGTCTACAGCTGGCAGACTTATGTTGGAGGTCACTTACACCAATAAACAGACCATACAGTGAGGATTCTTATTCACCAACAGTCTTGATGATGTCTCATGGGCCAGGAACCACCACAATATAGATCCTGCTTCTCTCCTGTCATCCTTGCTTCCACAGCATTTGCAACAGTCCTGTTCTCTCAGAGCTCTCTGGGTTTTGCTTGTCTCTAAGTCCCCTGTCTGTACTACACACTGCCAATCTACTTCTAGCAGGTACCTTCAGTCCCTCTTCTTTCCTCCAGTCACTGCACTTTAAACTCTCACTGTGTGATTTTTAGCAGTTTTCCACAGCTCTTGTTCTGTCTCTCTATACATCTTTTATGCCTCTCAACAGCATCTCCCCATTTTCTCCCTCCAGGATTTAGAGAGATACATTTTTACAAAATTCTTTCCTGTGTCACACAAACTTGCAAAATCCAAGCTGTCACCATCTATACTTCTTACAGGTGCCATCCTGACACAGACTCTTAAACAGCTCTTACCTTACCAGCCAATAGTCTTACTGACTTCTTTTTAAAAAACTGCAACACAAATCTGAATTAGGTGCAAGCTTTACTTATATAAACATTATATTTAAATATATGAAAAAAACTTTGAGAAGGACTGGGTGTGTATCCTCCTGGCCCTTGTACCTGGCAAGAGCAGACCAGTGATCAATGGGATGTTTGCTCAGCAACAGGTAGTTTCTTCTGCCAGGCTAGATGCCAGAGGGCTGCTGAGATACTCATGCAGAGGGGCTTATCTCAGCACCTCTGCACCAATCTTCAGATTCAAAAATATTTCAGCTGGACAAGGAGAGGGGGAGGCCAAACCATAGCCTCAGTGTACCTTGAATGGGGTTGTGGAGTGTGAGAGGTATGGTGGAAACCCAATCCAATTATGCTGAATTAATGACTTTGTCAGTCTCATGCTCTGAGTAAGGCAGCTTTAACTTTTAAATTTACCCCTGTATATGGTAGTGGCTGTGTGCTAGTCTCCAACCACAAGTTCAGCATAGGTAGTGGAGATGTTTCAGTCAGAGTTAGATCCTTCTCTCATCTTCCCCAGCTCATTTTGGGTGATAGTAAGCATACCTCTTCCCTGGGTGAGACACCTTGGTCCTCACTGTCTGAATGAGGTTGCCTTCAAAAATGAGAGGTCTCAGAAGTGGGATATTTTTTAGTATCACAATGCCATGCCTTCTCTGTTTCTGGGGAGCTGGCATGAGAGTGTGCAGGTGTGACCCTGGTGGCATAATGCCCAGGGACTATGCCAGAGAAGTATGCCAAAATGGCATGGTTTCATCTCTGCTGCTTTTTGGAAAGTAGTTTACCTGAGAAATGCCATCTGGGAATTGTTTGGGAAAGCGTAGTTGTGAATCATAAGCATGCCAAAGGCTATTCCAAAAATTTAATCATATGAGCAATGACCTCTCAGCATCTTGAGTGAATGCCCTGGTCGTGTTCAATTTACCAGTACAGATCTAGCTTCTGCTTGACAAATGTTAGACTTGTCATTTTTTCTGAGGTTAGATTTCAGCAATGTTATGCAAGTGTTACCTGGGAGAAAGCTGCTACTCTTTTCCTGATTTCTCCTGGTAATGCTTCTAAAAATAGCATAGGAAAATGCTACATGAAGTAACTGGATTGCTCAAGGGGTTTGCTATAGGAAGTTACACGGATTCTTCACTGATGGCCTTAACAGAGAGGGTAGCAATGAGACAGGTACAGAATTATTCTTTTGTTATTGTTTCAGTTGCTAAGGAAAAAGAAGTATGGGTGAGAATAGAAGATTGGAAAAGCAAACGTGGTCACTATCTGCCCTGCAATTTTCTTAGGGTTAAATGGGTACTGTCAGTCTAAAACAGTCTTAGACAGACACCGTATAGCAGCACTACTCCTAGTTAAGAAGGATGAAAAGAAGGTTCTTTCATTGTAGATAGGTTCATATCCACCCAGTCTGTCAGAGTGGGAACACAATAGCTTATTGCCAATAAACTTACTTCTTTATTTAATGATAGTAATTTTTCAGTTGTGCTTTGCTTGTAAATAGAAAGATATGATGCTTTTTCTGCCTCTTCCATTGTTAGTTCTTAGTGTCTGGATTGATATTGTCTTTGTTTCTTTATGAGGCTTGTGAAAATGAATGATGAGAGAGTCCTTCACTCCCTTCCCAAAGTCTTCCAGTTGGTCAGCCTCAAGTCTTAAATGTGTTTTGCATGTCCATCTGTTAGATCTCAGACAAAATCAATTAAAGCAATTGCAAAACATTTTCCATTTTCATTTTAGAAATAAGGTTCACGTCCCTTCAAGGCTTGGGGAAATATGACATGTATAAAAACATACCAAAGTGAAGATCAAAGCATACCAAAGGGTGAGCAAGTGGAGTGCCTAGAAGGCATCGTCTCAGACAAAAGGATACATTGCTGTGACCACAAACAGCTGAATCGTCTGAAAGTGTGCTGAGCTCTGTGGGCTATTTAGTTTCCTATTAAGTGATCTCATGACAGGTCAAAACAAGACAAATTACTTCCGATAGACCTCTAGTCACAGTGCTGTAGCTAATCTTGTGATAAGGTTAATGTGGCTACAAGTGCATGTTGCTACTCCAGATAATGTGATTCAATAAGTTATATATTAGAAAGTATAGGTTAGGTGTGCACGTTCAGTCTGGTCAGCCTCTGGATGAGTGCTTTGAAAGATTCCAATTTCACTCACTGACTGAATGCTGGGTAGGTCATTAAAAAATGTGAGCTGTGTGAAAGTAGCAGAGAGTATTTAATATAACCTTATTAATATCAAACCTTGAGAAAGAGTGTTTATCGTGTCCAAAATGCTTCCAGCCACAAAATGTGGAAGGGAGATGCAGGCCTTGGGAGTAAGTAGCTACCACCTGTCTCTATAGACAGGCTGCTGGCAAGGTCACCTTGGCTGATGAAATGGACTGTTCAGTCATCCTTGTGATAGTCAGGTAATATTGCTATGCATTAATAGGCCACATTTTTGTCAAGTAGAGAGCCATTCAAATCTTGCTTTGGGTCTGAATTTCTGACATAAAAATAAACAGACAAGTAATGGCAATTGGTTTATTTTGTAGTTAAGAAGTGTGTCAAATTTATGGAAAATTTGGTATTAGCTTATGAATTTTTTTTTTAATGTGGTGCACTTGAATTTGAGTCTGTTTCTCTGAAAGGACTGGTTTTATTTTGGGTTTAGGCTATTAGAAATTTGATACTGTGTGATACTGATTGCAAAATATTTCAAAGTTTATTAGTGGCTTAATTGACACTGTAAACAATTATGATGGAAGATGGATGGAAGATTTTTAGTTCTTTATCCATTCAATCATTTGAATGTCTTTCTAGTATATGCCAAATGAATTGCATGTTACTGGCTTGATACAAAATTTATGTTAAGTTCTCTTGCAATATCTAGTTCAGACTAGAGACTTTGTGAACTTATGGCCTGCGCGTCAGCAGAAGGACAAAGGTCTTGAGTGAAGCCTGCTGAAAGTGACAAGCTCAGCCTTGGGCTGCAAAAATGAGAAACAGAGTGCATGGGTGACAGAGCTTCCACTCTACAAATGTGTGTGAGCTTTCAGGTATTTTTGGTCTGTGTTGTGCTTAGCCTTAGATTTTTTTGACAGAAAAAATCAGAGAAAGTGACTGTATAGTTCAGCTGCTAGTATTTGGCCTACTGAAGGAAATGTCTTCTGACATTACTTACGGGAAAATTATAGCGGCTACAAACAGGGGTTACAGAGAGAACACCATTACGGAAGAGTATAAAATATAAAGCACTCCCCTAGTATACAGGAAGCTGAGGTTTAAGTTTCTCATCTCTTTCAGTAATCTGGCAATTAAACTGATGTTTTAGAGTCACAGTCTCACTTGTTCTCTGGCTTTACCCAGGCATTTCTCCTTGACAAAAATGATATAAGGACTCCTGTGAGAACCAGTAGGATTTCCAAAACACTGTCACAAAGGGATGTTCTGTCAGCTTGCATACACAGCTGGTGCCCTCATTCACTTATTATGTGCCTTTCATAGTTAAAACCAGTAATAACAAGCTGTCACAATTAGTGTCAAGTATCATACCATCATATCATAGCCACAGTGGTGATGAGCTATAATCCTTTAAGTAATGGTACCTGATACCAGGCATTTTCATTATCGCTGGCTACAGCTTTAGAGGGAGAGTGTCATGACATGCTGTCACTGCTGTCATGCTGTTGACTGAAACACGTGTTGCAATATACCCAAGTTCTGGGATGCTTACTGATATAAGCACTATACCTCAGATTTACCCTGTTTTCCTCAACCCTGTGGGAGGCCCTGATCTCCTGCATGCCACAGCCCATATTCTGAAGCAAAAGTTTGCTGAACCATTTTAAGTTCCTCAGCATAAAGAGCATACAGCTGTATATAGGCCTACATCTGTGCTATCCCATCAAAGCAAAGGCATTCTGGAATACCATGCTCTCTGTGTTATGCTTCATGACAAAATGGTTTCAAAAATATTTAGAGATCATTTTCTTTCCTGATAGTGATATTATATGTATGTCAGCAAAAGATCAGAGACAGGATGGGTAACTATCCTTTAAATAGTGGTAAAAAGATTTTTCAATAATTCTTAAAATTGTTTCAAAAGCCATTTAGTTAAATTCCTTTTTCTAAATGCATGACTGACCTTCCAAGTGCATATACGCAGAAAAGATGGTCTGGCTGATGTACACATATTACGCTCTTGTACTTATAAAGGGTACCTGGTAAAAGAGCAAATAATTACTGAACACTGGTATCTGGCACTATTTCTGTACTTCTAATAGAATAGACCCAGAGATCATTCCCTGATATACATAGCATTTGGCCCTGTGTTTCTTCCAGGCCTCAGTAGCCCGAGACAAAATTTTGTGTGCGCTTGGGTGGAGGGGGTCATTTTAAAGTGTCAATAGCATGAAATAATGTGCAGACTGTGAAACTCAGAATATGTGTTACATGCTGTGGGATGTAGCATGCAGGCATATGGGGATGTTTAAGGCATTAAATCCTACTGAAATACTGCTGGAGGATTACGCAGAGAGAAAGGAATCCAGATTTGGTTTTTCCTTTTCTATACTGACTACTGGGAACTGTTTTTAGCATATGCAGTCCCAGCTGTGGCTGGGCATTGTCCAGGGGGAAAGCTTGTTGAGGCAGGCCAGTGTGATGCAGGAAAGCAGGCTACTACGGGAGATCTTGGCGTTGAGACAGCCCTGATGATCCAGCTTGCCCCTCTGGCCTTTTGTTTTATGTAGTGTCATAGATGTATTGTGAGAGACCAGTTTTCTTCTATAGTGAAAATGTAATGATATATCTAGATAAAGCCTGATATTTTAACTGTGGATATGATACTACATCTGCTCAGCTGGTATGATCTAGCATCGTAATGTGCCACGCAGAAACATTCAAGGTAACCCTTTCTCTGGGTGTCATGTTAGCCTACATGGAGTGATGCACTGACTGCATTGCTTATTTTTGTAGTAGTTGGGTATCTTTGTACAACACTGCACCGGGCCACATAAGCAATACAAAATGCCCAATGCAAAGGAAGAAATGTCTTTTCCCCTCCCTTGTGCTTTCCTTACGTAGGTTGCTCCAGTGTTTCTTTGCAAGGTCTAGTTTCTCCCCCAGTGGATTTCTCCTTAGACTCTGTGTCCATGCCATCCTGCCAGGGGCTGTTTCTACTTAGGCTAATCCAGCATAGAGACCATAAGTCCCACAGTTACAACTATGGTGTCTCTGACTGATAGATTAAACACTGACCTTTTAATGTGAGACTGGGCCAAAGATTCTTAACTGCAAAGAGTGCATTGTGACATTTTAAAAAGAAAATGTCAAACATGGAAGTAATGGAACATACACAATACTGTTACAGAAGGTATAAGAAGATTCAAGGCCTCATATTAATTAATAAAGAATAAGTGGCACCTCAGTGGTACCTATAAGGTACCTAGGCTACTTGAATTCTTACAGAGTAGAAGAACTGGAAAATTAATCTAGTACTAATCCAATGACAACACCAAAGCTTTTCTATTAGAAGCCAAGTGTAAAGCTATAGTTCTTGTACTGTACATTTTTCATAGAAAATTTTGTGTGTATGGAAGGTCTAAGAAGTTTTCAATTGTATTAAATAATTTATGAAAACAAGAATACAGCAATGCCCCATAGTGCTATAGTTTTCAAATACCCTTGTATAATTTAACCTAGGTCACTGTGGTTATCCCTTAAAGAACATAAGGTGTATTAAGCAAAACTAATTACAAAATTATCAGCTAGATTTATAGATTCTTTTTCTTTGCTCTTTTCACATACTCTTTGGTATTTCCGGGTTTTCTGGCATCATTTTGAGATGATAGATATTCTTGAAAGAAAAATTCAGCAACATGCTGGTATTTGTTCAATAATTTGACAGGCAAACACTTTGCCAGTATAGCATCATATTTACACAATAGGTGGTAAAAAGCTAGCAGTTAAATAAATTATCTTATTAGTAGCATAAAGAAGTAGTATGTGTGGAGTTACTCTGTTTTCTGTTAAAGGGCATACTCCTCTACAAATTTCAAAACAGCATGGGAATTGAATCACAGATGCAGATAATGCTGTGGTTTTTCTACATTTAAGTTCAAAACGATAGCATTCTTCCTTTGGTGTCTTCTGTGTTACACCTGTCAGCCAGCTGGACTCAGCAGTTTAGGATACTCTCCTGTTTCTTAACCCTCTTATATATTTAGATGATTTGAAACTTCCCACAGTGTCAGTTTTTTCCATCTAAGTGAAATGAGGTGGTGTCTCACCATTCTGAGTTATGGAGATAATATTTAGATTCAAACTACTCTCTTTTTTTTTTTCCAACAAGTTTCTAATTCAAATATCACTAGTTACCAAATGTTGTATTTTTGAGGCTTATGCAAATACTGGACCAGTTCTCTAACTATTTTTATATTTACATACAAGCATAAGTGCTGACTTACTATCAAGTCACATAGTTTTACTGAAGCTTAACAATCAAAACTGCTTTTAACCAACTAAGAATTATGGGAGCATATTATGTTAGGAAAATCAATTAGGAGGTTTCTACTGACCTACTTTTTGTGGGAAAATCTAAGAATAAATTAAAAATTTGAACAGTAGTATTACTTACCTTTACTATTGAAAAACTTTATTTTTAGTTGTTTATACATTTTTGAAAATCAAGATGCACATATAACTTTAACAGGTTAAAATTGGCATGAGTTCTCATTTGGAGTTTGAGTCTGGAGCTGTCAATAAAATTTTAAAACTTTGTATTTCTTGTTTTTCTGTTTTATCCTTTGTATTGACTAAAATAATGGATGAGTATCTTTTTAAACAAGAAAATCAGCAGCAACAGTGAACTTAAGAGCAACAAGTGGGAGAAACAAAGCAAGGTTTAATTTTTCAACTGATTGGGATGGATCTGGCTTATGCCCTGCACAAGTAGCAACATAAAGCTTTCAGTCAATAGGTTTGGGATTGTGTTAAAATTTGAGATGATACCCATAAGTTGCTTCAGATAAGTAAAATCCAGACAATTCATTAATTAAATAAACTTAAGGATAGAAAGAGGTTGAACTGCAATGGTGTCCAGTGAAGTACATGGCAGGAAGAAGAAAAGCCCCTCTAGCAAACTTGAAAATATCTTGTGAGGCCTGCTGTGTAAGTGGAAACAAGTTCAGACAAATTCCATATAAGAGTCATGGTAAAGACTGGATCTGTAGCTTTTTTAATCTCCATGCAGCGGTGCTTTAGATAGTCATTGGATAAACAGAACCTGAGGTTAGAATTGCAGTGTTGCTATTTTTCCAAAGTGGAAGTGTATGAATTTGAAAGGTGGTTACTTTTTTATTTATTGTATGTGCTCTTTAGATTTCATGCAGGGATAATCTGCTCTCTGAAAACTCTAGAACTGAAAAGTACCCAACTCTTTCTCATCTGAGACTTAGCCTTGCTGGCTAAATAGGGACCATGTTGTGTGATTCACCATAATCTCTCTTATCAAATAAAGAAAGAAAATTATTTTTGATCAAGGCATTGTGTTCCTTAAATAATGTGTCTTTCCTGTGGTTAAGAAAAGTTTTGTGCATCTAAGTTGACGAGCAGTAAAGGTGGGTGACTAATAAGCATTAACAGGGTAGCTAACTTCTCCATCACTTCCATTCTCCCCCCCCCCCCCCCCCCCTTCTCCTGCTTTTTTTAGCCCCAGCCAGCATCATGTGTGCCTTTCTGAATCTTGTGAAGTTTCTGCATCCATACAGTTATTGAACTCAATGGCCTTTTGGACTGTTGACAAGTTGTTCTTGGATGGACACCTGTGCAGGAAATGCTAGGAGTCTGAATTGAGTGTATTGGAGGCTTATGGGTGAAGAAATTACCTGGACAATGTAAGAACACATGGAGATATATTCATTCACTTAAAATTAATTTTAAGTGTAACTGAGTCATTGTTCTCAGGTAGATGACAGGGACAACACAAACTGCTTCAAAGCAATCCAAAGAACAGAATCCTCTTGTCTGTTCCGTTCAGGTCCAAGATGGAAGTTATCTGACCCTTTATCCATTATAAAACTCCATTTAAGACATACCTCCTGAAAGTTATTTTCTCTTTATAAGTTGGTCTAGGTAGAATGTTGACAATTTTTTTTTTATATCAGTTTTCCTTTAATAGGACTTTCTTTGTTGTGGTGCCTTGTAAATCAGTATATTAAATCTGGAGGAAATCAGGTTCCTTGGGCAGTATCAGAAGTCGCAGGCCTGTTTCTCAGGGTGAATAGTTCAAATAGCTTTCAAAATGCAGTTCACTAGCGTAAAAGAAAAATGGCTGTCAGCCTACAACACACATAAACCACAGGAATAGTATTCCTCAGGCTTTAATTCTAGGTGGGCCAGCAAAGCAGTTTATTTTTATGTCTTTTTTCCAAATAAAATGTTTTATCAATAGAGTTTTGCTAAGACTGTAAGAATAAATCTTTCCTATGAGGAAACTTAAGAAATAGGATTAGAATTTGGACCACATAATCTTGTATGATTCTTTTTCTTTAGGAGCCTCTTTGTGTTAACTAGTTCTAACGACTTTGGGGTGCTCAAAAGCCTGATTCAGGCCAACATGTTAAGTGGGATAGATTTCCCAAGTAACAAATTTAATGATCAGCTTTCAAAGATAGGCTAAGAGATAATCAATAACCCCCTAGGGATGTGTGTTCAAGCTTAATGAATTTGACCAAAGTAGATTGTCCTAGTATTTATAGTTGCTCTTCACTACATGGTTAAGAAAACATATGATGTTTAACTGAAGAAAACAAAGAAGTGGAGTTTTATATATCAAGCTATTCATGATAGCAGTTTTAGGCCTCTCAAACTAATGTATCTTTTTAACATTTTTATTGGGTATTCCACTGTGTGGTTTTAAAGCGGAGAGAGAGTAACGTAATCTTATTGGGGTTGGATTGGTATGCCTTGACATGTGACCAGGCTGGTGTACTCAGAAAAAAGTCTTGTCAGTTGTTTCTCTTGGTGGTGGTGGTAGGTCCTGCTTAGTGATTCTGTGCACTCTCCACCACACACTCTCTCCAAAAAACGCATGAGATCTTTTACGAGGTTTCATAGGTTTCATTACTTTTTTCTTTGAGAGGCACTTTCCTGACAGACATTGAACTCTGAAGGGTGTCTGGACACCCTTCCCTGGACAGAATACTGTAGACTCACTCAGCAGTTCTAACAACGTCCTTCATTGTTTTATTTCCCTTCCTAAAGAAAATTTTAGTCTTGATTGCCATCCATCCACTGAAGTAAGTAATATCTTTGCATGTGCTGTCTGAAAACCGGATCCTGTGAATGTACCAGTAAGAAGGCACTAAGCATTCTATCTGTTGGGTATGATACATATTATTGCTGAAAATTAACTACAGAATACATGGTAATATTCTACAGAGAGGACAAGGAAGCAACATGATTCAGAAAGTCATTTGTGTCCCAGTGATTGCATTTACACTTCTGCAACTGTACCCCTGTGAAACTCCACAGGTAAAATTCTGTAATTTTCAATGGTGCCTTATCTTTGGATCACTCCTGGGGCATTGTAAGAGTGGCTTTATTGTAAGAGTGTGTGGGAAACTCCAGAGTTGGCCAAGTCTTAGAGATCCCAGGATATACTGATAGGCAGTCTAGTTGAAATTGCACTCTGGAGCATCCCAGTTTGGACCAACTTTAATTGCCAACATATACACACCATGATATTACTGCAAAGGCATGTTCTAACCCCCATAACCTCATATTATGTCACCTTGTCTTCAGGAGCAATATGCCTTTTGTAGAACAAGATAGGTACTGATTAATTTTCCCCATCAATGCCAGAATGCCAGGTAGGACAGATGGCTTGTGAGCCATAGAGGAATCCTGTAGGATGGTCTCACTGGGATTGAGAAGTATGTCAGCAGACACCACTGGACTTACTGTTTGCTTGTCCCATGTTTGACAACAGAGAACTGCTGTTTAAGCACATGCCTTAGAATGATAGTGTGATTTTCCCTGCACCCTCTGCTCCCCTTTTATAGCCTTGGGCCTGAGATCCACCATTGCCAGATCTGATGTTGGGAAAGAAAAAGAGAAAAAACCTAACTCATATTGGAAAAAAGTATCTGTCCCAGCCTCATTGGTGCAATAGGAAAGGTTCCATTTCCTACTAAATATTTTCAAAATCACCATTTTAGCATAAGAGTACAGAAATTGTAAGAGAAGGAAACTCTGTGACAAAGTGTAAGTTTGCAAACACCTGGTCTAGTTCAATGATTTGGCCAAAGCACTCATAAGGAATATTTTGTATTGACCCAAATAAGGGTTTTAATGTTTGCTAGGCATTACACAGATCAGGTTTGATGCCATATGGCTTACCTCCTTTGTTCTTCTTGGTACAGGTTATGTCTAGTCTTCTTAGTGAGATCTATGGATTCCTACAGAGAGTGGGCAATTGAGATCTCTCTTATGTCAAAAGCCAAAGTATTGATGGAGGAGAGTCTAGGTTGTGCCAGCATTGGAGTAAAAAAGAGGGAGCATATTGTTTTGTGCATGCAGACTAAATCTGCAAGAGCAAATGCTCCCCATGCCAACATGTGCCATCTGCGAACTTCAGGGACAAGGAGGTTCTGTAAGGAGACAGGTAAACAAAGGGTACAAGTTTGGTTTTGCCCAAGTTTCTTCTTTTTTTTTATCCCACCATCTTGTGCTATGAGGAAAGAAGTAGTTTGAAACAAAGTCCTTTTATGGTTATTCCCTGGACACATAATGCAGGCAAACCATAGGAGCTACAGTGATAATTAGACAGACCTTGTCAAAGGCATTGAAAGTGTTTGTGGATAACTGGTGTGTCCAAAAATCCTCTGTGCAGACTGCAGCTGGCCATAGCTAAAGCTCTTTGGATGAGCATGTATCAAATGCCTCTCAAGGAGATGTAGGTGAGGACACAAATATGTAAAGACAGGACATTGGGACTTTGAACAGCTACTAGAATCTGGGGGCTGCATAAAGAGTCATTAGAAGAATTAGATCAAACATTCAAGACTTTTAAATGAAATAAAAAGCATGGCAGTTACATTTTCAAGACATATCATCTTATACCATTCATTCCTTGTACTTCAGACTCTTACTGTTTTCCTATTAAAAAGAAACTACTGTAGTATTCCTCAGTAACAGATCCCAATAGTGCTATTGTAAGATGTCTCTTAAAAAAAAGGAAAGAAAACCCCTTCTAAAATAGTTTCATGCTTTTCTTTACATGTAATTTTTGTATTATAGTCTTCATTACTATTTATTGCTTTACTATACAATTACATTGACTTACTGTTCTGACACTGATGAATTGGTTCCCTTTTTTCAGATTTAGACTGGCCTGCTCTTCAAAAGGTGCAGAAATTCAAAGAATTCTTACAGTTAAAGGTATCTTTTAATGTTTTGGCAGTCATGTTTCATTGGTATTTCTGACTAACATTTCTCAACTCGCTTCATCCTGCTTTGTTTAAACCAAAGGAGATCTTGAGAGGTAATATCCTGCTGCTGCTTTGTTTAAACTTGTTCCATGTTCCCCTCTGAATGTTGGTCTGTTTTGTCTTGACCTAAAACAAAACACTGACTTCTGGTGAACGCTTCCTATTCTCTGCCCCCCTCCTAAAAGTCTTCCATTGGCTGTCACAGAGCCTGCTGGCAAAAAAATGTAATAGCTTAGATTAAAACTTTGCACTGGACATTTTTCATTTGTTCTTACCAGAAGCAAATGCAAGATGCAACAGAAAACCTGTAGAATCTGTACTTCCAACTGTTATTACATTACCACAGAGAAGATCTTCTGCTTATTTTCTCCCCCGCTGGCACTTTGGATTATCTAAAAGACAAAGCTGGTGTGGCATTGAGTGAGAGTTCACACAGAGCATATTGCAAATGTGTTTAGTATGATGGACATCTTCCTTCAAAGTCAGCTATTCAGCTAAGACTTAGTTTTTGTCATATTTGATTCCTGCACACCATCAGAGAAATGTATTCCATCTGAAAGGAAGCCAGAAGAGCTATGGACAGACAAAAAGAAAAATTTAATCCTTGTGAAGTCTCTTGTTCATTTTCCCCTATTACTTCACAAGAGGTATTGGTATGGGCTCAGTATCCTGTACTAGTACAGGTTTAAACTAGCAGTAGAATAGAGAATGTAGAAAGTACAGACAGTTTTCAATGGGTATATAGTCCAGGTGTGGAACCTTGGTAAACTTTTTTTTTACAGTTAACTGACTAAAAACAATAGATCTGAATCTGGCTTCATCGATAGTGGTATAATACTTATTAGCACAAAAATTACTAGATTCAAACCTGGGAGCTTGTTGTTGAGTTTTGCTCATTTGTTTCTTTTAAATGGAATTTGATTTTCACTGAGGACCACCAACAGCAGGAGGGAAATGACCAAAAGCTGTTGGAAATGTCCAGGTTCTTTCATTTAAAAAAAATGTTTGGTGGTTTGTTTTTTTTTTTTTTAACTGAAACTTAGAAACATGTTTTATATTATTTTTGTTTCAGCTTAAAAAGTTATGGGGAGGAAGGGAAAATGAGGAAAGAGAGAGGAAAAGCAAGCAAGCTAAAAGTTATTGGGTTTTATCAAATTTTCATACAAAAAAACCCAAAACTTAACAGAATTCTTTCAGAACTGTGTTTTCTAAAATTTACCATGTAAAATGGTTTGCCTTTTAATCATCTTTGTTTTTTAATATCTGTATATTTCAAAAGTTATCCAGCCATTGTCCAATAGCCACTGATATTTCTAGCTTGCAGAGTACAACTTTATAATAATTGAAGAACTTCACTGCAGTGGAACTGCACAGACACTGACACAACAGTCATAGAACAGATTAGAGATGATAATTTTATTCACCTTAAATCAATATTCTTTTATATGACTCAACATAATTAACTATGTTTTCTATTTCTTGGATTTCTGCTCCACCCCTCTTCCATTATTCCATAAATTTAAACCTAATATTTCAATAGTAGGTTTACAATTCAATAGAATTCAATACAATATTATTTCCATACTATTTAACATTGTTGTTGTTTTTAAAAAGAGTTGGTAAAGCTAGTTACAAGAGTTAAAATTTTCATTAGCAAATTGCTGCATAGTTTTCATTCATTCATTTTAGTCAAGTCTTTTAATAAAAATCCTTCCTGATTCACACACAGTGTTCAAGTATTAAAAGAGGTGAGCCTCATTTTTATGTACTAGATATTGCCTATTAAGCATGAAAATAATGATATGTATTAAATTAAGTTTAGGATTAAGTTAGTAAGATCTCACTGGGATATTTGAGAGGGAAGAATACCCATGCAGATCTCAGAACTATTTATCTGCTTTCCTAAAAGTGAAGACATCATCTGGAATTACTTCACATTTTATGCTAATGACAGTGACCCTCATATGTCAAATTAGACTTAAACGTGACACTATGAACTTGTCTTTACCTTTGCAGATTTATCAGTTTCAATTGCACTCGGAAATATTTTTCAGAGATAAATTGCTGTTTTAACAGATGCTTTGCTTACTAAATATAAGCTGCCATTCTAGTGATGAATTAATTTAGGGATATGCATGAAATTAAGTATGAAAATAGTGTAGTCTTCCTTGGAATTTACTGGCTAACACGTAAACTTCTATTAATCAAGTTAAACTGTGAAGGACACTCTTATAAAAGTATTTAACAGATTTTTTTCTTTGAGCATACAGACAGGAACAATTTCCCTTGCATAATGCTATAATTCCTATGTTCTCGTTTAAGAAAAGTACCAGACTTGGGAAAGATGAAAGTTAAACTGTCTGTATTTCAGACATCCTTAATTTTTTTCAGGCCAGATGATGCTCTTGGGAATTAAATATTTTGGAATTGTACCTGGTTTTAGAGAATTATTTGCTTTTATTAGATTGCAGTATTGCTGTTATCATTCTTCTTATCAACATTATTAATGATAATAATAAGGTTCTGGAAATACCTATCAGTCAAAAAAAGGTCTCTGACTGTGCACTGTGCTAACACAAAGACAGTCCATGTTGTGAAGACCATATACATGGTTTAACAACAGAAGGAATGTGATACGTTTCATGGTATGATAATGGCAAATGTCCAATAGGTTCACAGCCTACGCCGATATTCCCTTACTCATTGAAACTCCTTCTGTACAGGAATTGTGCATAACTGGAAAAAAATGAAGTAGAGAAAAGGGAAGGAAAGTCAAGTGAGGAAAGAAAAGAAGTAGATGAGATGTGAAGATAAGGTGAAAGACTGTGAGACCTGGGAAAAGAGAGTGTAGGAGAGGGACAGAGACAAAGATTTGAAGCAAAAAGCCCAACTGTGCCAGGGTGGGAAAGTCCAGTCTGATTCCAGGAAGGAGCTGGGAATGTGCTGTGGTCCTTCTGCATCTGCCTCTGCTCTGCTCCCCGCAGAGTCCGCCGTTTATTCCAGGACATAGGTATTGATGGCCAATCTTAATTTTACGTGATCTCTGGTGTGACTAGTAAGGACAAACCTACAGATTCCTAGTTATGGAACATGCCTATATTTCACTTGCTAGTAAGCTAGAAGCTTTATTTAGAAGTTTATTTTTTTTAAAGAAAGATTTGTTAGTTCAGCCGTTTTCTTTCATTGTATCTGAGGGGTATACAGTGAGTGGTTCCTGTGTTGAAACATGGCACAGATCACAAAATCAGAGAACATCAATATAATATAAACTGAAATACTAAAGCAGAGATAGTGCCCAAGGGAAGCAATCATTCTTGAAAAATTGCATTATGTTGTTAAAAAACTATAAGCCAAGTTTTTTTTTTTCTTTGACTTCTTGATGCAACTTTTCTGAAGTAGATGTTGTTCCAAAGAGAAGAGATTCTAATCTGGTCATGCAGATCTGCTTGTGTTAAGGTTATCTAAGTAAAAGGGGAGGAGACATCTTATTCTGTAGGTGAACTGACTTCATGTATTTAATATAATGTAAAGATATCAGCAAGGGGTCAATGCTGTTTGAACAAAAAAGAAATATCTTGCCTTTCAACTGAAGTAAACGCTTTATGGAAACAAGACGGTCCTAGAAATGTTGGTGCTTAAAAGAAAATGGAAAATAAAAATTTGCTGTGTTCATACAACAACGTGTTGACACAGAAAAAAAGCACACACTCCTGTGAAAGGATATTTTATTAATAATAATATTAGATGATATAGTTAAGTATGAATTGCTGTTCTTCATGTGAACCTCTGAAATTCAGGACTGCAGTGTTTGTGGTCCTTCATTTGAATGAAAGTCTCTTTCATTTATTATTCAACAGATGCCCTGCCACACAACCCAGATCTGGACTAAAATGGTGAACTTCTTACTGATGGTGATATTGAATTGTGCAGGACTATAGAGAAAATGTCACAGGTTCCTCTCCCATTCCTTTCTTTATTATGACTCCCTATGAAGTCTTACAGGAACCTTGACAGTCCATGAGATGTCCTCATTCTGCTAGTGCTGTTTGAAAGGTAATTAAGAAGCAATAGGGATCACTACAGCATTTTCCTGTACAATAGCTACAGAAGCATGTGGAGGAACTGCTACCTGACTGAAGTGCACATGGTGGTGAAGTGCACATGGCTGTTGTTTGTATCCAGAGGGCTTCTTACATGCTGGGACATGTTGAAAATGAAGAAAAAGTCAGAAGTCAAGTACTCTCAGAGATGGTTTTTCAGCCTCCCAACTATATTTGTATCATAACTGACGGAATATCTGTGTGTTTGCCTAACACAAGCCATTCTTAGTAAAGCAATATCTCATGTCCAGTTACAGGAATACTGTGTGTTGTTTTACGACTTATGATGTGTCACATAAATGGGTTTATCAGGATTATGCACCAAATTCTGAAATTAAATAATAACAATAATAACATAATACCATTGTTAGAATTGCACTGAGTCAGTGAACTTCTGGAACACTAAATTTTCATTTTTGTCATTTAAAAAAGGTTATATCTTCTGGTTTTACCCCCTATCTTTTTAAATTTCTTTTCATTTTGTACAAATGAATTATCTGGATCTAATGTGTCATTATACAAGGAACATTAAATAACATATCCTTAGCTCATTTTTAAATAACAAAGAAGTAATTTTGTATGATCTTTTCCCAGTGACCCTGTTATGACCATATCACAGAATAAAAGAAAGTCAGTAAATTAGTGGATACTCTTTGGAAATAGTTAAATGAGTATGAGATAGTCATTTGACTTTCCTGTTCTGTGTTCTAGAACTAGCTTTCCTGTTTGTAAGAGGTTAATGTGTACACTGCTAGGGTTTTTTAGACACTTCACACAAGCTAGTGTTTGACTAGTCTTCCATGCATGTACTTTCTGATTATTTTCAGAGTATACCGGTTTTGTAAAACCACAGTATTTTGAGTCACAATCAAGAGTAATATAACAGTGATGAGTTATTTACATTAAAGTAACTTCAGATGCAGAAATTTAAAATCCATAGTTTCCCCCATTGGTCAATAGAAAGAAAAGGATTTCTTCAACAAGCAGTTGAGCATAGATTTAAACTGTCCTCTGATGAAGTCTCTATCTTTCCACTGTCAATAGTGGAGCCTGGGGAAGTTAGCCTGATGCTAGTTTTCATGACTGCTTCTCAAAGCATCAAATTCATCCCTTTGCAAAGTAAGAACAGTTTTTACTGAAGCTTGTGAGAATTCCTCACAGTTACAGCAGGAGAGAGTTTGACCAAGCATCTGAGAAATAGAAGGCATTAGAGCTTGCAAATGGAGCTCTGCTGACTGGCATGCTTATTTAAGACAGCAATGGCATGAGGAGCTATATAGGCTCCCCTACATTTCCCAGATGACATGTCTGAAATCTGGTTTCTAAAAACCATCTCTAAACTTACAATGTGATTCTTTATACTGACTGATCTTGAACTTCCTTTATAAGCACCTCAGGCACTGCTTGGCAATGGCTGTGGTCTAGGTTTAAAGTGGGAACACTAAAACTACTGTATTTTTCAGAGTAAAGGGAAATATGACCAGTTTTGACAGTCTAAGAAGGATGGTATGGGAATCGTATAGAGACTAGTGTGCTCTGGGACATGTGTTGGTTACAACTGAGCCATCTTTGAGTAATGTGGATGCTCTACTCTTGCAACATTTCTCTGCAGACAGAGAGCTCAGGTTGTAGTTGATATACCAGCACAATATCCTGCCCTCTTGATTCTCAACTACTAAAGTTCTGGCACTAAGTAGTGGGTGCTTCTTCACAGGTATATCTATGCTGTGGAAAGAAACAGATGCAGGCTTGATATGTCTTCACCAATCCTGAAATCCAGAGATGTTGGGCAGCCATTCTGAAGACACCCAAGATGGTCTGTCTTATTTGGGGGGATGGGAATTAAGGCTCAGTAGCTTGAGTACCAGGCTAATGAGTTTAACTTCATGAACTGTGGATTTAGTGGCTACAATTTGTACTGTCTCAGGATCTGCTTGCTGTATTGTTTCATTCTATAGATGATCCATCTTGGCTTTCACAAATGTTTTTCTGGTCTATATAACACTGGTTAACAATGTCAGGAAACAGATAATGCTACATTGATTTTAGAATATGCTGCAGCTGACCATGGATTCAAAGAAAAAATCTGGCCTGGGGCAAACACTTTGGTCCAAACACTTACTCAAAGTGGGGCCATGATGAAACTATGGAAAGTGCCACAGTTGCATACACATTAAAACCTCATGGAATTTCATCCCTGTAAACCAGTCTGCCCCAAATATCAGCTTCAGGACTGGGATCTAGGTTATTCTGATATTTTGGGATTTAGACACATTGGAGATAAGGTGAACCCCAAAACTGGGAAATGTGATTTTAAAATTGTAACAATTACCAAATGGATATTAGAGTACATATACTGTTTGAAACTTTGTTGCATTTAAGGAATATGAACTTTTTTCCAAATATCTTATATTTATTTCAGTAAACAGTCATTAGTAAGCATATCTTGTGAAAAAGTATTTACTCAAGCTATCTTACAAATCCCATCCTCAGTCATTTTATTTGATGTAGATCATAATCTAGATTTCTTATCTGCAGAATTCCTACGTATCTTTTGAAGTAGTCTCCTTTTTTACATTCTAGGAATACTTTGTGTGATGTTTGCTGTAGATGAGAGCCATGTTAGAAAGATTTATGTGAGTGTAAACCCCTCAAAAGTTACATATGCTCCATACCATCTCTTTTACTTGACAGACTCTGGATGCCTGGTTCACAGGAAGACAAAATGCCACAATTTTTCCTGTCTGATTTCTGATGAGCAGTGTTGATGAAGCCCCAGAATCCTGAAGCTGCAAATGACACAGAAAATCAGATATTCAGGTAATATTAAAGTCTCTGCATAACATTATCTCATTCACAGTGTTTCCTTTTCAGTCATGTTTTTGAGCAGGGAACATATATTGCCAACAATGCATGCTATCAAATTGGGTTTTTTTAAGCATACGGGTCCTGATACTGCAAAGATCTCTATACAAGTAGATGACTGCGCAGAGTGCCAGTGACTCATCTAAGGCTGTCTATGCAGGGAATCTATCTGTGTGGGCTTATTGCAAGGATAGGGCCATATGCTGATGTAAAACCATTAATGGAACTCCTATTCATGTTTGTGTCAGACTGAGGGCAATAAGCCATATGATCCTAAAATGCAAAACTTTGATGGTAGGTCAAAATAGCTTCAGTCTGTTCTTTGTCACTGATTTGTACATTTTCTTTATTAAAGGAGAGTGTAAGTGGCATCTTACCGTGGTACCTGCAGCCAGTAGTTTCAAAAAATTGTGTTTCTTGCACTACTACTACTACTCCTCCTTTTTCATTTGAAGTACGAAATTTTGAGTTCTCTGTCTCTGCCAGGAACTTTATTCCTCGGGAAATACTTGTCAAGTGTAAATGTTTTACCAGATCTATCATTTTTCTTAAAAGTATGCTGTGCACTTATGGATAGTGCATCAAATTACTGGGACAATGCTGTTATTTAATTATTAGAGTGATTAAAAACTAACTGACATTTTTGATTGATTTTCTGCTCTGAAGCAGAGTGAAAAAGAAGACCTTGTTATTCATCAATAACTGGGTTTTTTAACATTAATACTTGCAGGGATTACTTTGATATCAGCCTAATACAGTTTCCAGACACAATTATAGACCATCATATGACTGTGCTACATAACAAAAGATCAGTACTTTTCAGCCTCTTAATTCAGAAGAAAAGATTACACATAAATAGAAAGGTGAAAATTTCAGTGGAGCAATTGTCCAGCCATATGCAGAGAGACACCTGTGTGATTGCTTGTTGTAACCCTGGGCTGCATTCTGCCGCTTAGATGACTTACGGAGGTTCTACCAGTCCTTGTTTGTGGTCATGTCACCCTCTGATTGTCAGGTCTCCAGAAGAGCTTAAATGCTGCATTGAATTAAGTGTTTAAAAAACTCCAACATTTTTACCAGTTCTCCAGTACCATTTCCCTGTGAGTATGCATGAACTATCTAACGTTCATGGCTGCTGTCTGCAGCATGTCAAGTTGCATGGGGAGTGCCGGAACAGTAATGGCAGGAGATATGGAACAGTCTCTGGAGAATACTACTACTAACAGTATTTGCAGATCTTTGAAGTATCTGCCTAATGTGATAGCATATTGGAGTGTGTCTGAAGATAACACACCCAAGGAAGAGGCCAAAGTACCAAGCTGTAACGAGGAACTGTGCCCTACCAGCTGAAATGTCCCACAGCACCAGTGTTGTGGCCCAGCTTCTCCCCCACTCTCTGGAGTACAGCATGCCAGACAGCAGCCCACCAGTGTGACCAGCTGGGGATGGTATGTGCAACGACTGAAAGAGAGAAAGGCCCAGGGACTGATTTGCTGACAGGGCCATGGGAATAGGAATTGGGATTCTGTGGTGCAAACCCCATAATCTGTGTGTGAGGTTTGAGGGGGGTGGGCTTGCTACCTACCTCAGAGTCATAAAGCAGCTTGCCCCCCATCCAGTTGCACTCATGTCATGTGTTGATTTATAATGGTGGCCAGTGAATACTAGAAACTGTATAGGCAGCACTTATGCAATACAAGTACACAAATGACTGCCTTTTTCATGTTTCCTCCACTCTGTGTGTGTGTGTATCTTTGGGAAACCTCCACAGAGAAACCTCTCTTAAACTAGTGTAGACACTATCACTTTTCTATCTTTGTAGTGCCCTCCTACAGCCATAAGCTTGGTCCTAACAGAGGTTTGGAGACAGATCCTACTTTAAAAACCTTTTCTTCCATGCTGTAGTCCATATCCTTTGAAATGCTGATATCAGTGGCCTTCCAGATTCAGGGCATTTTCTGAAAGTAGTAGCTTGATCCTTAATGACTTTGAACAAGGGGACCCCAACTGAGAATGTTTGACTACCCAGAAGTTAGAGCCACTGAACTCAGCATTGTCAGGATCAGACCTTAGATAATTGGCCAGTAGCCTGAAGGTTTGTGTCACGTTTTGATATTGTTATACATTTCCTGCTGATTTCCTTGACCTCATTACTCTCTTTTTGTAGAATCACCAAATGTGCAATTTGGCTCATTTAGTTATAAAGCATAATGGGGACTGATGATAGAATGATCCTTTTTTCTTCTGTAAAAAAAGAACAAGCAGCTGGAAAGTAGGTAAATGCTCCTCAGGGTGTCTGCAATTACACAGCTGAGAAGCACTGCTGGCCCTCACGTCACACCAACTGTCACAGCTATATGATCCACTAATGAAAAAACCAAATGCTCTCTCCTTCCACTGTTGCCCTCTGCAATAAGAGAAGGATATTTGAGATTGTGTTAAAATGACTACTGTACCTTTAAAGCTTTTGTTATGCTGAAAGCCGATGAGTGTTTGCAATTTCAAAGCACTTTTTGAGTGTCTAACCAGTGAAACAGAGATTTTTAATTCTACATTTAGAATGCAAAGACCGCCCAAGCAATTTAATTCTTTTTACAGCTTTCCTGAAATGGTTGCAATCTGTGTGATGGGGGTGGGTAGAGGGAAAAAATGTTGGGGAATTTTGCTGTTGCAGCTCAGCCTGTTTTGTAGTCTTTGCTTGCAATTTACTGCAGAGAATTCTCCAAGGTCTAATAAAAGAAGATTAATTTTTTGGTATTTAATTTAGCTTTTGTCATCATCTGCACAGGATGAATTCTAAACACTTTTTGAGAATGCTGTGGCCTTAAGCACCCTCAACTCCCACTGGATGGCACCGGGCACTGGTGCCACTTGGCAGTACTGGGCACATGAGAGAAATGTGGTGAGGGAATTATATTTAGTTGGACAATTTTCAAATATTTACAACTCCTGGAGAGGCCACTATTACTGCTTTCCGGTTTGTTCTCAGGACATCAAAGAGGGCCAACTACTAAGAAGCATTGCAGCAAACACCCCAGTCTCAGAAATCACGGAATATAAAAAGGGTCAGCAATGCTTCAGTGGGTTGTCTCGGTTGCCCTATGCCAGAACACTTGTGGTGTCATATCTTGATCAGGAAAACTATTGTCAAATATGCTTATATTTCAAACTAAACTAGAATTTTCAGCACTAAACCCTATTCACTTCCACTGTATCTATTCACTTCTGCTATGTGAATCAACTGTGCTGCAAGACCTGTCTTTAAACTTGCTAGATTAGGCTGCAGATGCCTCAGCAAAGGAGCTAATGCAAGCTGCAGGACCTGCTTGAGAAGCAGAGTGGGTACTTGGGGAGACAGGAGGAGCAGAAAATGGGGTTATATCAGCTGCACTGTAAGAACAAACTGACTACAATCCCCATTCCCTGTCCCCCTGTGCTGCTGGCAGGGAGGAGGTAGAAAAAATGGGAAGCAAAGTTAAGCCCAGGAAGAAGGTAGGGGTGGGGGGAAGGTGTTTTTAAGATTTGGTTTTATTTCTCATTATCCTACTCTGATTTGATTGATAAATTAATTTTTTCCCCAAGTTGAGTCTGTTTTGCCTATGATGGTAATTACTGGGTGATCTTCCTGTCCTTATCTTGACCCATGAGCCTTTTGTTATATTTTCTTTCCCCTGTCCAGCTGAGGAGGGGGAGTGATAGAGTGGCTTTGGTAGGCACCTGGCATCCAGCTAGGGTCAACCCACCACTGTATAACAGCCTTTTCCTGACCCCTTCCTGTACAAAGCTCTTCAAATACAGAAGGAGATAGTTGCCGTGTTATGGGTGCCTTTACACTGGCTTACTAGAGACAGTACTTTCTCACTCTAGGTGGATGTTCTTAATTTTTTTATCACTTCTTCCATTTTCCTTTTCTTTTGCATTAAAGTGATACTATTCTAGGTATAAGAGCATATGGTTGGCTTATTCTACAGCAGATACCCTGCTAATAGATCATATCTAATAAGATTGGTTCACTGACATTGGCTGGAGGTTTGAAAGGGAAAGCCTTGCACACCGTTGATTGCGTTTTAGAAAACAGGTTGTTTTCTGCTCTGGATCAAGGACAAGGATGAATTTCCAGATCTTAGGGTTCTGATTTAAAGGAGGGAGATCTCAAGAGACTGTACTTAAACTCTACTCTTGTGCTATTTTTAATATTTTGATGAATAGAGTTGACGGACCAAGGTCACAGGTGGGCTAAGTGCATTTCCCGATGGTTTTCTTATTGTTTGGGCAGCCTGACCTATTTCTTTCATCTGTTTTACTGTGGTGTAAGCTTAACTAATTGGATGGCAGTATTGCTTACCAGCAACATACAGGAGTGTATGAGAATAATATTGATAACACACTGACGTTTGCAGTTGTTGCTAAGTAGTGTTTATAGTAGAGTCAAGGATTTTTCAGCTTCTCATGCCTAGCCAGCAAGAAAACTGGAGGGGCACAAGAAGTTGGGAGGGGACACAGCCAGGGCAGCTGACCCAAACTGGCCAACAGGGTATTCCATACCATGTGACATCATGTCTAGTATATAAACTGGTGGGAGTTGGCCTGGGCGGGGAAGGGAATTGCTGCTCAGGAACTCACTGGGCATTGGTCTGCAAGTGGTGAGCAATTGCATTGTGCATCACTTGTTTTGTATATTCCAATTCTTTTATTATTTTTAGTGTCATTTTTATTATTATTATCATTATTATTTTCTTCCTTTCTATCCTATTAAACTGTGTTTATCTCAACTCACAAATTTTACTTGTTTTTTCCCCAGTTCTATTCCCCATCCCACTGGGTGGGGGGGAAGTGAGCGAGCGGCTGCGTGGTGGTTAGTTGTTGGCTGGGGTTAAACCACAACAAGGATGTCATGGTTTAACCCCAACCAGCAACTAAGCACCATGCAGCTGCTCACTCACTCCCCCCCACCCAGTGGGATGGGGGAGAAAATCAGGAAAAGAAGTAAAACTCGTGGGTTGAGGTAAGAACGGTTTAATAGAACAGGAAAGAAGAAACGAATAATGATAATAGTAATAAAATGACAACAGTAGTAATAAAAGGATTGGAATGTACAAATGATGCGCAGGGCAATTGCTCACCACCCACCGACCAACACCCAGCTAGTCCCCGAGCGGTGATTCCCTGCCCCCACTTCCCAGTTTATATACTGGATGTGACGTCCCATGGTACGGAATACACCGTTGGCCAGTTTGGGTCAGGTGCCCTGGCTGTGTCCTGTGCCAACTTCTTGTGCCCCTCCAGCTTTCTCTCTGGCTGGGCATGAGAAGCTGAAAAATCCTTGACTTAAGACTAAACACTACTGAGCAACAACTGAAAACATCAGTGTTACCAACATTCTTCGCATACTGAACTCAAAACATAGCACTGTACCAGCTACTAGGAAGACAGTTACCTCTGTCCCAGCTGAAACCAGGACAAGGAGCTTTTAAAATTTTTCATTGCTTGGTTGCTTTTACTTGGTCCTTTATAACAATTGGGGGAGGGGTGATGGCTGGCTCTTCTATCTATCTATCTGGAATAATACAAACCTACATTTTTATGGAAGAAAAATCTGTGTAAGGATTTGCGTTGTGAAATTACAGATAACTTAACATCCAACAAAATACTTTTCTAGCACTACAAATTGCAAATGAAGTGTAATATCATTCTCTGTTTCCTTAATGGAAAGAGTGATACCAGCTTATTGAAGTGAGCCCTCAATATTGCAAGTGTTCAGTTAGTCTTTAAATAGAACAAAGTGAGTCAGACTCAGTCAATTATGTTTGGAACAAAGAGATTTGATTACTCAACCAGAGGCCTCTAGCTTTTAACTCAATACCATAATTTTGAATCTTCACTTGCAGTGATCACTATAAATATTGCTTCATAGTTCAGTCTTCTAAAAGTCTTGTCAGGAAACAATTACAAAAGGCTAGCTTCAGACTTGGTGTAATTAAATGAAGTGAGTGGAACTATACCAAAGATGCATTTGGCTCAAGATTGCACTGAAGTCTAAGTAAAAATACTAAGTGTGCAACTGTTTCTAATTATTGAACAAGAATAAAATGATGTGTGGACATTTCTAGAAACTATTAAGGTCTTAAGACTCCTTTAGAAACTCAGAAAGCATCAACTGAAATAGGGTAAGTATTCTAGTTGGCACAATTCTCCCCCCATCGTTCCTTACACTACAGATTTCCACTCCTCTAGCTATTACGATGGGTAGGGGAGATGTGAACTTCTATTTTGCAATTGGACTAAAGTTCTCCTATTTTGCCAGCAGATTCCTTTATGTCCCTGTACGTATCCCATAGTTATCACAGCTTTCAGTATTGCAACACTGCAGTCTTAGAAATCTGGAAAAACTGCAGATTGCAGTGCTAGATAACTGCTTGCCAAAGGAGAGAGAATACCATCATTGTCATATCATGCACTAGCTACTCCCTATATACAGACATAATGAGCCTAGAACTTGCCCAGGAAATTGGAAGACTTAGACAACCCTTGAACTCAACATTTGTGGAGTTCATAAATGAGGTGTTTCTCCATTTATTTTGCTAGGAGAAGGAGGGAAGGCATGATATAATAGTATGCTTACAGTATACCTACTGGAGTACACACAGACAGTGGTTGTGATCATACTTTTTGGTAGTAAGAACATATGGAAACCTACCTGAAAATCCACAGGCTCATTTCTTTTCCTGACATAAGGTAGGCTCTCCTGTTATCCACTAATCACTCCCTACCAGGCTGAATGGGTGTGCCAGGATAACTGCATAGAAGGCTTAAGGGTTCATTCAGCCAGAAAGGTGTCAGACTCTCTGCAGTGCTTGGTGCCAACTCCCTCAGCAGGGTGACTTGCATCCTGTTCTGAGGTGCCTTTTACTGCAGGCTATTCAGGGCATCAGCTGAAAGATATCACTGATGTGCTTCCAGGAGCAAAAAACCATAGGTGCACTTAACCAAAGCTCCTAAGTTCCTCTGTCAAATTGTGCCAAAATGCAAAGACCACTTTGTGACTAGGGACTAAGGGCATGGAAAGTAGGGTATAATGAACATGGTAACCAGCAGACTGAGTAGATTATAGGAACTATCCATGAGTGACCAAGAACAAGAAGCAATCAAGTTTTATTAGACTTTTTAGGGTTTCTAAACTCTGGTAGAGTATTTGGTGTGGGTTATGCTTTCATTCTGTGCATGCTTTTAATTTGAAAACTTACTGTTTCCTGGTGGTAATGTAATTATATCTAATGAGGAGTAAAAATTGAAAGCACACATTGTGTGGGGAAGATTAATTGCATTAAAAATTAACAAAGGCCATTATAAATGAGAAAGATAGCTTGACAGGAATTTCTTGGATTAAGCAGTTAAATATTCTCAACCTAACTCTTAATTGTAGGGTATTCACTGTTTCTGGAAATATGGTATACGTGAGTGTATCTTTTCCTCAGAGAAGCCTTGAAAATATTTTGATTATGCTTTACCAGCTGGCCTTATATCAATATCTTAATAGGCCATCAATTTAAAAATGGATCTAAATCTTAGCATGAGTGTATCTGTTTAATTCAATTCTCTGCATAGGCTAAAACTCAAAAAGAAATTAAATGTTTTCTTTGGTCATGTGGACAAGTTTCAAGGAAGCACATGTGGCTATGGAGTTATGCTTTAATTATCATAGACTTTGACGTTTTGTAAGCCATATCAGAAATGAATATGAGGTAGTGTGGCAGCAATGAAATTTTGGAGGGTGGATTGTTAGATGAAGTAAGAAGGAAGCAAATATATAGATTCACAGTAATGTAAGCATGCAACCTGTGCATGAAAGTTATGACAAATACATTCACTGTTCTCCTCTTGATTGTTCATTTATAAACTGATCTAGCTTAGGGTTTTATATGCAATTTTAATTCAATAGTTTTTTTCTTAATGTCTCTAGTTCTTGAAACACAGAAAACTCTTCTACTGAACAATATAGTTGTGGCAGCACACTTCCCCCCCCCCCCCCCCCCCCCGCCCCCATCCTGCCCGCAGGAAATGAAACTTCTCCAGGCAGGGAGAAGGGGAAGGCAAAAAAACCCCTAAACCTAAACCCTAGAGACTGCAGGTTGAAATTTGAACTGGCCAATCAAGATGTGTCAGGTACACTGTGGTGACCTTCTTGGCCAATAGGGATTAAATGACCACAGATCAGATTCGACAAGGGTATAAATGGGGTCCTGCTGGAGGACATGTTGGAATCAGTCCTCCTCGGAGCAGTGGGTCCCCCTTGGGCTGGGGCACTGCCCGAGGTAACTCCTCAAGGGAGACAGCCCTCAGCTTTTAGGTAAGTGATATGGTCATTTTGAGTCATCACTTTTAAATCTCAAGGATGCTTAAGTCACCTGCGTAGTACTAATTTCCCTTACACCATTGAGCCTGTAGTTCACTGCTGTTACTGGAGTTCTAACTTTTACTGAAGAACAAATCTGAGCTTTAACACCCGTTGGATTTGTGTGTGTGTGGAAATATATGCTGAATCATTTACTAACACCGAAGTTAGAACTTTTTCTGCTGTTTACATGTGCAAGACAGTGTAACTGCTCAAAAGTTGTATTTTGCCTATATGAATACGTGCCTGGATATTGGAGTGAAGTCCAAATTCCATTTACTAATCTTATTATTCTAAGCATCAGGAAATAATAAAAATATGAGTTTTCCAGTGGATGTTAGTATCGATGTCCTTGTCTACTTCTAATTTTTATTATATTGCTGCAAACCCCACTTGATGAGAATGGGAATCAACAGTAACCCTTATTTTTTGCAATCTGAGAACAATCTTTTAACATCTATGAAAGATAAGGAAATACTGCTACTCACATTTACATGTGGGGAATTGATGTGCCACTATTTATTCTTGTAATTCCACCTGTCTCCAAAAAAAGAGTTCTGAAAACCCCTGCAAGATGCCTAAGCTGCTGTACATGCTTCCAGACACCTATGGTTTTGCTTATGTGTGTATTCAGGTGTTCCTCTGCCTTGACACAGCTGAACCTCTCTCATAAGATGCCAAAGCCGCCTCCTCAAGGAGTCTTGAAAGGCTGCATTAATTTACAGAGCAGCCTCTCTCATTGCAGGATTAGACACTAGTTCCTTTAAAGAAGTACATAAAGAACTTTCACATCACTGTGAACAGCTTTTTAGCCTCAGAAAGAAGGCCCTTGACATTGTGTTAAGTATGATTGGAAGCCTTTGGAGCACTTCTGACTGAGACTTCTGGAAGACTTCAGCACTGTTTTCCCTAGCTCCTGGGTTCAATGAGGCTTAAGAAAACCTATCAACCTATTCAGACACTGGCAGTTTGTGCAGCATGTGTAGGAACAGTTGCAGCTACCTAGGGAATTTCTGCCCAAGCAAAGAAGCACTCAGGTATTTTAATTGCTTGGACTCATCAGCTGGAACAATTTACATTGCAACACTTGGCCAAGTTGCCATTTTCTGCCTTGTCATCAGCTACACAGCTCACTGAGTTTCTTCTGAACTCCAATAATTTGCAGTCTGACATACTATGGTAAACCATAAGTCATGTTGTGTATGGCCCATAAACACATGCTTTATTTCAAACACTTGACTAATCCTATCGTTGTGCAGCAAAGCAGTCATCTCCTTCAAGTTAGTGGGAGTTGAGAACAGAATTAAGATAATATGTGTACTTGAGTGCTTTGCTAAAGCAGTACTCAAAAGAGCTCCTTTTGTGTAGTCTTTTCTGTGAGGCATACAACCTGCTACATTCCATTTCAATAATTCCATTTTGTTCATAAACTTGTATAATTATTCTCAGTTGTAAATTTTCATAGCTCCAAAATATGTTGGCTTAAAAAGCAAAATGTGGTAGTTAGCATTGGATTCATAATGAGTAGTGGGTAGATCAAGGGGGGGAAAAAAATTATTATTACTTCAATAAATGTCAAGCAATCCTTGCATTTATATTGTCAGCACTAGCTAATTTGTACATAAAAACATTCTAGAAGGTAGCACTTTCAACCTCTTAAAGTTAGGATTTCTTAACTTTTTTCTTTATGAATATGTGCTGGTTTTGGCTGGGTTAGAGTTCGTTTTCTTCATAGTAGCTAGTATGGGGCTGTGTTTTGGATTTGTGCTGAAAACACTGTTGATAACACAGGGATGTTTTCGTTACTGCTGAGCAGTGCTTACACAGAGCCAAGGCCTTTTCTGCTCCTCACCCCACCGCACCAGAGAGGAGGCTGGGGGGGCACAAGAAGTTGGGAGGGGACACAGCTGGGACAGCTGACCCCAACTGACCACAGGGATATCCCAGACCATATGGTGTCATGCCCAGTATATAAAGTTGGGGGAAGAAGAAGGAAGGGGGGATGTTTTGAGTGATGGTGTCTGTCTTCCCAAGTAACCGCTACGCGTGATGGAGCCCTACTTTCCTGGAGATGGCTGAACACCTGTGTGCCAATGGGAAGTAGTGAATGAATTCCTTCTTTTGTGGGATAATTAGAAAAATAGACACATAGTGAACAAACCAGACACAATGGGACTGTTCAATCTGAGCCAGAGGCCTCTGCAAGCAGCAGGCTTCAAGAATACTGTGAAGGACAACTGTTGCTACAAATTTGATGAAACAAGCACAAAAAGTAAAATGAAGTCAGGTCTACTTGATGGAAAACAGGACACCAGGCAAGACACAGACAAGAGGAATCATTCGCGTGATCAGAAGACCTTATCCAATCAAACTATTGCTTTAGGCGCGTGAACAGCACATGTTAATCAATCAGCAGATGGCTTGTACATGGTTATGGTATATAGCCAAATGTTACACAGCAAATAAATGGAGAAATCGCTTGATCCACAGTATCTGTGTTGGTCCGTTTTCTCCCCAGGGCGAGTCCCTGGTGATGCATCGTTTCTCCTAGATTGTCGTGACGAGGAAAACGTGACACTTTTGTTTTGCTTGCATGCGTGGCTTTTGCTTTACCTATTAAACTGTGTATATCTCAACCCACAAGCTTTCTCATTTTTACTCTTCTGATTCTCTCCTCCATCCCACCAGAGGGGAGTGAGCAAGCAGCTGCGTGGTGCTTAGTTGCCAGCTAGAGTTAAACCACAACAGAATAAAATTATTATCCCCATGTTATTTTAACTTGTAGCTATGATTTTTTTGTTGTTTTCTTTTGTTTTGATTTTTACACCCATTGATAGCATATGTTCTATGTGGAAACTGAAACGAGTTTGGAGACAACACTAGCACTTCCGTATGACTAATATATTTAAATATCAGATACTGAAATATCAATACTGCAATATATGTTTGTAAAGACTAGAATGAGAAAATATAGGTCTCACAATAGTGTTAAAGTTGTAATTAACTTAAGCTAGATTCAACACTGATGATTTAACTTGCGATAGGTATTGACCTGCTGCAGTAGCCTGATACAGGTACATGTGGTTATCCTATTTAATATTCTTCTGTGCAGAACTGATGACATTTAGAATATCTGTGCACATATGAGCATAGTTAGTTAATTCAATTAATAATGTAATTGACCAATTAGTTTCCTTAGTTTCATTGAATTCCAGTTCTTAAAAAAAGTTTCTCAAATTTACAATGATGTTTTGCTGATTTACTGAATAAAACCACTTAGGTGAAATTCTGTATGCCATTCATTTGGTGAGATCTGTCAGGAAAAAATACATATTTCTATCAATTTTATATATACATATAAATATATAAAAAAGGAAGGCATGCAGAATAGGCTTAAGGCTTACATACAGTCAGTAAAGACTGCCTGGAGAAGATTTCAGCCAAAATGAAAAGGGCTTTTCTCTAAAGTAAGAGGCAAATCAACAAAATAGTGCTCATTTAGTACATAATACAGAGTTCCTTCAAGATCCATAAGATGAATGACCCCAGGCATGTTATTTGGCTGCCTTTTCTGATTAAGTCCGTGGATCATTCCACTTTGAGGTGAAGTAAATGGAGTTGGAATGAGCCTTTGTTTAGAGTTCTCATAATTAAAGTGCAATTACACATTTTTTGCTGTTAAGTGTTTAGTGGAAAATGGTCCCCCTGGCAATCACGACTTCAGTGGAGACCCATTTTTGACAGCCTAAACATAAGACATTTAACATTTTTGAACATTACTTCCACAGGTCTATCTCCAAAAGATGAGTTTCAAATGGAATTAAATTTGGACTTGAGGCCAAAACTGTGCCAGATTATAAAATGATTCCTTCTAAGTGGGAGTGTTGTGAAGACATGTCTACCATACTCTAGCTGACTTGTGGTTCTCAAAGGCTGTAAGCTAAATGAACATCATTTTCATCTTGGCAATTAATGAACTACAGTGAAAGCAATATGTTATTATTACTGGTGATAAAAGAATAGAATCCAGCTATTAGTGTCTGGCTACATTTATATTGACCTAGAAGCAAGAGAAAATAATGACACTGTAAAGTAAGATTACTAAATGTTTTAATATAATTCAAATAGAAGTTATCATAAATTAACACAGTTTCTTATGAAATGTTGATCTTTGTAGGTTCAGTTTTCATCTAAAGATTTGCATCCTTTGGTGAATTTCAGATAGAAGACTAGTTGCACTTCTAATTATGGGATTTAACCTACATAAAAAAACGTAGCTGTACCAGAGCTTTACACTCTACTCACTTAATTACTGCAGTTACTGATATTGTAGAGGCGTAACTGAGGATGACCTTTTGAACACTCTGTATTCTCTTTATGCAATGCAAATTTCATACCACAGGTACTGGCTCTGGGTTTCCAGGGCACTGAAAGGAAAGTCTAAAGGTCTGAAATGAAGACATGAGCCAGCAATGACCATCTGAATTGAGTGGGTTCTCTGTTGATGCAGTAATTAGAGTGTGGTATCCATCAGGTTAGTCTTAGTCAACTAATCATTTTTCAAAGACACACTAAACCTTCTTTTTATCAACTCCTTATCAGAGTATCAGTCTGTTACTAACAATCTCCACAACAGACGCTGTCACGCTGTGACAACCAGAAAGTGAATTTGCTCTGTTAAATATTATTCCTTCTTACTCTTAAACCTTGATCAGTGACTTCTTGGCTTTGAATTGTGATACCATCTCTGGTGCAAACTGGATCATTTAGCAAACAGCCACATAACTGAGAATTCAGGAGTAGCCATGTGTGTAGCCATGTGTTGCTGAGGATTTATACAGCCATGAACATTTCTGTAATGCCAAATCCATCTCCACACTGCTGACCTGCCCAAATTTTGTTTTCACATTCTTGACTTTGTCATCTTTGTTTAAATCTCCATTTATATCTTTGTGCATTGAAAATTTGTTCCCAACCTTATTTTATCGCTTATAAATTGGAAAAGGATTAGCAGGAGAGAAAACTGAATACGGGAAGCCTATAGCACAATTTTGGGCCATATACTCTTCCTCATCTCATAGCATAAAAGAAAAAGCTTATAGCAGTTTTCTAATGTTTTGCCTCAGTGGCAAAAGAATTGAGGGTCATTAAGCAAAATGACTCAATACTGATGTAACAAAGGAAATTTCAATGTTCCCCTTGTTATGCAGACAAGAATTGTCATTTAGGAGATGGAAGGAATTATAGCCAAACAATTTAGCACTCTGTTGTCATTACGTAAAGGATAGTAATGCCAAGGATTTCTGGCAGGTTCTGTGTATAGTGCTGTAAGGAAGATTGCTGCAGCCAATGCATCCATAGGAAACAAGTACAAAGTGACTGCATGAGAAAGAAGGATGGGGAAAGAGGTTATAAAAAGCAGAAGTCACAACTTTTTTGCCTAAGCAATTGATAGATGTATAACTCTTCTCAGCAAGATAAATTTTTCAACAGATGTATATAACTAGCGATTCTAGTCTTCCCATTACTTTTCTACACCTGTCACCAACTTCAGATACCCTGTGTGGTAAAAGAAATGAAAAAAAACAATAACGTGGGGGAAATTACTTTCTGAATTGTATGAAATTTTTCATTTGTTAAAGGAAAACTGTATTGTAATCATTACACAGCATACAGAAAATAATCTGTGCTCCTGATGCTTGCTGTATTTTATCTGAGATTTTATGATTACTAAATAAATATGAGAAGCTTTTTTTATGCTGCATTAGTTACACAATAGAAAGTGTTGCAATAGCATTGCTAGTCTGTTTCCCAGGTGACAATTCTTCACGTTGGTTAGACGAGAAGACAGTGATTTCTCTGTAGTAAAATTAGCAGAGCTGAAAGTATTTTGGTAAATGTTACCTTTAAAAGTTACCATTAAAATGATATATAATTACTAGCTTTGGAAAATGCCATCCTTAACATAGAAAGTGAGTTATCTGAAATCATGTAAATGAAACATTATTCTGGGGACATCCTTGTCCTGCAGTGATCAGCACAAAAAAGAAATATAAGTGATATAAAATCAATGTCATTAGAAAAAACAAATGCATCAAAAATCTGACAGCAGTCTAATACTGGAAAAGAGGGGAAATTTAGGAGAGTAAAGTTGTTGTTACTAAGGGTTTAGGTTTATAAAACTTTTGTTTTAAAAATAGTAGGCCAAAGGCATAACAAACATGAAAAATATAATTACCATAGTCAGAAATTCTTATGGGTTTTATTAGTTATTATTAGATGTGCTGCCTCTGTATCACTGATGTTAAATAAGGTAAGAGCATGGAAGAGCACAGCTATTCTCTGGTTATGACAACATCATATGCCAACATTAAAAGTGGAAAAGAAGAAAAATCCTTGTAGGTAGAACAATAAATTCTTCAGTAATTCCATTGTTTTTTAAATGGACAATAGCCAAGTGGATTGATAAATATACCTAAACAGAGACCTCTTTTTGAGTAAGATCTTAATTTTAGCTTCAGGCTAAGAAATGGAAAACTTTGAGTCATGCATGGTTCTGGATAATGAAATTTAACAATTTAATAAAAACTAACTAACGCTTATAGATGTCTCTGTGCTACCAGCTGTCATTGTACATACTGCAAAATTCACAATATCCTTGTGGTCTCCTGCAGTCTATTCTGAGTCTGTTTTGAGCCCACTTTTATGCCAAAATGTTTCTTCTAAGCAGAATAGTTGATATTTCTTTATTTTTTTTAATGTTTTAAGTAAACACCACATACATTTGGTTAGAAACTCAGTTATAGTAAATTGTTTCTATGAAACAACTGGACAAGATTTTATGAAATTATAAAAGAAATATATTGATCAGTTACACAATTAAATGAGACATTAAAGTTATATTACTGCAAATGTTCCAAAGAGTTTATTAATTCAGAATGCAACAAAGGTATTTATAGGGATTGTTTAAAAATGAAGATCCTAAGTGCTTTGGAACTAAAGTGCCTAAAAACATTGCTTGAAAGATAGATGCTACAATATTTTCTAAGTTGAAATGCTGAAAGCAGAAAACCATGATGTAAAATGTGTTGTGTGCAAAAATTTTTTTTGCTGTGTCACTATTGATATTTTACCAGAATGACTTTTCCTAATTCTTTTTTTTTTTTTTTCTGGGGAGTGTGTCTTTCACTTTTTTCCTATTCTCCTTTATAATACCTTTATGATGTCTCAGTGTTGCAGCCTACTGCAAGCAGTGTTTTTTAATAAACCATAATCTTGCCTCATCATATAACAAGCAATAATAAACAGATTCTTACTGATGTCTGAGAACTGACACAATGACACTTAACATAGAGATATCACATAGAGATACTAACTCTAGTACCAAAAGCAATATGATGATATTAGCACTGTAATGTGTGCTTTGCGAGTAAAACTATTAAACTCTGCCTCTCATCATAGGTAAATAATTTAAGCGCAGGACAGTCCTAGTATGTCTATACAGATCCTCATTCTGGAAATAACTCAACTGCCGCTTTTTGGTTTCTTCTTTGTTGTGAGGACATGTCCAGAACTTCAGATGACAAATAATTCATTTAAATGTGCTGAAACTAACAGAGGAGATAGGAGGAGAAAGAAAGCAGAGAAAGAATGCCTGGGACAGCAAAGCAGGCTACGTCCATACATTATTGACAATTTGAAATTGTTACCATCCTTATAATCATGTAGTAGCTGCCAGCTTCATAATTCTTAGATGCAAACATTATGGCCTTTCTAGTTGCACTCTCCCAACTATAAGATGAAATCAATGATGTGTACATAAAACATTTGGTTTAGTTTACTAATATTTCACAAGTATATTCCTCTTGTTCGATGATGTGTGTTACAGGAATCACAGGTATCTGATATCACTTTAAACTTTTCCTATCTGTAGTAGCTTTAACGAGCAGTAAACTTTAATGAACTTTAAAGAATAAAAAAGAATGCCAAATGCTTTGCAGTTGCTTTTGTTTTTTCTCTAACAAAAAGTAAAAGTAACAGTGTCACTGATTATATACCAGATGACAGTGTTGTTGTAACATAATTGTGGTAGCAGATAAAGGCAAGTCAGGGTCTGGTCTCCAAAATATAACTTAATGTAAGAAATGGTGTCCCAAAAGCACTCATGCTCCCAGTGCAAGCCTAGAATGAATGCCAGAACAGAGCCAAAAAAGAACAGGAATGTAGGAGACACTCAGACAGTTACAGCTGACGTCTTAAGCAGTAATGCCATACTAACTGCCTAGCCATCAAATGTTTGGTAGCTGTCATGAAATGTAGAGTTTTGAGGTGAGTAAGTAGAATGCCAAGGTCATTCTTTTGCAGATGTTTTGGAACACTTCTCCCATGAAGGAAGGAGACGTCCTTTGATTTGATAATCTAAACCAAAAGCTAGCAGAATGCAAGAGGAGGTTGGAAAATCTACCATGTAGCATTTTACTCAGACAAGAGGGAATTAAATATCTATTTTTGTTATTTTTGAGTTGACTCTCCGTCCATCTCATTTTCCTTTTAGAACTTCTTGAAAATGTTCTGCTATATTGTCTTCTTTCTCTTTATACCACCTAGTGACTAAAAAAGATGGGCATTGAAAGTTAATGCTGGAAATTGTTTTGATTTGGTTTGTTACCTGACATTTCTTGTTTGTGATTGTTTGCATGGCTAAAGAGATTGATACAACCTATAGGTATCTGAATGGTACTGACTGGTTGATAGATGTATGTAACCATAGTTGCTTTTGTACTTCTGCTTTACCTGACAAAGGACTGAACAGAACTCTTAAATTTCACAGAAGACTACAGCACTACATGATTAGCATTCTTTGAGATGTTTTTGTTCGGCTCTAAATCAAGTCAGGGGTAATAACTTCAGCATAATCTTCATATGCACTGCACCAAGTATGCACACGAAATTGTTTCAGCTGTTTGGATTCTGTACAGCATGAGGACAATAGATGAACACCAAAATGCATATGTAATGAGTTCATGTGGTTGAACCAATAAATAAGACTATTGCAGCATGCAATCAAGTTTATTATGTACATATACAATAATCTTGGCAAATGAAGTGCTGAGTAAGTAAACTATTAGGAACCATTTGGGACTGTTTTGTATTAATTTTTTATTTTGTGTTTGTGTGTGTGAAACATTTTTTCTAAAATTATTTAAAATCACTTCTAGAGTGACCTGCTGTGCTGTCCAGCTGGCTAAGTGATTTCTGTTACTATATCAAACAGCGTAATGACATTTAGAGATGAAGAAGGAACTGTGTGCCAATGCTACTTTAGTCCCTCCTGGAGACTCACAAAATGTCATTTGTGTCATGCTGAGTGCTGTTTATTTTAGAATAAGAGACATTTACAGGTTTGACTCCTAAAGTACTTTGAGACAGCCTACTAAAAAGGCATAAACAAAAAATAAATAGAAGAATTGCACGATTTTAATGCAGCATTACTGACTTCCAGCAGCTGCAGAACCACCCTGTTTGTATTTCATAAGTCTACAGAAGGCTGTCTCAGACTATGAGATGTTTTCCTATGACAGTGTGTGATTTCACAAGAAGTTAAAGCAGATCTAGAATTGTGATCCTTACTAAAAGAACCATCTTAGCTGCATGCTGTTGCTGCTCTCCCAGCATTGGTTCAAGCGATTGTATGTGGTAGGATTGAACAGTAACTCTTCATCAGCAAAGCTTAATTTAGTTTTCAGTGGAATCAATGAGCATATTCAACTTCCGAGGTGGCTGTAGAATACTTCTATCTGCCTAGTAGTTCATACCCTATATTAACAACTTCCTAACCACTGTCCTATATTTCATATAAACATATCAACAGCCAGCAAAAGCTGGGGGGGAGAGGTGTTATGTTTGTTTGCTTTGGTCTGGATTTGTTTTGATTTTCTTTTTCTTGCCTTATTTTCACTAAGATAGATTTTTTTTTTTTCAGGTGTTGCACAGTGAGCTCCATAATGATTTCAGCTGGGAAAGGATTAAACTGGAAGAGCTGACAGACTTGGTTGCTTGGGTTTTTTTACTTGACAGTATTACTTTTTACATCCAGAAAATAATGCAGTCACAATACTATCTATGCAGTCAATAAGCCTCTGCATCTCAGGAGGTATATTTTTCCTCCTTTATAGGTACTTAATGCCTTCTTTGCCTCAATCTTTAATAGTGAGTCCAGTTATCCCCAGGGTACTCCACCCCTTGAGCTGGAAGGTAAGGATGAAGAGCATAACATACCCCCCCTTAATCCAGGAGAAAATAGTTAGGGACCTACTATGCCATCTGGACACTCACAAATCTATGGGACCTGATGGGATCCATCCAAGAGTACTGAGGGAACTGGCAGAGGTCCTTGCCAAGCCACTCTCTACCATCTATCAGCGATCCTGGTCAACAGGGGAGGTCCCAGATGACTGGAGGCTTGCCAGTGTGACTCCCCTTTATAAGAATGGTTGGAGGGAGGATCCGGGGAACTACAGGCCTGTCAGCCTGACCTCATTACTGGGGAAGATTATGGAACCGTTTGTCTTGAGAGCACTCACATGGCAAGTCCAGGATAAGAAGGGGATCAGGCCCAGTCAGCATGGGTTTACGAAAGGCAGGTCCTGCTTGACCAACCTGATCTCCTTCTGTGACCAGGTGACCCAACTAGTGGATGAAGGAAAGGCTGTGGATGTTATCTTCCTTGACTTCAGCAAGGCCTTTGACGCTGTCTCTCATGGCATACTCCTTGAGAAACTGGCGTCTTGTGGCCTGGATAAGTGTACTCTTTGCTGCGTGAAAAACTGGCTGGATGGACGAGCCCAGAGGGTTGTGGTGAATGGGGTGAAATCTAGTTGGTGGCGGGTCACAAGTGGTGTTCCCCAGGGCTCGGTGTTGGGCCCTGTTTTTAATAACTTTATCAATGATTTGGATGAGGGGATTGAGTGCACCCTCAGCAAGTTTGCAGACGACACCAAGTTGGGGGGCAGGGTCGATCTGCTTGAGGGTAGGAAGTCTCTACAGAGAGATCTGGACAGGCTGGATCGATGGGCCGAGGCCAATGGTATGAAGTTCAACAAGGCCAAGTGCCGGGTCCTGCACTTCGGTCACAGCAACCCCATGCAGCGCTACAGGCTTGGGGAAGAGTGGCTGGAAAGCTGCCCGGCAGAGAAAGACCTAAGGGTGCTGGCTGACAGCCGGCTGGATATGAGCCAGCAGTGTGCCCAGGTGGCCAAGAAGGCCAACGGCATCCTGGCCTGTATCAGAAATAGTGTGGCCAGCAGGAGCAGGGAGGTGGTTGTTCCCCTGTACTTGGCACTGGCGAGGCCGCACCTCGAGTACTATGTTCAGTTTTGGGCCCCTCACTACAGGAAAGACATTGAGGTGCTGGAGCATGTTCAGAGGAGGACAACCATGTTGGTGAGGGGCCTGGAGCACAAATCTTATGAGGAGCGGCTGAGGGAACTGGGGCTGTTTCGTCTAGAAAAGAGGAGGCTGAGGGGAGACCTTATCGCTCTCTACAACTACCTGAAGGGGGGTTGTAGTGAGGTGGGTGCTGGTCTCTTCTGTCAGGTGGCTGGAGATAGGACAAGAGGAAATGGCCTCAAGTTGAAGCAGGGGAGGTTTAGATTAGATATTGGGAAAAATTTTTTTACTGAGAGGGTTGTCAAACATTGGAATGGGCTGCCCAGGGAAGTGGTTGAGTCACCATCCCTGGAGGTATTCAAAAAGCAAGTGGACAGGGTACTTCAGGACATGGTTTAGTGGGCATGGTTGATGGTTGGCCTGGATGATCTTGAAGGTCTTTTCCAACCTAAATGATTCTATGATTCTATGATTCTATGAAAGCTCCTCCATCGATAAGTATAAAGCAAATATATTAGGATTTTATTCTTAACCATACTCTGTAGTCACCTGCCTTTTCTATTAACCTTGTGATAGCTTAATGTGCACACCTTTCTCTTGGCATTCAGTGTTCAGAGATGCACCTTTGATATTCTGCCTGTTTGTGTTATCTCTACTAATCAGTAGATTGATTTTTGTCTCCTTCATAATTCTCAGTCTCAGAAACAGAAATTCAGATAACTATGTTGATATTTTTTCATTGCTTCCACAATAAGAATCAATGCACACAAATAAACCTGGGTGGGAGGTATGTGTAAGTTACATATTTTACACAATATGTGCTGCGCAAATATATGTGTTTATAATTTCCCAGCATTGCATTATGCATTCTCCCTACTTTAAAAGGCTGATGAAGTCTCTTGCACAACCCACTGAGATATTCTTCTATATTTAATTTACTTCTTGGGAGCAGAGACCACTGAGAAAACAAATAGATTAGGCCTGCCCACAGATTTTTCTCATCTGAATTTTTCATAATTAACATTAGCTGTTCCAAGACTTTTATTTTTTCTTGGCAAAACAGTGTATTAGGGCAGCTGAAACCACATTCATTGCTCGTGAATGTTTCTAAGATCAGCAAACAAAGTATTACTGCAGAAAATTCCCATCTTTTATTTCTATTGACTGAAAACGAATACAGATCCAAATGAATTGCTCACATTTTGAGAATCAAAAGATGTTCCATAATGTATCTGCAGTGCTTAACTGAAAGGAAGAATATTTTGCATGTGATGTTTTTCAATGGCTAGCAGTTGCCTAAGAAGATAGACTTTATTTCTGTGACAGTTCCTAAGTAAAGTAATTTTAGATTCAGCTTCTAACAGACTGGTATTGATTTTTGCAGTGTTCAGTTTTTGAATCGCAAAACATGAGTCAGAAAGTAAGATGGATGTGTATGTACATTTTGCTGAAATTCAAGAATTCAACAGTCAGCAGAGACAGGAGGGCTTGCAATGTGAGAGCCAGTTGCCTGCATTTTAGGGTAATCTGGCCTCCATCACATATTTAGATTTAAGTGAGGTGATTGGTGGTATTGCTTGGCTATGCAATTACCCTAACAGAATAGTTGTGCTTGTACTGAGAATAGTCATGTGTGTCCTACTGAAAGGAAGTACAAATACACAGGCTTAATAATGAAAATATATTAGGAACACATATATCCCTAACCAATGTTCTCACACAAAAGATTTTGTGTATTAAACATTTGCTGACAGATAGTACATAATCTGATGCTCTCTGTGGCAAAGTTAATAATGCAAGTAGAGTAAATTGGTGCAGCTAATCACAGTTATCTCAACCAGTAAGTCCCTGATTGTGCTGAAACAGAAGAAACATAATTAATTAAATGAAAATGATAATTTTGTGTGATCGGATATGGGAGGAGTCTGTCTCTTCTGAGTGGAAGAACTTTTAGTTCCCTCTTCCAGAGAGATATCTGGAGATGCTGTAAGCTGAAGAACTCTACTAAATTGACAGACATCTGCCACCTTGCTTTTCTCTCTTCCCTTCTAATTCTGAATTTATGGAAGAGATTATGTCTACATGATTATTATTGGGATATCACTTGAAGAATAGTATATTAAAAAGTAACTTAACATCATTTATATATTGCTGGAAACATGATATGGTCTTCTACTGTTTAACTACATGGGAAAGAGTTCAATCCATTTGGAAGTCATGACTGTGCTTTCAATATAATTCAAAGTCATAGCCATAAAAAGGAATTTTTAAGTGCATGCCTAAAAATTGATTTGAGAATCTTATTTTTTCTTTGTTGTTAGTAAATCTGGCCAAACTCAGTAAAAAAATTCTATGATTGTTCACACATGTATTTCTTTCATCAAGTTTTTTAATTTGCAAACTATCAGTTCACTTTTTTCCCTTAATTCTCCAAGCATTCCCAAAGGCCCAAAACTGTACAATGACTTATTGTTTGTGATGTTGCTTTTCTCAAAATATCTCATCGTCTTAAACCCACTAATATAAAGTCTTCCATGGAATTATCCATTATTTTCATGTACTTTCTTCATAAATAAGATGAGGAAAATGAGTAAAATTGCGTATTTTTAGTATTCTGATATCATTGGACAATAAATGTCATGGAAAAACTAAGTAGTATTCTGTCTTTAATGCTAAATTTAACTTACAAAAATCTTAACGCATGTTAAATGAAATTTTGTTTGTATAACTTTACACTTTTCCATGATGACAGAAACACTCACTAAAAGCAAAAAAAGAAAGTGAAATTAACATAGGCTCATTCAAATTCTTTAATGATGTGTTATTCAAAGTTTTAAATTTATCATCTATGTTATGAGATGTACCAAAAAGTGACTTGGTCATTTTTTTCTCTATTTTTTAAAGGTACAGAGGAAATATATGTTCAGCAAAATTTGCATAGTGTTTGTCACTTTCCCAGAGATAGAATAAAATGAATCTTAAAAGGCTGAAGAGATAGACATTTTCTATCTTAATGATAAGATACAGTAAAAATTCAGTGTCTAGAATTAGAATTCCACAGTTCTTCAACATGGAAATCTTTGACAGTTCTTACAGTCTAATTGTAATATTTGTTGTTTTGCAAACACTTCTTATATGCCGCATTGTACGTTTTGTCACACAAGTATATTTATATATATATAAACCATATATATTTAGTACTCATATATATTTTTATATATGAAGTACATACACACATAGAGATTTTTTTGTTCTTAAATTCTTCATATCAATTGCTTAAGTGTTATTTTTGACAGGTTGTAACTCTTAAACAATATAAATTAACATTGCTATGCAATCATTGCATTAGCATGCAACATTCAGTAATACATCAGCATTGCATTAAGCCTTCATTACTCCCTGTATCTGTGGGAAAATTGGTTAAGAGTCCTAATGTTGATTGAGTTTTTCTGCTGGTTTTGTCCTTGGAAAAGGACCCTCATCTTACTCCTACAGTCATCATGAACCCTACACTACCAAAGAAATACATACAGTTTATAGCTTCTTATGAAGATATCACAGGTGAAAAGGCTTTTCAGATCATAGTCTAAATTTAAACTTAACCACGGAAAGTATGTCAAAGGAAGTTTGTGTTGGAGATATAAGAATTTCTGTCAGAAGATTTAAACAAAAACTTTTGAGGTCTCTAAAATGTCACAAAACCGGGAATGTAGTTAGATATTAATCTTCTTTCATTTTTTATGTTGTCTCTTTAGAATGAAAATGAACTCAGTTTCAGTCAAAATTAATATAAGTAAAATTGATGTGCATTTATCCATCTACACATATACAGAAAGTTTGTGTGCATAGTAGATAGTCCTAGTTGGCATATTGATCAAGATTATATCATCACTAAATATAATCACAGAATCATAGAGTAGTTTGGGTTGGAAGGGACTTTTAAAGGTCATCTAGTCCAACCCCCCTGCAATGAGCAGGGACATCTTCAACTAGATCGGGTTGCTCAGAGACCCGTCCAACCTGACTTTGAATGTTTCCAGGGATGGGGCATCTACCACCTCTCTGGGCAACCTGTTCCAGTGTTTCACCACCTTCATCATAAACAATTTCTTCCTTATATCTAGTCTAAATCTACCCGCTTTCAATTTAAAACCATTACCCCTTGTCCTATCTCAACAGACCCCACTAAAATGTTTGTCCCCATCTTTCTTATAAGCCCCCTTTACATACTGAAAGGCCACAATAAGGTCTCCCCAGAGCCTTCTCTTCTCCAAGCTGAACAACCCCAACTCTCTCAGCCTTTCTCCATAGGAGAGGTGCTCCAGCCCTCTGATCATTATTCCTTAATTAATTTGCTACTTTTATTGAAAAGTTAAGCAATTCACTGTCTGTGTGTAACATAACTAGTCCAAAACAATTACATACCTGTTTTGGGTTTGTGTGGCGGGGTTTTGGTAGCGGGGGAGGGGGCTGCAGGGGTGGCTCCTCTGAGAAGCTGCTAGAAGGTGCCTTGGATCCAAGTCGGACCCGCCTCTGGCTAAGGCCAACCCAGTCAGTGATGGTGGTAGCACCTCTGGGAGAATAGATTTAAGAAGGCAAACCTGCAGTGAGTAAGGGGATTGGAATGTGAGAGGAACACTGATGCAGATACCGAGGTCAGTGAAGAAGGAGGGGGAGGAGGAGCGGAGGAGGAGGGGATGCCCCTGCAGCCCGTAGTGAGATTGCAGGCTGTCCCCCCCAGCCCATGGAGGTGAGCGGGGGAGCAGATGCCCACCTGCAGCCCGTGGAGGACCCCATGGTGGGGCAGCTGGAAGCCCCTGAAGATGACCGTGACTCCATGGGAAAGCCCATGCTGGAGCAGTCAGTGACTGAAGATTGGGCTATGGAAAGGACCCACACTGGAGCAGATTATGAAGGACTGCAGCCCGTGGGACGGACCCCACGCTGGAGCAGGGGAAGATTGAAGAGTCCTCCCCCACGAGGACGAAGGAGCAGCAGAGAAAACGTGTGATGAACTGACCGTAACCCCCATTCCCTGTCCCTCTGCACTACTGGGGGGGAGGAGGTAGAGAAAACCAGGAGTGGATTTGAGCTGGGAAGTAGGGAGGGGTGGGGGAAGGTGTTTTAAGATCTGGGTTTTATTTCTCATTATCCTTGTTTTGACTTGATAGGTAGTAAATTAAGTTGATTTTGTTTTTTCCCCAAGTTGAGTCTGTTTTTTGCCCATGACCATAGGTGGTGAGTGATCCCTCCCTGTCCTTGTCTTGACCCACGAGCTTTTCTTTATATTTTCTCCTCCCCATCCCACTGGGGCTGGGGGGGAGGAGTGAGTGAGTGGCTTCGTGGTGCTTTGTTACCGGCTGGGCTTAAACCATGACAATATCAATATTCTATTTTAATAATTTCTCAAGCTATACTATTTTCCAAACTCCTGAACTGACTAAACACTCTACTATTATGCGTCAGAGGGCAGAGAAATTCTGATGCCATGAGACTATAAGTTGCTATGGATACTTTCAGTAAATGCGTATATCTGAATTTCACACCAGGTAGAGAGTAAAGCCTACCTCTAGTAGCAAAGGGGATTGGGAGGTAAAGCTTATCCTACAGTGTGTGTAAGAGACCTATAATTTCCGTTCTCATGGTGGAATATTCCTGTACTTTTGCATTGTGCTGCTTTCTTCACATACAGCAAGAAATTTGATGATCAGCATTCAGGTAGGTGACCTTAGAGTACGGAGTCAAAAAAATAATTTTGGTTGGGAATTGCTGTGTTCCTAAACTGCTGCTTCACTCTAATGTAAATAATAGAGCCAAATCCAGTGTTATGATTGCGGCATTTTGAACATTTGATCAGATGAACAATTATATTTTATTCCAACACAAACTTTGTTTCTTATTTGAGTGGGCCTTTGAATGTCACTCTGTCAGTGCCCAGCTCTCCATAGTGGTAAGCTTCAGGTAAAAGGAACCTTTGTGTCTTGGAACTTGACCTCAATTATTCCAGAAGACAAGTGTTTAAGTGCCATGGCAAAATACCACCAGAGATTAAACAGTGACAGTAAAAAAATGGAGTATTTCAGCCTGTCATATTTTTTTTGAAACACAGAAAGAATCACAAGCCTGAACTGACCCCAAAGCTCAAGTAAAATACTCTTCTATGGTATAATAGTTCAGGCTCCAGGTTTGTAGTAAAAGTGTCTAATGTAGTTGAAGGGACTTTAATTAAATAAAGATAAGATCAATCTCCAGTATCTACAAACATTCTTACAAGTACATTTTTTTTGTGAAAACCAAAGAAGGAGCACTATGCATTTTATATGACACAGAGGACTTCACTCATTGCAGATTTTTAATGGCAAAAGATGCCTTCAGGAAGAGAAAGTAAAATAAGGCAATATATAGAGAAAGTACAGAATGGGGACTTGGAGGATACACATTCAACTTCTGGTGCATTGCAACAACTTCATGCAAGTAAGTGAGTTTATTACTTTTCCTCAATGAAGATAATATGTCCCTTGCTGCCCTTAAAATGTATGGCAGGTAAAGATTTGTGTTGTCAGTCCTCTGGGACGATGTGATACCATTATTTGGATCCAACTAGCTTACATGTCTAAGCCTGACATCAAAGATTTTCACTGAAGTTAGCTGTTCATTTAGCTGAACAAATGTCAAGTCACTGCTTTTATAGTATTAGAAGATACTGATAGTGTAACTGCCTTAGGTGGGAAGAGAAGCACATGAGAGAAAACATGGATAAGCGGAATTGCTGTAGAAAAAATGAGAAGTGAAGAAGTTTGGTTAATAAAGAAATATGTCTGTTACAGATTGGAAATACATTGTGCTGGGAAGAAACATTCCTCAGGAATCTAAACAGAGTTGTGGGCCTTAATATGTATGTAAGCCATATCAAAGAGTTTTCAATGTTTTATCATATGAAATTAAAAGCAATTTGACATTCTTTTGTCACGTTTATTACAAGATTAGGCACTCCACCTATAGAATAATTATTTTTAAAATGGAAATGTCTTGAAAATGTTAAACTAGTCTGGTTTTGTTTGGGAAAAGTAATTTTCAATGTGAAATATTGATGAAACCTGAATATATTAATGAAATATTTTAGTATTACGGAGCTATGTTTTTCTTTAAAGAAGTGTTGTTTCATTTTTCTCTAGTTCTTCCTTCTGACTTGTCTTGGTAAGACCAGGATACATGGCTAATGCTGCTTCAAAAACACTTTCTTTTTATCCCAAAAGATACCTTCAGGAAGAGAAAATATAATTAATGTAGTGTTCGCTACATATCTAGGTGCTGCGACTAGATCACTGGTTGGCCCGGACCAAGGAAAGAGACAGATAACACACACAGTGTGAGCGCCAACTTCCGCCTTTTATTGCGCAGCTAATTCCTTTTATACGAACAAGGGGAGGCGGGATTACAGATGCGTCATAGGGCTGCGACTAACCCTCCATCTTTCCGTGACATCGCGAGATCTTCCGAACGCCGTTCCCTACAATTAAGACAATGTATAGAGAAAAAGCAGAACTGGGACTTGGAGGATACAGATTTGACTTTCAGTGCCTTGCAACACCTTCCTGCAAGTAAGTAAGTTTAAATATTGCTTCTCCTCAATGAAGAGAATATGTCCCTATCTCACTACCTTTAAAATGCAATACATCATCACAAATTGTTGCTTTTTAACAAATAATTTTCTCTTTCCCACCGCTGGTCTTAAACTAGAGACTTCGATAACACAGAAAAGGGTATGGAAATAATTTTCATAGCTCTGTTTAGTTAAGTCAAGAGATTTTGTTTTATTAATCATCCCCGCTGATGACGTTAATATTGAAATAACCAGCTTGAGGAATTGGATCAGTCTTGATCTTATTTGACTTACTATAGTTAATTTACAGATGAAATCAACAGAGTTAAAATCTCTTAAAGGTGTCACCCACAATTTCTAAAAAGATGATATGATCTGCTTAAAAGGGCAGACATGGGACTTTGATCAAGTCTGTTTTTTCACTTTCCAGCTGAAAGTCAGGAGTCTATTTGCTGCATTCAGCCAAATGGTACTTTATTTCAGGTTGTATTAGTATGATTTCTCTGCATTTACTATTAGCCATACATTCACATCACATAACTGGAGTCTTTATCTAAAGAATTGGTAACATCTATTCTGTGGTTATGGAATTACAGAATGGAAATAAGGGTCAAAGTGATCAAACTGCTAAGCTGGACAAGTTGCCCTCTCTAGCTCATATGGAACAGATGTCCCTCCAGGTGATCTAAATACAGGAGTGGGTAAAATTGAATTGTCATTTAATTAACAGGTCCTTCAAAACCATGGAAATAAATAAATGTCCTACCTTATCCAATCCTATTACTCCTTTATAAATTTTCACATCAGACACTGTCCTTCTTGGCTGAAGAGTGAATGTGGGTTGGTTATGTAATATATGGCTTATTTTCTGTCATAACTTGAGACGTTGCATTCTTTTGGATTTGGAATATGTGGATGAAATATAACAGAGGTCAGGAGGTGACCCTTCACTGCCCAATGGGTTTGTATTTTCTATATTTCTGCTTAGAATTAGGGTGAAGCACCCAAAGATAGTGATGTATGAGGGGAAACTAAGAAACAGCCGATGAGCATAAGGAAACTTGGAAGATAGGGAATGAGAAGAAAAGGTAAAATAATAAAAATGCTTTTCTAGGGGAAGGAAAGAGTAATGACAAAGGAAGCTTACATTCATTCGATCATATTTCTATTGATAGAAACTTAAGAGATATGTGGCAGAGAGAAAAGTACCATTACTGGGAGAGAGTTTAGGTGGGAGAAAATGTCTTCTACTGAAACTGTAGATTCAGTGTAAGTGGGAATAGTCAAGTTCTTCAGCTGAGAGGATGGCATAAGGGCAAATAAAAAGAACAAATTTTGTGGGAGAAATAATCCTTGCTGTCACAATAATTGGTGTCATAATTTCTGTAGCACAACTTTGAAAATGCAGGCAGGAAGGAAGCAGGAATTGTAGGTTAGAGGGTGGCCATTGGCAGGGTAGATAACATCTCAGGAGGGAGTCAAAGGTGGAAGGAAGCCTTGAGGGTGCCTGTGGTCATGGCAATAGAGAGATAAGAGATCTGATGTCCAATCCTGTGTTCTGATGGTCAACACGCCCTGCAAAACTGGGTGGAAGGACTGAGCACTAGAGAGGGGATGTTCAGCAACACCTGAGAGAGAAGGAGCAGGAAGGAGGACAAGTCGTGTTTGGTGAAGATCATGTAAATTAGGGGCCTTGTTACTAACAGCAAATTGCTAACATCAATATCTCCAAACACATGGTTCTTTGGGCTTATGTTGACGTTACAAGCTGGCTCACATTCTTATTTCTGAGACCTTACGACCTAGTAATGGCTTCCATCTTCTAACCCAGTGAACACTCTTGTCACTATCAAAATAACAGCTTTGTTCCTCTGGGAGGCAAGTGTTGGCTGTGTCTGGTTTTGAGGTAAACCACTAGGAAATCTTAGATAATTCAAGTCTTAAACCAGAAAGTAAACAAATTTTGTAGGATGGATTTGAATGGAGAATATGGTAGAGATGTAGGCAAATATAACATTATCTATAGGCTGTCTCCTATGGTCTTAACAAGGTGAAGAAAGGATTGTTGTATTGTTCTAACAAGATGCTTAGTTGTTTGCTGTCCTCTTGAGCCTTGTAGTTACCCCCAATAAAATGGTAACCAGACAACAGACCTCATCAGTGAAATCTGGATCTTTTCTACTCCTAGGCCACATCTTTGCTATTTACTTTGTGTATTGTGCCAGATTGAACCCTTTAGGAGGAATTTTACATCCTGCTTCTTTTACTGGAAGCAATATTTCAAGGAGTTCCTTTACAATAAATGAACCTTGAAGGTGTAAGTACTGTTTTTTATAAGACCAGAGTTTTTATAGCAGTGGGTAAAGGTATGTTCACATTTCTACTACAAACTTCATTTTGGAAGGGCTTGTAAATCTGCTACTATAGTATTCTCATTTGAGGAAAAAAGGCTGGGATACCAGATAGTGCTTGTATTCACTAGACTTTTGTATTTGAACTAACTGAAAGGGCCTTTTTCTCTAAAGGTGCCTGCTTAATTAGATAATTACACAGTAAACTGTAATGGTTACTTTAATTTCATCAGAATATTAATACGCTGGGAGCTGGAGCTATTCTTTGAACCCTGGAGGCAATTTCTGCGATCTAGAGTACTGGCAAATGGACAAGTCATAAGGGAGATATTTGCAGTGGTGCTGCCTGTATTCTATCTCTTGAGTGAATATATTTGTTCCTTTTTTGTTGAAAAGGAGTTTGGCATGATAGGCTGTCAGTCCAATAGCTTTTAGGCGAGACTGGCCCTTTTTGGACACCATGCACAGCTGCATTTTCTTGATGACAGTAGAAAACCAAGAAATCTTCTTCCACGAGAGGAGTAGGGAGATGGATAATAGCTCATCCTACTCTCTGGGTGCAAACAGCAGTTCATGTTGTACTGTCCTAAGGTGTGTGCTCTTCCTGTGCCCTAAAGAATACTGAGCACATGGAATTGTACACAATTCTGACCTCCTTTCCCCACTGCTCTAAGACAACATTGTTTGACTAGACCAGTGAATTATATAGTAGTCACCAATGCACTAAGTGTGAATAATTCAAGATGGATTGAATTTTAAATTACTGAGAGTAATAGAAGATAGATGGAAGATAGATGAGCAGAGGTGGGGTGCAAGTCAAACCCATGGCACCAAGGTACCAAACCTGAGGCAAAGGGAATACCAAGCATTTAATTGCTTTTGCTGTGCCAAGGGTGATGTATGTCTTCAACTATCATATGGGCAAGAGCAGCCAAGGGAAAGGAGATACAGGCAATACAGAAAAAGATGCATGTGGTATACAGAGCAATCCATGCTTAAGGAGGCAAAATAGCTCCTGTCTCATGACAGATGTCTAGTGTGTCCCCTCAGTGTTGCTCCTCCCAACAGATTTCAGAAACTGTCCAGCGTTTCAGGACTAAAGGGGAAGGCAAGTGACCTCTTCCTGGCACTGTTGATTTGTCCTTGCCAGATAAAACATTTTTTAGTGTTTTTCCCCAAGTGGAGGCCAAAAAAAGCACCTTTTTCAAAAAAATCCAAAGTTTGGACAGTTGTTACTTCTAACTCTCAGTAAAAGGGATACAAGACACGTTTTTTGGGGGATTTTTTTTGATTAGAGATATTGTTACCTTCTCTTATTTCTACTTACTTAAGTAGTATCAGTTTACTCCAGTTTACTTATCTTAAAAAAGCATGATGAAGTATGTCAATATAGCAAAACCAGAAAGCATCTTTAATAGTGTATTAGTGAGTCTAACATTCTGTACAGTGTGCAGGACACTAATAAAATGTGTTCCTTTCATCATATATCACTAACAAACATCAGAATAAAATAAATGAAATAATAAAATCCAGATGTCCCCAGAAGAACACAACAGATTCAAAGGCTAAATCCAGGCACAAGCTTTCAAAAAACTTGAAGGCTAGGAGACCTGCAAGCACTGCTTCTAGTTAATATCTTTCATATTATCTGAAGTGTTGGCTTTGGATTTTGATTGCCCCACCTCTTCTTCAAAAAGAGAAAATGCAAACAAAACCCCCTACACTATCACAGAAGGCCATAGAGATTTATTTTTTTATAACCCATTGTAATTCTGAAACATTTCAGTAATTTAAAGCAGCTAAGTCAGCCTAGACATTTTTCCTCCTACAAATCTTGAACTTCAGAGCTCTCTGCCTTAGAAGCAATAATTCTATTTGCTGTAATAAGTTTTATGGCCACATTTCTAAAGAAAGTAATAGCCACATTTATAAGAGGATAAATATGTTAGTGTCAAATCAATAACTGCAGTTTTCTGTATAGCTGCTTAAAATAAAGATATTAATCTTGTGGTTGTGAAAAAGAGGCACATATTTTTACAAAATACTTAATATGTCTTGATTTGAATAATGACCTTAAATCAGTTCATATATTCCTATGTGTATGTATTTTTAGCACACAATTATAAAATTCCTTTTACTATTAGATACTATTTAGGTTATTTTTAGGTATTCTAATACTTTGGAATACTGACCTTTCAAATCTTTAGATTTTAAAGAAGCAGTAGACATAAGGACTGTATTATTTAAGCACTGTAGCCTTTGAGGCATCCATAGTACAACAGTGTTATAATCTTTGAGATCAAAAGGCTGGCAGTTCTGGAGTAAGTACATCCCTCGTGGATTAATTATAATGAAATTACTCATTTGAAACACTATACTAGAGCTTTGACAGTATCCAAGCTGCAGTAAAAATTTCATGTGAGCTTTCTTTACACTGGAAGATATGCTGCAGTGGCAAAAGATGTTTTATTTATAGCAACCCTGTCTATACAGGAAAGGGAAGAGCTACTGCTCACATTTTGAGAGCCAGTATTTTTACTGTAGCATGTAGTTATCCTTCAGCTACATTACAGCTTTGATGCTTAAAATAGATACACATCATAGGAAGAATAAAAATGCACTTAGCTGTTATCTTCATAGCCCTCAACTTTGAAAGATCTCTTGAAATCTGGAAATTCCCCTTTTAAATATTATTAGAGACATTTTTAGTTTCAGAAGTGAAAGGGGAAACAATATCTGAAAAGGAGAATAGCTAGGCTTTCTGAAACATAATCCAGAGAATAGTGGCATTCTTGAAGATTCCCCAATCTGATCAAGTTGTTGGGAATTGCATCAGATGCAAGTGTACATGTAAGCAAGGCTAGTAGATCTGCGGGTTCACATGGAGACTTCTTGTCTTTATGGCTAGAGTCTGTGTTCCTAATTTCCAATGCAGTAGAAGTCCAGCTTAGCCTGTTTTATATGAGGTTGTTTAAGCAACTCAGCAAAAGTTCAAGAGAAAAAACGCAGAGCTTGTCCAAACAAAACACCTACTAGTATAGTCCATGGATTGAGCTGAATGTTTCAAGCAGTTAAGGGGAGCACAGGACTTGAACTGGATAGACCAGAATTAGTATGCTGGAAATAATTGTTGAAGAAGTACCAGAACAAACTACTCCATTTTTCTGCCTTTTGAGTTCTCTTCTCCCACCTTGACTTGATTTGTGGTTTGAAAAGGTTAATTCCTCTGCCGTCTCTTGGACTATACAACTCCCTGGGCTCTTATCCCACTCAACTAAGGATGACTACCACCAAGCTGCAAAGAGGAACCAGGTGACAAGACTATGTAGCCAAAGAAGAAAACATTTGAAGAACAGCTGATACATGAGAGTTATGCCATCCTTGACGTGTTGTTGTCTTTATTCTGCCCCCTTTTGTTTTTTAAATGAGGGGAGGGTATGTTGTTTCATTCTTTTACCTACCCTAGGTAGGGTCTAGGTTAACTAATCAAGAGAGCATCTTGTGACTGAAAGTGGAGCAGAGCAGGGGTCAAAGCAGACTTGTCATTAGTGCAGATTTGCTAGCTCAGGCAACATGGCTGTGCTGTGCTGTCCCTCCAGCAGTGAGTTCACACCAGAGGTCAGAGGCCATACCAGACCACTGACACCAGAAAGAGGACCTTCATCATCTTCGAGTCTTCTTTTCTTCCATTTAGCATAATTTTTGTCTTATTTTCCTCAAGGGAAATAACTTGACTTTACAACAGGCATGCTGGTTAATCCCAAACTCTCTAAAGGATAGTATTAACTGTTTAAAGTCTCACATGGGACTTCTTCCTTAGAAGATCTCTACACAGCTAAGGGTGAAGATCAGCAAAAATACAAAAAGGAAAAAAAAATACTTAATGGGAAGTTGCTTTTTGAAAGGTTGCTGTAGACAGAGCCTCTAGGCCTTGTTTAATGTTAGTACAAAGGTACTTTCTCTCTGGATTCTTTGGATGCATTTATTCTGTCCAGGCTAACACACGACCACCTGAGGTAGATCAGATTTCAGGGCTAGAGATCAGGTAGGGACAGTGAACCTTTTTGTTAACATGAATCATTACATTAAAATGGGTGAAATAAATACATTCAATTCCCAAATATCTTCTATAGTTTTTGCCCTTCAATTGCTTTCCATGAACTCCATGTAAGCTAAAGTGCCTTTTCTGAGCGTTAGGAGCAACGGATGATTGGAGTGAGACTGTCATAAAGACTGTATCTACTAAAAATGGTATTTCTACTGATGAACTTAAAGGGTATCATAAAGCACATTTTTACAGTTGAAAAGATTGGGGTGTCAAATGTGAGGTGACAATACAATATACAAAGGTGACCCTGCTCCTTAGTGAGAGAGATGGGAATTAAAGGAAGATCTACAGACTTCACAAGACAAGAGGTTTCTGTGCTATATTAACCTGTGCAATACCAGTACTTGTGTTCATATTATAATTAGTGCTGAAGCCTCAGGGCTGTATTGCAGCATCTCTCTCTCTCTCTAATTATAATCTCCTTGGTTGTGCTAGAATCTCTGACAATGTCTGTAATTCCGTTGACAAGAATTTAGAGGCTGATGGAGAGAGAGTTTGTGCCAGCGATGTTCAGATTTCTCATACTGTTCATTTAAAAAATGAACTATGATTATAGAAATTTGGAGGTTCCAGCTGAGTGGTGGGTAGGCCATTAGATTGTATGTTTCTTATGGCTGGAAATGAAAAATGAATTTCACTTTGAGCAGGTTTGAATCTATGTTTATTTTAAATAGTAATGGGACACTTTAGGTAAACTAAATAAGCAGTCCTGGAATTATTGACGAGCTTCCAGAACTACAAGCAAATGTCAACAATGAGTATGAGACAGAAAATATAGTTCAGATTATAAAGGATTTCAGGAGGGCTCAATTTCTATAATTCCAGTTTAAATACAAGGAAACTCTAAATTCTTTCCAACCTCAATTATGTCTATCCCACTGATCCTACCTATACTTCTATCAATTTCAATCCCTAAATCACTTCTCTCCCACCAGCCACTTGTCAGTTAACCATAAGCAATGGAGAGCTTTCCTTAAGTTTCCTTACATTTGTGAGCATCAACATTACTATATAAGGTATGTTGTCTGTAACATCAACTTAAACAGCCTGTAGTTTTGACAGAAATCCCAGCAGATTAACTATGATTTATGTAAGAAGAAAAATTCCATATAATCGTGGAGGATTAGTTGAGATGAGCAAACAAATTTGACTAATTTTGAAACCCAAATGAGCATACTCAGCTGTGGCTGTACCTCCATGAAACTGTCATTGTCTTCCTCTTGGAAGTACCAATTGTTCTACAGCTTTATTCAAGATTTCTAGGTGGCTTCTAAGGCAATATTGATGGTTCAGTGAACCATCTACTATTGTTTTACTTCAAAGGAAAGCAATAAAATAATCCCAGACCCTGTGATCTTCTGATAGTCTAGGAACCTCTGCTGAATAAATGTACTGCCAAACCATTATTAAAGTCACTTTGAAAAATTGATCTATTGGAAACAGTATTCTGTAGTGGAAGTTCAGCTTAGTACATCATGATCCCTGTGGGAAAACCATCAGTGGGTTTTGCCAACACAAGTTCTTGGCTGGCTTGTTAAATGCCAAAATGACATTTGTTTTCTGGGTAATAAAACTGAAAAAAACCCAGATTTGTTCTCCATAACATGCTTAGGAATCAAATTAAATCATTCTACAGCAACTGTATGATGGTTAACAATTTTGAGGTACAACTTACTAGTTTAGAACAATAGTAACTTGTACACAGTCTTCCTGCGAACAAGCACATTATCCACTTGTTTTATTTAAAGCGGTTCTAAGCTTGTTTTAAAGCCAAAAGACACCTAATTTTTCCCAGTACTATCAACTCCTCCTCCCCCATGCAACAAGACAGATCAGCCTAGGACTTAAACTTTATTTCTATGTGATTTTGATAAGTGGATTCTGAGAGTTATGCAGAGGGAATTTTAAACCATTGCTTCATGGAGAACAGTGTAGAAACATCTCAGAAAGCGCTTAGCTGGCTCATTCATGGTGGAGTGCTGCAGTATGTGAACAAGGGACTTGTTAAGGTCCAGAAGTAGTAGACTCATTACCACAGAAGTTTGTCTAAGCCTTGCCTGCTATGGTCCTGTGTAAAAAGAAGCTTAAAGTTCTTTACAACCTGATCCAGTACATGGAATTTCAGACAAGACATTGTTGTAAGAACATTTCTTAGCTTAAAATTAATTTATGCCAATGAAGAATAAGCACAAGAAGTTCCCATTCCAATTGGCTGTCCCAGAACTGATTTAATGTGTCTCAGTATTGTTGGTAAAATTTAATATTGTGATAGTCTGGGGGAAAAGGGCAAGGGAAAATACACACCTGGGAGAGTTAGTGGAAGCTCTGGATTTAGTGAGCATTCAGGGCTTCAAGGAGGAGAATGGAAGCCAATCCCTTTTCTCTCTCCCTCAATTATTAGAATGATTTCTGTTCAGGATTCAGTATCCCCCTCTACTTCCTGTGTAGCTATCTCCTTTTTCACATAGCTATCTTCCCTCTCACCCCTTTCAATTAATGTGCAAGAACACCCCTCCAACTCTCTTTCATTTGCTTCCCAATTTGCTGTAAAGAGACAAGGGATAAATTCTGTTTATTGTTTTACTAGAGAGAGGGGGCAAGATAAAAAAACAGAAGAGAGGACATTCCTACATATTCCCTTGCTAACAGGGTAAGTAGAAATCTAGTCAGGTGGTAAGTTAAAGGACAATCAAAGTCAGCTTTCCTACAGGTAAAGAAAGTCTGCCATGCCCTCCTGTCTTCTCTGTGCTGCTGGTTTGAAGTTTGGGCACAAATAATAACAGTTTAGGAAGTGACTGATGAATGAGACTCATAATTTGATGGATGTTGCTGCACTTTGAGTGAAAGAGAAACAATACCTCAGGACAGCTTGATTCAGCTGCTGCTGCTTTTGACTAACTGGGTCCATGGTGAAGGTGGATGAACGCTTGTAGCTGGCTTAGGGCTGGTGCAAACATTTGTTTTATGGCTGTTGTTGTTCTTGAACATTAATCGAAATAAATACAGTGACAAATGGCATATTTTTGCTAGAATAATTACATGCCCACTAGTCCGTATTGTACTGACGACACTGTCAAGGTAAGCACAGCTTCATAAGCACAGCTGTGGAGATAGTACAAAAAGCGTAGGTAGAACAAGCATTTTTGCAAAGGATCTGAGTGTAAGGAAACTATCTGTTTAACGCTGCTAAGAAGCTTATCTAGCATACTGAAGTCCCAGCCTCTAACCAGTGTATTTAGCTGTCATATTCAAACACAGAGTTTTTAATCTCTGTTCAGGGCTTTGCAAAGGGAGTTGAATTCCAGTAGAGCCATACTGACACCAGGAGGTTATCAGCATTACTGGTCAAAGATGTTTGACCGTGGGAGTATTAACATGTCTCACAAAAGCTTTTTAAAAGTGCAATCAGTAAACAAAAAAAGGGACAAAGAAGACTTGAAGTGTCCACTTTCATTGCAGAAACACGTTTTTATCTGATGTTCTATTTTCAGGATAGGTATCCTTCTCTCCTCGGGGTTTTAGCTGAAGGCTTTGCAGCTAACCCTGCATTCAATATAACTATGAGAATGAGGACTACACCTTTCCTTTGATAGTCATAATAAGGTGGGAGGTATTAATGGAAAAATCTCTGCAAGAATAAATTCGAGGATCCATTCAAACAAAGGAAATGTGCATGTCTGAAATTCTAAGTAATAAAATATTATGGAGAGGTGGTTCTCACTTCCAAGACTTTTTTCTCCCCTGTTAATTAAGGTGTGCTGCAACTGGCTAACTTTTAGGACACCTGTCAAGCCATTGTTTCTGTTGCTTCCTCTTACAAAAGCAGGAGAGATCAGTTGAAACAATTATGAAATTGGAGCTCTGCACCACTACAAACCCTGTTTTAGAAATAAAGATGGCACAGCAGATGCCTCTGGTGGTACACACTAGCCAAAAAGTCAGCTACACAGAAAATAACTGGCATTTGCAGAGGCAAGTGGTCAACTATTCAGACCCCTTGAAGACCAAAGCAGCAACTGCCAATCAAGAAAACAAAATTAGAAAATGAAATGTATAAATTTATGAGATGGACAGAAGCCCTTTGGAATTTAGGGGAAAGTCAGCTTTTTACCTGGGGGATCTCTTTTTTGCATACAAAAACCCCCTTAAATATAGGATTTTATATTTTGGGTTTGAACACAACCAAAGCCTCAGGAAATCATCCTGGATTTCTTTGTTTAGAATCATAAGTGTGGGGCTATGATATCTTCTTTAATATCACGTGCATCTAACTCTGTCCTGATCAACGATAATCTGGGCAGTAATTCTGAGTTCTTAAGCAGCAGAGTAGATGACAATACAAATCTGTTTCAGGTCATGAAGCCTCAGCTAACTAGACTTTGCAGGGTAAATCAAAGAATATAAATCAGTATTACAGCTGTTTGTTGTGGGTAGAGGCTATTGGACTTAGTGATAAGCCTAAATATTGTTCTGATGCACCAAATTCAACTGTAAGTTGATTAATGTGTCATACAGGGCTTAAAGCATTTTCTCAATGATGACTTGGTTGTGTCTTTGAATACTGGCTTGTAAAAATATGGTACCTTCTTTGGTGTTGCACACTCCAAAGTATTGCTAGGCATTATGACCCTATTTTTTTGGTGAGTAAGTTGAAATTGCTGTTTCACCTGGAGTTAAATTAGGAAAGACATCTGAATGTCAAGTAGCTTTGTTGGTTGTTGCAGGCAATAAATGCGAACTATTAGTATCTGTCAAAGACATGGGGATACAGAAGGGGCAGACAGTATATGTACTCTGCTTTTATTGAAATGACGGTATGTTTTTGGTGTGGACACTTGCACTGAAGTGCAGACTCTGTGCAATTATATAGCCCTAATTCCAGCATAGTATAATTTCGGAGCATTTGTGCTTCCTAACAATTTTCTCCTGGGATTTAATTGCAACCACTAGCCCGAAACCTTCCACGGGACTGCCACTAGGTGGTGAAGTCGGCTAACAGTTTGCAAGAGAAGTGCCCTTTCCTGCGTGGGGAGTGGATTCCTCCGAAGGCTGGGTGACACTGGCTGGCTCAGCAGGGAAGGGAACCCGCAGAACTGGGGCTGGTTCTCCCCGAAAGAGTAAGTCCAGCCTGCATGGGAAGCCAACGTGAGCCTGCTGCTTGAATAGGCTTAAGCTGTACAAAATGAAACTTCAGCTTCCAGTTATGTATTCTGCACTTTTTCTCTGATTATTTGAGAGACTCTAAACTCCTTGCATGAAATTAATCATAATTTAAATTCTAGTAGGGAAGTGAAAAGGAGTTTTGAAGTAAGAGTACTTCTCTCTCTCACTGAAATCTCTCTTACATTTAAAATCTGCACTGTAAGATTCCTGTCCACAATTTCTCTCATTAAAAAAAAAATACAAATAAACAAATAGAAGAGCTGGTTAATTCCACACACAAAACTAAATGCTAGCTGCTTTTTCTAAACTGTCCAAACTTTTTAATTTTTAGAGAGAGCTAAACTTTTAATTACTCCCCCATCCCCACCCTACCACACCCAAATTACTTCCTCTTCCATACCCCTGTATTTGTCAAAAAGTGGTTACAACAAATCTGTGGAAAAGAGAACAATTTTGAATTTTATGTGTTTGGGGGGAGTGCAACGCGGGAAAGGCGAATGTAGGTGGAGAGGCTTAATTGTCAGTGTTGTGTAGAAACATTTCCATCCTTCAGCATTGTTAAGTTAACAGTTGGACTGAATGATCTTAAGGGTCTTTTCCAACCTAAATGAGTCCATGAAACTCCCAGTGTGCTTTAGACACCACCTTTCCTTTTCAAGTTTCGCAAGTATTTAACAAGAAACCTATCTATTTTCATTTTTAATCATAACTAGAATGAGTACCCAAACTACACTTTTTGACAGAACAAGCTTTGGGAAAACATAGCAGTGTTTAACATGAAAAAAAGTGAGAATTAAGCTTCAGATTTGGTTTTAGGAGAGCTAGAATTTTCTAAATTTTGGCTAATTGCAGAAATATTTGCACGACTGGGTGAGCAGTAGCACAAAATAGAAAAAGCAGATATTTTTACTGCCTAAAAGATTAATCTTATAAAGTGTGATAGGCTTGTAAGGGAAGCAACAATATTTTGAGAATAAACTGTATTTAAATATTTCCTTCTAGGCTATAGTTCATTGTACTTATCTGATAAACTCACGGGACAAAATCCTAATTGTAAACTTTATTTCCCCTCCTGTATTTTGTGATACTTCATTCACACCATTTTATATATATATATGTATAGTGCCTTTTCCCATCTCAAATGAAAAAGCTAAAACTTGTTTTCAAAACTAAACCCCAGTTCTGCCAGAGGACAGTAGAGTGGCATCTAATATGCAAAGTCCTCTGAGAATTTGGGGGGAAAAATGTGTGCTGTCTTTTTTGTTTATTTGTTCCATTTGTATTTTATAAATCTGAAAAGTGAAATAAAAAGAAAAAAACCTTGATGGATTTTTAAATTTTTATTGGCACAAAAATATGTCATCAATAAACAAGGATTTACATAGAAAAATACAGTAACATTCAAATTCATCAAACAATATATTCTCTGTGTATATATAAAAATAACTGAAAAGAACCCAAAAAATCAGAGAAAGAGCCAAGGCCAAATTTGAAACATGTAAACTATTGGGAGAGAAGGAAAACATGAGCTGGGAAAAACAGAGGTGAGTGATCTATAAGAAGAAAAAAATGAACTATGGTAAATCTCATATTACATATGCATGTGTCCTGGTTTCAGCCGGGATAGAGTTAACTGTCTTCCCAGTAGCTGGTACAGTGCTATGTTTTGAGTTCAGTATGCGAAGAATGTTGATAACACTGATGTTTTCAGTTGTTGCTCAGTAGTGTTTAGACTAAAGTCAAGGATTTTTCAGCTTCTCATGCCCAGCCAGAGAGAAAGCTGGAGGGGCACAAGAAGTTGGCACAGGACACAGCCAGGGCACCTGACCCAAACTGGCCAACGGTGTATTCCATACCATGGGACGTCCCATCTAGTATAGGAATGGGGAAGTGGGGGTGGGGAATCGCCACTCAGGGACTAGCTGGGTGTTGGTCAGTGGGTGGTGAGCAATTGCCCTGCGCATCATTTGTACATTCCAATCCTTTTATTACTACTGTTGTCATTTTATTAGTGTTATCATTATCATTATTAGTTTCTTCTTTCCTGTTCTATTAAACCGTTCTTATCTCAACCCACGGGTTTTGCTTCTTTTCCCGATTTTCTCCCCCATCCCACTGGATGGGGGGGAGTGAGTGAGCAGCTGTGTGGTGTTTAGTTGCTGGCTGGGGTTAAACCACGACAGTCCATTTTTTGGCCCCCAATGTGGGGCACGAAGGGTTGAGATAATGACAAACCTGACCAGAGCTTGTTAAAACAAATCTGTTATAAGCATTCATTATATTGGTCTAATAGTCGCTGGTCATTATGTTGATTTATGTGTTCCTAGAGTTGTTGCTCTGTTTTTTAAAGTTCTGTTATGTATCACCTTGCTTGCTGTATGTAGTTCCTCTTCTGCTGCTTATCATCTGTGGGAGGTGGATTAAGGTTTTCACTTTGATGTATTGTATAACACTGGTTTATGGTATGATAAAGTCGTCAGCTGTGGGATTAATCCGGTACTTGCACTCAGCATTGTCACCTTTATACTCCGGAAGCCATCTGTGGGAAACTATTAACAATTACACCATTTACCTTTCCTCCATGGAAAACCAGCCTATGAGTGGGGTACCTTTCTTCCCCTCTCCTTTCTCCTTCAGTCCAGTTACAATGGTGTTTGAGAATTTTGAAAAATTTGAATACTCCTGGGCTGTTGGGACTAGCACGGTCCTAGCCCTACTGCTAGTAATTAGCATGCTTCTGAATGTGGTTCAGCTCTCATTTAAGGTTAAACAACTATTTAAGAAGATCACCCAGAGATGTGCCCCAAGGCTGGATAATTATGAGTGGCAGGGTGTGTGGGGTAGTATGGGCAAGTACCTAGAAAAGTGGGTACCTCCAATGTTTTGGAAATTCACCCCTGAACAAGTCCAGAATCCAGAAGAACTAGTAAGATATTTGGAAAAGGTATGCTGTTACCCTGGCAGGTCCAGAGAGATACAAATCACTGCAACGTGCTGGGGCCTGGCCCATGCCTATTGAGCCCTGTTCGACACCATTCAGTTCCCTCAAGGGGAAGAGAAGGTCTCTGGACCTAACAACAAAATTATGAGCACCGCGGCCACCCAAACCTCGGCAACGGGTGCTGCGGCCTCTCCAGCCCCGGCAACGAGCATTGTGGCCACCCAGACCTTGGCGACAGACACTGCGACCCCTCCAGCCCCGGTGACGAGAACTCGGGCTACTCAAACCTCAGCAACAGGCACTGCAGTCCCTCCAGCCCCGGCAATGAGCACAGCAGCTACCCAAACCTCGGCGACAGACACTGCGGTTATCCAAAACCTGGCGAGCGATACTGCAACTGAACCAGCGGACCAACCTGCACCAGTATCAGTTGCCCCCGTACATAAAAAGAAATATACAAAAAAATCCGTTCACTTAGCAAAGGATGAAGATGAACCAGGGCCGTCACGCGAACCGGAGGAAGAGGCAGAACCAGAGGTAATAACCTGGTCCCTATCCTTGAGTGAGCTGCGGGATTTGTGAAAAGATTTTGGCTGCCATATAGGTGAGCATATTATCACCTGGGTCCTCCGATGCTGGAACAATGGGGCTAATAGCTTGGAATTAGAAGGTAGGGAAGCCAAGCAGCTGGGATCGCTTGCCAGGGAAGGTGGCATTGACAAAGCAATTGAAAGAGGGACACAAGCCATCAACCTCTGGAGGCAACTCCTGTCAAGTGTGAAGGAAAGGTACCCCTTTAAGGAAGATGTTATATGTCAATCAAGCAAGTGGACCACCATGGAAAGAAGTATCCAATATCTGAGGGAATTAGCTGTGCTAGAGACTATTCATCATGACCCGGACAACCCACAATTACCCAAAGATCCAGACGAAGTCCAACGCACACGACCCATGTGGCGGAAGTTTGTATGGAGTGCACCATCGTCCTATGCCAACTCACTGGCAATAATGACCTGGAAAGATGAAGAGGCACTGACAGTGGATGAAGTGGCTCACCAACTCCGTCAATACGAAGAAAATCTCTCCTCCTCCCTACAAGCCTGCATTTCAGCTGTGGAGAAGCTGTCCGAGGATTTCCAGCAATTCAAAGAGGATATGTCCTACTCCACACGTGTAAGGACCAATGTCTCAGCTATTAAGAGTGAGTGTTCCTCTGCCCAAGAGAGAGAATATAGAAGGTACACACCACGAGGTGCCCTGTGGTTTTACCTATGTGATCAAGGAGAGGACATGAGGAAATGGGATGGAAAACCTACCTCGGTCCTAAATGCACGGGTACGTGAGCTGTGAGGAAAAACCACTACAAAAGGGGATTCTACCAGGAAAAATGCCGCTCCAGTTTCCAAACAGAATAGAAGGGCTGATCTTATTTCTGATCCTCTTGAAGGGAACTCTGAGCCAATTTTACGAGAAGTGAATACTGGATACTCTGACCAGAATTAGAGGGGCCCTGCCTCCAGCCAGGTGGAGGAAAGGGATAACCGGGTCTATTGGACTGTGTGGATTCGATGGCCTGGCACGTCAGACCCACAGGAGTATAAGGCTCTAGTAGACACCGGTGCACTGTGCACTCTAATGCCATCCAGTTATAAAGGGACAGAATCCATTTGTATTTCTGGTGTGACAGGGGGATCCCAAGAGTTAACTGTATTGGAAGGTGAAGTAAGCCTAACTGGAAATGAATGGCAGAAACACTCCATTGTGACTGGTCCAGAGGCTCTGTGTATCCTTGACATAGACTATCTCAGGAGGGGGTATTTTAAGGACCCGAAGAAGTATCGATGGGCTTTCGGTATAGCTGCCTTGGAGACGGAGGGCACTGAACAGCTGTCTACCCTGCCTGGTCTCTCTCAAGACCCACCAGTTGTGGGGTTGCTGAAGGTTGAAGAACAACAAGTGCCAATTGCTACCACGATGGTGCACTGGCGGCAATATCGCACCAACCGAGACTCTGATTCCCATCCACAAGTTGATTCGCCAACTGGAGAGCCAAGAAGTGATCAGCAAAACTCACTCACCCTTTAATAGTCCCATATGGCCAGTGCGAAAGTCTAATGAAATAACCCATGCTGCTGCTGAATTATATTTTTTATTCATGTTTTTTATTTTTACAGTTGTTTTCTATCAAAAACACAGAGACTGAAATAAGTTCCACTGCTGCTGCTGTTAGCTTGTAGAAGAAATGCAGAAAAGCTTTTCTGGTCCCGCCACTGTGGCAGACAGGATGGCTGTCAAACTTTGTTATACAGAAAGCTGCCTAGCCCTGGCTGAATTTCAGCCAAAGTGATTTTTACATTTGAGATAAGCTGTGGGTAAACAGCAGGCAAAATACCACAGCCTTTCCATGTGTCAAGCATCTCCTCTGAAAAACAACCTTCCCAGCTACTACTACTTCTTCCCAAATTTATCTGGGCATAGCCAAGTTACACAGTCTTAAACCTGTGTGACATTTGTGTGTTGTGGTGAAAAGGCGTTCATATACCTAAGAGATGAGCAGTTATTTGTATTAGACTCTGTACATTTTGTAATTATTAAAGCAATTCTTCTCAAGTGCTAAATCCTGTTGCATATAACTCTCAGGAAAACTTTAAAATGTTGATGGCAGGTTGGAAATGGAATGCTTGACTCACAGTTCCGTGCTTAAAACAAATGAGCAAACAAAAAAGCCCCCACAGTTTCCCAACCCATGTTGATAAATTGTTCGAAAGAGCAGAAAATGTAGACAATGCTACAGTAGGTTTTTAGGTTTTGGTAAGGAAGGGGGCAATAGTTACATCCATTGTACTTCTTAAGCCTATTTTTTGTCTTAAATGATGTAAACGTTTTGTTTTATAGTTTTCTTAGGTCTAAATGAAGGAAACATACTTTTGCCGGTCTTCCTTCATGTCACCTGAGGTATATATGCAGGATTTACATCTCCAGCGTTACTGGGGATCATGCCCTCACTCTCATGAACACTTGCAGCCACAGGGTGGAGAACTTGTCTAACAAACTATCTCATTATGACCAAGTGAAAATCAATCCAACTGTACTTTGCTGGCTGGGCAAATTTGTCTAATACAGGTCATATATTAGGCTTTTCTTTTCCAGCGGTCAACGTGGTTCAATTTCCAGCTAGGACATAATTTGCACAATAAACTGAAGTTGAAATTAATACTAAGAAACAAGCTGTACTGGGCTTCAGAAAAATCCATTAAGCTGTCTGCATTAGAGGAAGAAGCTGACCAATGGAGTTGAAGCACATTTGTTATGCTGTAAGGAGAAAGTTTCAGACAAATATCACAGGAACCAGGATGACACTCCAATAAGGTAACTTTAGGTTTAATCTTAGCTGCAAATAAGAATATTATTATTATGATTTATTTGTAGTACTATCTTGTCTAAAGGACTCAAATGAGATCAGAGCCCCACTGTGCTAAACACTGTGCACTTGTACCCAGGAGAAGACTGTACCTTCCCAGCAGAGCTTATTTTTCAGGTAGATAAAAGTAAGAATTGTCTGGAAGATCAAAGAACAAAGCAGGGTGGTCCAAAATCACAGAGTTGGTCATTGACAAATCTAAGGACAGAACCCAGCTTTCTAATATTTGGTCTTGTCTTCTTGTTACATCACAGCTTCCATGATATTATGACTTAAATGTATCATTTTGTTAAATGCTATTTCAAAACAGAGCTGGCACATCAGAGTTTGGGGCCATACTAAGTAAAGATTTTGAATGGTGACAAAATAGTTCAGGAGGGAGGGGGGACTTTTTTTTCTTTTTCTGGAGAAAGACATAGGTTTAGCTAAAACAGAAAGCAAATTTCCAGCTCCCATCCTTTCAAAAGCAAGGGGAATATACAATGGTATCCAGAGGAAAATTTGTTACTGCTAGTGAGCTATAAAACAGAAGTCAGCTCTACCCAGGAAAAAGAAAATGCTTTTCTTTCATGAAATCAAACTGCTTTTCCTGTGTGTATTCTGCAAAAAGGTTAAATTTCAAGGGAAACATTTTCATCAGGTTATTGAGTGGAGTGATATGATATCTGATACAATGCAGAGAGTTCTGTGAAACAGGGCAGATCCCTGGGGTTCTAGTGGACCCTGCTAAGAACTAGATACCTTGTAAATTATTACTTTTACTTTTTAAATATGGGTGACACGATACTCTCTGGATGTTACTTATAATGATCTTCTTTATATCGAGTCAGAATATTTCTATCACAAAAATCTTTGTCACAAAAAATGTCATATCATTGAAGAGACTAAATTATTAATACAGGATGTTCTTGTTTATATACTTATCTGATTTAGAAAGATGGAAGTTATTCTGGGATAGATTGCATCAGCTTTACTCCTGTTAAACACTAACTTCTGCTGCAGACCATCTCAGTGGTAAACAAGAGCAAAGTACTATGGAAAAAATTATGGACCTGGCAATATCAGTGGCAAAAAACTTTGAATGGAGTTTGAAGAGCTGCAAATTCCATCATTCATTATAGATAATATGAACTGGCTTTCTGTGGGTGCCTATGCCATATGTCTTGGCTTCCTTATACAAGTGTATGCTTTAAAAAAAGCATTACCCAATTAACCATTTACTTGCTAGCCATCTAGCTGGACAAGGATCCTATTGGTAATGATTATTCAAACAACAAGATTGTGTAAGTAGCAAATTGGCTGAATATTCAAACTATTTTTGTGTCTGAAGAAACCAATAAAAAATCATAATCAAATAAAAGTTTCTCTGTTCTTCCTCATTCAAATCAGAAACTAAATTATTTCAGGTTGTGCTAACCATGATATTTGTATTAGGATATCCAAAGAGAAAAGCATAATTACAGACATGCTGTATTACTGGTGGAACTAATGTTGCCCTTTTACCTAATAGTCCAGGGAGATTCAAATAATTTTCCCAGAAGCTGGTAATCAAATTCCTCCTCCTTCTGAGAGAAGTAGATATCCTGTATGTCACGCTGTAGTTGCTGATTTTATATGGCATTCTCTCATATGAGAGGTGTTGAAGTTCCTGTATCAATATTTAAATATTCATTGACCCTAGAATAAAACCCCCATATATTTTCAGTGCCCAGTGGCCAGAATACCCATCTGAGCCTTAGGAAAGCTGTGCTGCATTCACTGCTCTGTGAGGTGGAACAGTTCAGGAAAACTCCTGATATGGCATTTAGAGCTCTGTCCTCCGCCAAGTGGATTTAAATTTGGAGTTTCCCCAAGAAACTGGGGTTTGTTGAAAGCAGTCAATAGATGAGGGCTGCCTCGGAGAAGCAAGATAGAGATAAGTCTCTTCCCACTGTCATCCTGATATATCCCATAGGAGTTTAAGGTATGCAGTTACACAGAGGTCCCATCTGCTAAAAGACAGAAAGAGTAGTCATAAACTTTCATTACAGAACAATAAAAGATAATAGCTCGGGATTCAGCCATAGCTGTGGGACTAAGACCTGTGAGTTATAGTATTCTGCCACATCCTTTTAACAGTATCTCACTAACAGAACAAAAGTTGATTTTCCCAGGTTCTCCTTGCTGGACTTAAGTTAGCATGCCCTGCCTGTCATGCATAGCCATGTTTTAATGCAGTTCCTTTGGTTTCATCCACTTTGGAGGGAGGACATTGGAGCTTAGGAGGTCATCTGTATGTCTCAGTTTGTTCTGCATACTGCAAATCATAAAACACATCCAAACAAGAGCATAGACATTATCCAAAGCACAGAGAAGAGTTTTAAACTCTACATTTAGGTAGCTATTTTCTGGATGCACAGGGACCTTTGTTTTAAGTTTCCTGACATAAAATAGTAAAGGAGTGAGGGGGAGGGCTTTTACTTTTGATCCCTTGAAAGGAATTTTGGGGGAATTTACCTTTTCCTGTTGACTATGAGGAAGAGTATCAAGCTTAGTGTTCAAAGCTGGACAGTAAGAAGGCTGCACCTGACTTAGGTGCTGAAACAAAGTTAACGACAAGATGCCTATGGCCCTTTTGAAATCCATGTATTTGTTATTAGCTTCACCATGGACAGTTTCTCTCTAGCTTGTACATTGGGCTGTGCAGAAGAAAGAAATGTAATCAACTTCTGGCTTTCTGTGCATGTTCAAACACACTCCCCCTTTCCCTCCCCGATGTATAGTTGTCATAGTGTAAACATTCTGCTAAATATTTCCTCCACCTGCTTCACAGAATTAAAGAATCATCTCTTAACAGGAAAAATAAATGTACCAAATGTCACAATGCCTCAGGGGGATTGAAAATGATAAAACAAATGTTGTAACATTCTATTTTTGATCCAAAGGTAAACAAATGAAATGATGTGTGTACGTGTATATACACATAGATTCACTCTATCGGTCATGCAATCCATCACTGGGGCTATTGGTTAAGGGATAAATTGCAGTTCCAACATATTTTCCAAACATTTAAACCTTTCTCATAAAATTATTTTGGGCTGAAAAATGTCTCCTGCTCATACTCAAGCCAGGTCTCGGAAGTGAATTTTCTTGGAAGGTTTCATAAAAAAATATGTTCAGGGGTTTTATTTTCACATAATAACTTTGAAATACATTAGTTGACATTTTCCAGATGCACTTTTGTGCTCAGCAGCTCAAAAGAAGCCTTATTCAGGAGATGGACTAGATGGCAAAACACAAAGAAAAATTTTACCTTTAACCCTTCTGTTTGCTATCTGAGAAAAACAGTCATTTGGTTCTGATAGAAACACCCCACTTTATGAGGCATAAATCTGCTAGTTTTTATTGTCTCCTCCTAATAGGGCTAAATTCTGCAAGAAAGTGTAGATCAGTACTTTCTAGTGAAGTTAAATATGTACTTTTCTTTGTAGGAAATTAGGTCTAGATTTTGACTTTAACTGGTGCAATCCATAGGAGGTGGTTCAAAGAGGAAAAAGGAAAGAAATGCCTCCACTGTTTTCCCTTCAGAGCTTCCAGGAAGTGATCTTTTGAATTAGAGATGAAACAGGAGGCTTGCAGAGAGCTCGGGCTCCAGATCACATGTGTGGAAGTCTAAGGAATTTAGATTGATATTTAGAGATTTAGTAATCTCCTGGAGGCCAAAAAGTGAGGGCTAGTTCTTAGGAGTCCCCAGAACCATGTGCATAAAAGATATTTATTACTACACTTTGTCATAGTCAACCTTCTCATTTATTAGGTACATATGTTGCTTCATAATATTATGCTGTTAGCTGTTTAGAGAGGAGCCTGTGTATGTTCTTACTGCTTCCTCAGTGCCTACTTTTGTGTCCAGGCTGTGCGCTATTAGCTAGTCCTGGGATAGAAATAAATAACCCATTACCAACTCTGTGCGGACACCTCAAGCTAATCACAGCATGAAAGAACTGACCAATCATTTGACTTGGAGGCTTCAGTTCAGTTCTAGCTCCACTGTGATTTTCTCAGGTGGCTTAGGATATACTTGAATTAGCTTTACAAGAGTTTATGCAAGCCCTTCAAGCACCTTGTGTCCTTCCTTCTCCTAAGGGCATATTGACCTGCAGCAACATCCATATTGCTGCAGCTACACTGCTGCTCACGGTACCAATGTGAGAGAAAAAGCTAGCTCAGGCAATTCTATGCCTCACTGCAGTCTGCATCCTAGACGTGTATTGCCTGCTCCTAAAATAAAGGTAAGAAGAACAGCAGAGGTTTTGTGAGGATAAATATATGAATGATTATGAGATCCACGGTTATGCTGAGCCATAAGCCTTCCTAGACAGAATAGAAGGAGATGCAGTCCTGCAGAACAGCAGCGTACAATATTGTTGCAGTGGCCTTCCCTTTTGATGCTGCTCCTGGCTAATAGCATTTAAGCTGCTGACATTTGAATCAATAACTAGTTATCCCTTTTCAGAATGGAGATCATTCGATAATGGAAATGACAATGAAAGCTAAGGTGGACTCATCTGGCAAAATGAAAGCATTTTTGTCGGTGGCATTAGCAGAGATTTCAGAACTCTTTCCTCAGTCTTCAAAGCATTTTCTGCTCCTGTTCTCAAAAGGCAGCTAGTCTTTTCCTGGGTGTTCTGCTTAAATGCTGGCAGGACTTTTTAGCTGTCGGGTTTGATTATCTTATCTGTTCAGAGCACTTTATCAATATGTCTGATTTGCATGAAGAACGTAAATAAATTAAAACGTCCTAACACGTAGACTTCTCTACCAAAGAGCATGTCCCTGATGTCATACACTGGACTCTGACACCTAATGATTTCGAATCTGTTTGCTTTAGAATGAAAGTAAGAAAAGTTAAAAATAGCCACTGGATTAAAAAGTGTCCAGTGAAAAGATGATGTACCCCCAGCATCATCTAGTAAGCTCCCACTGAAATCGATGGAAGACTCCCTCTGGCTTCATGGAACTTGTACAGAGTGCATATGGATCACATAGTCATTCCTGTATTTACAGTTTGAGTTAAAGCTAGGGTCATAGTAATTTCCAGAATAGCAGGAAGAGACAGTTGATATTGCAAACAAGAGTGCAAATATGTGTTGCAACTGAAGGCCTGTTATCATTGAAGCCAGTTAGAAAGGGAAGCAGAACAATGTAATGAAGTAAATGAAGATTTCATTGTGAACTTCAGTGGATACAGTATCAGGTTGCAGAAGCAGTTAAAGTACTTTTTCTGGGTTTTGTTAGAACCGCATCAGATTTTTAATACAGAATGCTAAAGAGAATGGAAAAACTTAAGTATCTTGATGTTTTATGATGCATTACTACATGCATTTCAGCCTCTTCCTCACAGGTTTGTCTCATTTTTCCAAAGCTTTAAATAGCTAAAAAAATGGCTTTCCTATGTTGCCCTGATATTCTATTATATTCTGTTCTTTCTTTCTGGCATGTATGATATAGTGTAATGACATCACATCCATTAAATCTGTCTCTCTTGCTTTCAGAAACTAGTTTAAGGTTAACTGAGGCACAGGGGTTCTATTTCATGTATTTGATGCTATTTAAACTGCAGAGCTGTAATTCATAATGCCTTTAAAACAATGAAAGAATAACCAGTAAATGGGTCACTGAAGTTGATACAAGGCTTCTGCACTAACAATACTCTATATGTTATATGTGATTGAAGCACTTTTCATTTCCTGAACTCTTCATATTGCCAGGGAATACAATCCATACTTTGTTCTCCTAACAAAACTTTGCTGTTTTAATAAAGGTGGCTGATTTGGCAATAAGTAAATTAAATTTAATATTAATACCCATGTTAACTACCTGAGAAATTACACCTATAGTACTTCTCATCATTAATCTTTTCTTAAGCAGATGATGAACTAGGGTGAACATTACATATATATATCTACATACATGTATATATATGTAGATATATACATACATACATGCACACATATATACACATAACCCCAAGAAATATAAGAATAAGAAGCCTGATTAAGTGTAATGCTTTCATAAAGCTACTGCATATAATTCATTACATTTCTCCATATCTCCATTTATGGATGTAAAATGGACTAGCCAAAACTTGAAAATTACAACATTGTCCAGCTAAAAGTTCCACAGAGAACAAACCAGCTCTTAAATAACATATTTTAAAATAGGTTATTATGCATACTAAAACTAGTATGAAAATGTCAATTGGAGATCCTATCATTTATGAGCTTCAGACAGGTAATTATACTGTGTAAGCCTTGAGACAGAGATGGTTCCTTTCCAAGCTGTTGTCTAGGATTTGTTGTACTCAAGTATTAGACATGATACTCCCTCAGCCCAAAGCCCGATATGTTCCAGATATGATTACTTTTCCTCTTGCATGCAAGAAAAAGAGGCTGTCCTTGAATCCTGAGGTAGTAACTGTTGACGTACGGAGATGCTATGGTCTTACCTTCAGCAGCAAAACTTGCTCATGGTCCCCCACAGTCTAGGTGAAATGCACCCAAAATGTTAAGATGTTCCAACGTACAACAGCTGAAAGTGTCCATGATGGACCAACACAACAAGGCATGATGCTTACATAGCCGATGATAGCTATGTTATATAAACCCAAGAACAGGTTAAATAATGCCCTCCTATGCAGTCACACTACAGCCGTAGTTACCTTTCCTCTCACTCCAACCTATCACATCCCAATCAACACTAGATGCCAAGCCTTTAGAAAAAGGACCCTGCAAGTAACTCGTGTGTGTTGATATGTAGCATTTGGCTAATGCTGATCTAAGAATCATTGGAAATCCTAAACTATGAGCTATGCTTAATCTGTCTGTAATATGACAAGAGAAACAATTGGCCCACTGCGAAAGCTCATGTGTGTATGTGTGTGTATATTTGCATGTCATGACTGGAAAGAAGAAACTGATTTGTCACACTAGAGTATCCTCTCTGCCTTAGGAAGATCTTTCTTGCAGTGGCAGTGATAGACTCCGTCCCTGGAGGTTTTCATGACCTGCTTGGATAAAACCCTCAAGCAACCTTGTCTGAACTCATAGCTGAGCCTGCTTTGAGCAGGAGGTTGGATAAGAGACATCCGGACCTCTCCCTCTTCCAACAACCTTAGTTCTGTGATCCTGAAGCTACAGGATACCTACAGAGTGTCACCAGAAATTGCTGTGTTGTACTGGAGAACGTATTTGTTTCTTTGTAGTGTTGCTTTTTTTGTTTTGTTGGGGCTTTGGGGGGGGGGGTGGGTATTTGTTTGTTTCAATTTTTGCTCTTTTTTTTTTTCTTCAGAGACTAGCAAGAAAGTAGATTTCTACAAAAATTTTACATAACTTTAATTTCACCTGACTTTTAATCACAATTACAGAATCATTAATTTAAAATTCTTCTCTTACTGAAAAGTAACTCTAAAAAATATTTATTTAATAAAGATCCATTAATGTCCTGCCTTTTTTTCTTCATGTTTTAACCCTGATTTTATGTTTCTTCTTTTTCTCTCCATTTTCCTGGTTAAATAACAATAATAGCCTTCACACTGGGAATAAAATTGAAATAAAAAATAATTTCTATTTAAAAAGCTTTTCAAATTCTCCAAATTCCTAGGAAAAACATAATTTAATGAAAAATATACAAGTTATTGTTGTGGTTTTTTGTTCCCAGCCAGCTTTTTTCTTCAGAAATGGGCATGAATCATGGTAAGTTTTTTAATAGTAGTAATCAGAAGGCTTTGCAACTGAAACCAGTCAAATTATGGCTTCTAAATGTAGACTTTTTTTGTTAAATGTTTAGTATAGCCATTCAGGGAAACATAATGTTGTTTTATGCTAACTAGCACAGATTGAAAGTATTTTTCAGTCTCGATGTTGAGTTGTCTAAGAACCTTTGTTTATATTGTATCCTATTTATGCAAGAAAATGAACTTCATTTTAAAGCTAGTATCTTTGAAATAGAGGATAATTTGCACTGCATGGATTCTGTCTGCAGTATCAGCTAAGTTTGCAAAGAAAACTAGTGGTAAAAACAGTAATGTTCAAACAGCCATATCTCTACTCTATACTGACATAGCTCTATGGACTAGAGGTTTAACAATTTACCTAAACATTGTACCAGTGTAAGTCTTAATAACTCTTAATGGAATTATATCTGTTAAGTCTCTAAATCAGGTGACCATTTTTTTTTTTTCAGAAGTATCACATATGTCGTTGGGGACTGCTTGCTGCCTTTCCATTTCTGCTAAAAATTAGGACACAAGCATCACATTCAAGAATTTGGTCCTAAAATTCTACTAAAAAATCTTTCTCTAGGCCAGTTCCAGAGAGATTGAGTTCCTCCCCATCCTAGTGAATGGGATTTGACCTGTGATTCTTGAAACAGACCATAGTCTGAAGACAAGCTTATGAAGGGATTGGCTGATCCAGTGTGAAATTGTGTGTGTTTGAATGGTACATCACTTTTCTCAAGGACCACAAAATCTACCAAACTGGGAATAGCTATGTGATATATAATTGTGTGCTTTTGTGCTTTGGGGTACAATGTACATGTGTCGATATCAGGTTCACATCTGTCCATATATACTGACAATGTCATATAACTTTGCCCTATGACTTAAAGGCAGAGTTTGTGATTGGAAGAATAGAATCTAAGAGAAATTCTTGTACTACATCACCTACTATTTTCATGATTTTACAGAAGGGTTTTACTGTTTTCACAGAACTTTCTTGCCCATAGTACCAGAGTATTGCACAATAGAGAGTGCTTGTTCTTGCATTTTTCACACATTCGCAATGGATTTAACTACAGTAGTATATTAAATAGAGATGGGATACAGGGTTAGTCAATGGCATCCAATTACCCAGAAAGTTTAACTATTATTAGCATACTCCTTGCCACAGTTTTCAACTGGATCATCTAATATTTTCCAAAACAATTGTCAAGCATGTTTTGGAAGATAGTTTGGACCAAGGACTGTTCCCAGTAAATAGTTTGGACTGTAGCTGTGGGAAAGAAGAGAGTTTTGCTCTATTTTATTATTAGCCAGTAGGTTCTGTGCCTTAAGTAATTTGTTGCAAGTTTATGGATGAATAAAAATATAAACGCAAGTCTTCTAAGTTGTTGGCAAATGTCCAAGCTGTTGGGCCATCTTTTCTTTTGCTTGTGGTGGCTCCACACAGGGAGTTTTCTCTGGTTTTACAGGCCTAAATCTACAATCATTTACTCCTGAAATTAGTCATTAAGTCTCTGAATAATCATCTCTTCGTCAATGCATATGTAAGGTTCTGCCTGAACAGCACTTACAGAATTTAATAAATAGACCGCAAAGTCCTTGGGACACAGTTTTTTTTGATTTTTATGTTTTCACTTTATTGGGTTGATTTCCTCACAATTTCAGCTAGTCCCTGAGAATACAGGTGCTCTGTAAGCCTGGAAATACATTCCTCACTATTCACTCTTACTCTTGAGTATTTCCGATGCAACCAGATTGAAATGTGCCTCTCATATTCTGAGTGGCCTGGCTTCCTAACATTTTTTAAAGGGTCATTCACTTCAGTGAGAGTTTGCAACTGAATGAAAAATTCACTATGTTTGATTTTTACATTCTCACATGCTAAAAGGAGAGTGATATACAAAATTATCGCCTTCTTAGAACTTAAGAATTACCACGCCAAGATTGAATTACAGGCATGATGAAGAGATGCATCTTATCCATATGAAACATATACATGCTAGTTGATATTAGTATGCTGATATGAAGCCAGGAAGATTTTCAGAAGTCCTCAGTATCTAGATCTGGATGAGTTTCAAGACATGGTTATCTCCGGTCTAGTGCTGTAATGAAGTAAACCAGATTTCCAAAACTTTTAAGAGTCAATATCTCCCCCTCTTAATGCAAGCAGGTGGATGAACACATTTGGAAATCTAGTCCACTGCTGTACTGGAAGGAGACTGGAAGATCAGATGTTTTCAAACACATATATTTGTTAGTACCCCGGAATTGCACAAAGCTGTCTCATTATTTGTGTATATTTCAAACATCTGTGTTGCAGAAAGATTGTGGTGCTCCCAAAAGGCCAGGTATTACTTCCAAAACTAGAGGTGAAAAACAGTGGTTCTGTTAGCTGTCATTGGTGGTCTCATTTGCCACCAATTACTATTTAACTTCATAAATCTTTAGGGATTTTACGAGTAAAGCTCATGCAGCTTTGAAACTGTGGGGTTTTTTTTAAATCTGATTATTCACAGCTTGCTAATTTGTAATTGGACTTTTACAACTCAAAAACCTCCAGATTTCAGAAAAACTAATTTATTTTTTCTTGGTTTAATTGTGGTATTCACACTCAAAACTGTGGAGTGAGATTGCTTCTAGTGCATTGTATGCAGTGTTCTGGAACTAATAAAATATATTATTGATTGCTTAATGAAAAGCACCACGTTCATACAGATTTACTGTGGCTGAGGATGGATACAACAGCTACTTCTTATTCTGTTTAGAGGATCACCTGCCATTTTACTTGGGTGTATTGCTGCATATCAAGTGTGCTTTTAAATTAAGTTATGGTTGCCTACAGGGCACTATGTTGGGTGGCTCCATTAAGGTACCCTTATACTTTTCCTTCCATGCAGTGCTACCCGTTGCTTTTAATTTAGCTTAAGATCATCAAAATTAATTATGATAGAGTGTATTAAAAGTTGAAATAGCAAATCAAAGAGTTTTATTAAGTGCCCTTTAGATTTTCTTATGTGTTTAGTAGTTTTAGCTTTTTATATGCTCATCGCTGTCTGATTTGTTGTGATTACTATGAGATGGATGGGTAAAGTAGAACAGAAATGTCTGACTATGGTGGGAATAACTACAACTCTCTTAGTTCCTCCCTGGGCTTGATATCCCTACCAGGGGAAATAAATGCACAACTGTTCTAGCAGTGGTGGTGGCAACTCATACGCGTAGTTGCCCTTTCCCTGTTGAGCTGTTTGGCCTGTGCACCTTGGCAGCAAAGCAGTGGCTGTGCGTCAGGCATATGAAAATGCTGTTGTTCCCTCCTCCATCATCCCAATGGCAAAAATTCCAGGGCGTTAGTGGCACATCCCAACAACCGTCACTGCACTGTGATGAGTCTTGTAGTGGGGAATGAGCTCCCACACTACCTGCCAGACATAACACTTCATGCCCACTGCACCGAGTGGTTGGGGCAGGATTTATTGGGATTTTTCAGTTCACAATTGGTAGGGGCTGGTGGAGACCTATCCAGTGGTCCCCTTGGGTGGGCCTGCTTCTGTACTGTGTTGATTGCTGACCCAGGGCACAGACCCTGTGAGGTCCTCCGGGCGTAAACTCCTGCTGGGATCCTAATCTATTTGGTGCCCAAACAGACTGTTAATTCTATGATTCTAGTCCACACCATATGAACCTTTAGCCTCTTACTAAAGTAGAGCAAACTTCTTCACAGAGGTGCTTGAGCTTGCTCAGTCCTTTGCATCTACTGCACCTCTGTCTGTGTCTTACCACCTGGCTGCTCAGGCTGAAGGGACTCAAGGTGATGGGATGCATCTGCAACTGGAGAATAAGATCCAGCATTCAATAGTGATATTGGATGTACAAAGCTCCACACATAAGGGATTGTAACATCCATCACAGATTCCAAACCTAATGACTTCGTCATCAATATGGTCTCAGGCAGATGGGCCATCTACCAAACTCAAGCTGGAAAAGGACACATGTGGTTCAGCAAATAACTATCATGTATTCATCTTTCTCATGTTGCAAAGTCATAGATTTTTAAGCCAAAAGACATTATTATCACCTATAACCACCTTCAACCTTAACCTGTCTAGCCCATTACATTACATTAACTCAGATAATACATTCAGTATACATACTATACCCATTGATATGTAGACAAGCTTACCACTCTTAACCATGTTCTACTTTCAGAGGATTAACAGTTTAATGACCAATAGAATAACCACAATACCTATTCTAGAACCATTCCATCCATATACCGTACATAACAACCCCTGCAAAACATGACAGTGCTCAAACACATACCCTGAATGGACTCAGGTTAAATTAGCTCCTCATTTCTAGACGTACCCACAGTCAACATACCAGGGTACCTATTAGTTGCACTTCTCATGTGAAATCAGCAACCTGCCACATGTAAGACCCCACATGTGCTGGCTTCAAGACCATTCATTCCCCCTAAACTCCTTGCACAACTTGCTCTTTTGTACCTCTGGTTCCTATGTCAGGGCCAGCATACTACAAATCAAAGAATGGAATCCATTAATTTCTTTAATAAACCACAATTCTTTTGGGGTAAAAGGTGATAAAAAAAAAGTCTTACATAATTGATGCAATGCTGGGTAATCGTAATATCCCCTGTTGTTCCAAAAGTTAGTTCTCTCTGTTTCAAATCCTGCCTTTGCTTCTAGTACAATTTTGTTTAGATTCACTTTGGATCTTGTTATACCTTTTCCTGCCAGATTAAACTCCTACTTACTGTCAGAAATATTTTTTTCCATGTAACCAATGTGCAAGTTATCTCCAGGTTATTTGACAGATCAACCAAATAGGCTGTGCTTTTTCCATCTCTCACAGTGAGGAATGTTTTGAAGACTGCATCATTGCATCTTTCCAGAATCGCTTCCAATTCCTTGGTATCCTTTTAGAATTATAGATATTAATTCTGGACACAGAATTACAGTAATGGTGCCATTAATGCTGCCTTACCACTTTTATCACGTTCCCTTGCTTGCAAATCAGTTAAGGATCATGTTGGCTCACTGAAAGAAATCAGGTTCAGCTGGTCATCTACCGTTATAGTAATTTGTTATCAATCTTGAGACAGAATCGTTGCTCTCAAGAACAGCTTTTCTCATCTTACAAATATTCCTTGTTTCTAGATAGAAGACCTTGCCCTTGGCTGCATTAAAACCTATGTTTGGATCTGAACTGACCTCTCCAGGCAATCCAAGTCACTCTCTACAGCTGACCCTGTTCTCTGTAATATTTACCATTCCACCAATAGGTCACACCCAGTCCTCTGATTAATTGAAAGTAAAAGGAAATAGATTTTTTTCTATATAAATGAGTTTAATGCATGAGGCCATGACCCAAAGCCCATTAGACTCACTGGAAGAATTGCTATTGAATTCGGGGAGCTTTAGATCGGGTTCTGAGTCAGTTGCAGTTCTGCTATTTTAGAAATTGTCCTGACTCCAGGACTGAGCAGAATACATTATAGGCTTTCCTGACAGCTACAGAATTAATTTTGCTTAGTTTGGTCTACTTTTTTTTCTCCAGCAAAGAACAGCTGAACTATCTAGGCAGCATGGGGTCAAAAGCTGGCTTCAGAGCCCACACTGGAATTAAAATTAATTTTCAGTAGCTTAAGAAGCTAATAGACCGTGCATCCAGTTTCTGGAAGTATCCATATGCATGGTCTTAATATGTTCTGTATTTTCTTAAAGAGTAAATCTCTTTGTTCAATTATTTTTCCTTAATGACATTAGTGAAAAGCTTGATTTGATAATCCTAAGTCAAAATTCATACAGGTTGTAAATTTTGTGGAAAACAACAATATTTCAATTTTCATTCAAAAGTGGGATGTATTTTTTAAAACACTGAATAATCTTGTCACATATTTTATAATCTTAAAACACTGAATAATGCAAGTTGTCCTTGTTTCAAGTAACTCTAGAATATAATTAATAATCCTTAATAGAGGGAAAGTCTTTTGATACAGAAAAGAATAAATATTTTCATTCAGCTCAAGTTTCCTGAACCTCAGTTTCCAATAGGAAGTGGAATGTATTTCATTTGAATCTGTCTTGCCTATATGAGTTACAAACTAATTTTTTCAATGACTGTTGCTTAGTGTTTTTATGGGTAGCATCTAATGTAGTAGAGTCCCTGATCTCAGTTTAGATTAAGGCACCAGTATAATAACTAATAATAATCTTTCAATTGAAAATAAGCTGTTACAGAAATAAAAAGGGGTTACTTTAAGGTGAACATTCTTCAGCATTGGCTTGAAGCCATCTTCAACAGTCAACTACAGAAAGATTTATTGCTCAGATGACTTTCGTATGTACAGCACAAATTAAAATCCCAATGTTGGAAATTTGTGTAACAATAAAAACCTCAACCATGTCTACATCTAGATTGTTGTAGAGGACAGCATGAATCCATGTAAATTTAAGAAGTATAGCAACCTGCCTCAGGCCACAAGCTATCTATCTCCCCATTTTTCCCCCAAAAATCATAAGTGGAGGGGGGGTCGAAAAGTGTTTACTATGTTCTTTTATTGATATTAAAGATAGTAGCTACAATTTTCTCCCTGCCAGTGGCTAGAGACAGAAATTTATTTGCTAATTGTTGCCTATGTGCTTTGGCACACAAGGCTGTATCTTTCAATATCAAAATAGTTCAGTCAGCTAATTACACTGATCCTAAAAGATTCAATGCCTGTAGGCTTTCTTCGGTGCATTGTGTATTTATATCAGAAATGAAGCTTGTCTTGTCTGCTTGCTGTGCTGTGCGTGGGTTCTTAACCTCCTGCTAAGATCCTAGCTATTGATTTGGGTTGGCTCTCTCTGTAGGTGCCTGGCATGCTGTATGATGCCTTATTTCTCACAGAGCATTAAATACCTGCTTCTGAAAACTGGGACTTTTGCTGGTACTTTAAGATGGCCACAAAAAGCAGATTTTTACTGGTTAACTGAGAGTACTGCTTTAATATAGGGACCTAAAATCTGGAAATTGCTGGTGGCATGCAGTAACTTGAGCAATGGCAGCAGATGTTCTGCCCTTTGCTGAAAATTGGGTGGATAGCATCCTGCCATGCAGTTGATAGTTTGCTGCCAGTGGATTTTATTGAAACTTCTTATGTTCTTCCCCTCAAATGGTTTTTAATTTTTTTTCTGAAAGAAGATTTACATATCAAAGGATAACTAAGTTTTGCATGTGGTCCTATATAATAAAGTCAATATATAGGTATTGCTGTGTTCTTCTATTGCACTGATAATATGCAGTTCAGCAGCTGTATTTTTATTTGGACATTCCCCAAGTCTGCTATGAAGATACAAGGGGAGAGAGAGACACTGTGTTTTTCTGTGTTTTTTGATAGTGTTCAGATGTAAAAGAAAGGAGAGCTGACAACTGTAGTGACAATGTTAGATGCTGGTTAAAAGTTTTCCTGGGCAGTTTCAACAGGTGAAAGGTTGTAGGGGTCGGCGTTCGGAAGATCTCGCGATGTCACAGAAAGTTAGAGGGTTAGTCGCAGCCTTGTGATGTACCTGTAACCCCACCTCCCCTTGTTCGTATAAAAGGAATTAACTGCGCAATAAAAGGCGGAAGTTGGCGCTCACACTACGTGTGTTATCTGTCTCTTTCCCTGGTCCGGGCCGACCAGTGATCTAAGCGTGGCACCTTGATATGTAGTGAACACTACAAAACATCATGGCAGAAATAGCCAGTTAGGCAGTACAATTAAGGAAGCGAAACTAGGCAGATTGTCAGAAGTGTGTTCCTGGCTGAGTAATAGAGACCCACTCCGACAAGCATGCAAACACATATGTAACTACTTGTGTGAGCGGCGTTGCTGAAATTGAGGGAAGGAAAAATACTACAACAAATATTTTTTCAGGCTTTCAGCCTTCAGTCTACAGAATAGGATTTTACTGGCTTTTACTGCTCAGCTTTACAAAACACTTCAAAAAGTATTGATGTAGCAGAGGCAGGAATATGAGTAATTGAGCAATATAGACTCTTACAGCTCACATTTGTATGACTCATAAGATTCAGGCTATGAAAAGTAGGAGAAGCTTTAATGCAGGAAATAATGCAAACATTTGTTTCGGTTTACTTTTTCCATCAATAACTTTGAATGACAAAAGATTTCCCCTTTCTTTTCTATATTTTAGGGAGGAAAAGTAATTTACAGCTGCACCTTCACTGCTCTGCTTAGTGAAGACCAAGGACAAATGGAGAAAATCCCGGAGACTGTTTTCTTGTGGGTTGTCAGTAGCCACTAGGAGGAGCTGACTGCCTTAAAGAGAAGGTAAGGGATTGATTTACTAACAATTCCAATAAAAAGTGTTAATAAAATGAGTTCAGTACTAAAAGTAGTGCTAAGCTAAGATAAAGTTGAAGTATTTATATATTATTTACAATGGTTACATAATAACTTGTGGGATAAACGCTCTGTTTAATACTAATGTACTTCCAGGCAGCAAAGATATTTAAGGGCCTGATTTAAAAACAAAACTTAGAACACTGTTCTCTCCTAAAAGATAAGATCTGATTCATGTCAGTTCCTTAGAAAGAAATGTCCTGTATTTTATGCACCAGTGTGGGACACAGATAAAATACCTGATTGAATAAAAATAAAAGGTCTCAGTTCTGATATGGTTGAGTATCTGTGTATGTTAAGCCAGGTGGCCTTGCTCATAAACATGGCTCTTGGACAAACCAGCTTCTGTTTTTCCATAATAGCCTTTTTTGCTGCATTATAATCTCTTTATATATTTAATACCATAAATAAAACAGTGGCAAAGAAGACAACTATAAATAAAACACTGGCATAGAAGGAATATGCCAGAAGTGATCTCTCAACTTGTTTCTTAGTTATCAGTGCCATAGTTAAAAGAAAACCCTATTCAGTGCCGTACTGGAAGAGATGAGGGACCAACTGTTGCATACCTCCCCAGACTGGCAAACACAGTCACGCTGGGAAAGTTACATATGGGATTGCTCTTGGTGATTCCTATCAATTGAGGCTTCCTTTTTCTCCTCCTTCATATGGAATTTACTGTTTATGAAAGATGCCAGAGTGATGATGCTGACCTCCTATTAAGAGGTGTTTTGGAAAAGGTTGCGTATTTCAGCCAGAAGTCATGTACCATGAACAAAATATGAGTTATTTCTCTTCTACCCTAATTTACAAGACTGAGTGAAGATTTATGCTTGGCCTATGTTTGTAATCACTTATATTTGGTCGGGTGAAGTACACTTCAGGGCAAATGCACCCTGGAAATAATGTCTTTTCTTTTTTAAAAAAAGGAAGGAGAAAATTTGATTTAGAAAAGCAAATATGAAATATAAACTTTTTTTCTTTCTCTAATTTAATGAGAGCCTTGAAATCAAAAATATTGCAGCTGCCAAACCATAGCCCAAGAAACCTGGTGAAACAAGGTTTATTTTAGAGATCTGGAAAAAGAAGGAAGGAAAGAACAGAATCCTAGATTTTCTAAAGGCAAATTTCACTGAGGATGGAAATGATCGCTATGAAAAATGGGCTAAGAGTATTCTCCTTTGGAGAGAGGATGGTAATGATCAGGGTAAAAACGGACAGCATGAGCTGACTATCTGTATGCAACAAAAAAGATATTTTTTCCATATTCAGAAGTACACTGCTGTGAGTAGGAATCTTTTCCCACACTAATGTAATTAGTATCAGTACAAGAAACCTGTCTCCTGTTTGTTTATAAGCAAGGAAAAAAACCAACAGTAATGACAAAGTTAGAGCATGGTTTCAAAGCAGCCCTTTGCTCTGTGAGGAGGCAAGTTGCTGCCGATCAGCAGGGTACTGTTTTTAAGCAGGAAAGATCTCTGCTCCCACTGTGTTCATGCAGAAGGTGATCATCTGCCTGTCACAGGTTGCCCTGTGACTTCAGCGCTGACTTCAGGGTAGACTGAGGAAGTCTGAAAACTGCTTTTCACAGAAGCAAGTTCTTGATTTGCAGGGAAGAAGCAACTCCTGGTACCAGTGAATTCAAAATACCAGTGTAGCAAGGGTATAGGCTTTGCAAAAAGGCAAGTATCTGCATTCAGAACTTGGTGGGAGCTTCTCTGAGGCAGTGTGTTACCTTTGAGGAGGAAAAAAACACCCAAACCCCAGGTGCGAAGTGCCAGCTCCTGCCTCATTGTCAGCTCAGCTGAGGTGCTGCCTCTCACAGAAGTGTCTCAGTGTGCCCAGACCTTGCCAAACTCAGGCTGGGTCAATCAAGGGAAAGATTTTGCTACATTGAAAATTTAGATGTATGGTCTCATAGTTTATATTGAATTAGGATGTCAGAGGAGCTGGTGTGTGGGATCTAATTGCTGTCATTTTACAGGATCTTTTAACTGTGAAGGGCATTGATCATGACCTTCTCACTCCTGCTAAGGTTGGGAATCCGTATCGCATAGCTGCCTCGTGCAGGTGCTTTTCTTTTGGTGGGAGGGATCCCCACTCCTGGTGAGCTGGTGTTGCAACAAGAGCTGCCAACTATGGAGAACTGCCCGCACATCACAGAGTGTCTTAAAACACTTCATAACACTGACTCCTAATGAGTTCACTCAGATATTTTCAATTCCTTCACCATTGGCAATATTGGGAAACTCAAAGTAAAAGAATGTTGATACAGCAAGCTGTCCTACAACTATTTCACCTACAAACACCAACTATCTGGAACAGTTCTTTATACAGACCACTAGAAAATCAAAGACAGAAGTCAAATATCCAGACTAAACATTTCTGAAAGAGGAAAAGGAACAAAATACTTTTCTTTTGGTGTTTCTCAGAAAGCAGACTGTTCAGTCCTACATGGTAGGGCCATATACTCATGCTAAGTCAGTTAAATTAACAGATACATTATGGGCAAAAGTGATGGCTGGCCTAGTACCAAATTATTCTTTCATTGTGAGATCTGGGAAGAGGTGTCATTGATATAACTTGTTTCATGAGAATATATCTACCACCAAGCACACAAGATTCCCACCCACTCTGTCACCTGACCCGGTGCAGAGATACAGATATAAGATATTTAAACATAGGTCTATGGTTCCATTTTAGCTGTCTCTCCTGTTAGATCTTGTGTTGCATCTGCCATTATTGTGGGGAAGTATCCAAACCCCTAGACTGTCTAAAATGTCATTTAGCCTCTGTGGAGTCTTCCCTATTAGAATTCCAGTAAGGTGCTCTTTTGGACCAACTGGTGGGTTGTTGGCAGGTGAATATCAGTGCCTCTAGCTGCGGTGGCTGAAATACTTGCCATCTTTGGCTGCCCCCATGGCCAATCTGGTAGATCAGAAGAGAGATGGGAAACCTCAATCACCCAAGACCAAAGTGGCTTGGCTAAAATTTTGTTAGCAGCTTGAGTTAAGCAGCAAGGCTTTGCAAGAAACAGCTGAGAGATGGATGTGCATTGCACTTCACTGGTATGCAACCTCAGGTAGTTGCCTTCAAAACTTCTATCTGTACCTTGATGGTGTCCTGTTAAAAAGAAGATTGTTTCTTCATTTCATAGCACAATTTTCCTTATATGGAGAGCACCTATTTAATGTTATCCTGAATGAACTGTAATTTGAACATGACAAAATAATAGAGAACAAAAGGTCTCCGTTAGAGAGGGAAACTTGTTCTTTTGGGCTAAATTTGCTGGGCTTCTTCATATGGCTCCACTCCCTGTTGACAACAAAGATCCTTCGCACTAACACAAAAGCCTGAATAAAATCTGAGATTAGTAACTGTAACAGAAACATGACAACTCTTCATTACTCTTTGAGTGAAGTTTAGTGTTTAATATACATTTGGCCTAATTTTGCTTGGAAAATCTCATTCCTTTTATCTACATTTTCATGCAAACGTTTTACAAAATAAGTCTTTCCCATCCCAGTACAGGAATCTTTCTTTCCTCTTCCCTTTACTTTATGGGAGGGTCCCATGTAACTTGACAGGCTCCATTCTGTCAAGCTCTTTGTCTCTCATTCCACTACAGAAAATAAGGCACCTGGGATAAAATCACATAATAAAATGTGCTAAAGTCCAGTGTCAAACATAGCTTATGTGACTTCAGTCAAATACAGGGTTTTCACTGTGATAAACCTTGATTTTGCAACAGTTCATATTTTTATAGAAAAAACATGCTACTTGTAGATATCCATGATTTAAAACATTCTTGACTTATCAACTTTTGCTTGAAATAAAACTTCTAAAGTAAACATAACCTTTCGTGTGTGAAAGTTGCATATTATAGTTAATGATCCAATCCTAAATTCTTTGTGGGCCTTACCTAGTTAAAGCTCCTACTGATCTCAGTGGAGGCTGAATTACTGGCTCATCAGTATTAGTAATACAATCCTAAACACTGTTTTAAGAAACCAATACAAAATCCCTGAATAAATTCACCATGTGAGCACAGAAAGCTAGTGGCTTGATGGACTGGGAAGTGGCAACATTTTCTGCAAATGATCCTTGGTGTTGCAGCCACTATTACATACGAGAAGAGACCTTTCAAGAAGCTGGGTAAACTTGATGCATCCAAAATCATTAAACACCTGTTCAATTAATGACATGGAATTTGTTCTGTGTACAGTTGCAGCAGTTTCCATCTGACAATTCATCTGAGAGAATTGGGCCTAATAAGGAGGGCAGAGGTTCTCAGATAATGAGCAAGTCGAGGTTCTGATCTATTAGGTTAGATAGAAACTACCCTGTCTTTGAGACTTAAAATAAGACTGGGACTTTGGCCTTGTTTTCAAACATTTATTAATCATCAGTGGCTTAATCCTGCAGGACTATGCACCTGAAATCAGTGGAACTATTCACAGGAGTAAAAGAAGTACCATTGGGCCACAGATGTACAGTACTTCCCTGGGACACCATTAAGTCTTCCTCCACCTCTCAACCCCTCTTCCTCAACATGCTGGCTTTTCATCATCCAGGGATGATGAGTTCAGTCTTGCTTAGCCCTTGCTTAGTCTGCAAGAAACATACTAATAACTGAAGAGTGATTCTTTATAATCCAAATTCTTGAATAGTAGAAAAGCAACCTTTTTTTTTTTTCCACAAAAAGTTCTGTTCTTAGTAAAGTCATAGCTCAACATGCTTAAATGAATCTATTTTTTTGCCCAAAATGTCAATATTATTGAGTTTATAATTTCTCTTTCCAAAAAATATTAATGAAAATTTCTGTGAAGATTATTATTTTCATGGGAGACCAAGTAAGTTCAAAGAGAAAAAAACTCCAGAAAGAATATTTTGCAGATTTCTGTCACCATGTTAAAAAAAAAAAAAAAAAAAAAAAATTAATTAAAACTGCAAAAAATTTTGACCCTGTAAAATAGTGACTAACAGAGTTTGGGCACTGTGCTGCAATGATGTCATCCTGCAGCTGCTTTGGTCACTGATAGTTTGTTCTGTGTGTCGTGACTCAGTTCATAATGTATACTGGCCCTGAGAAAACCATGCTAGAATCTCACAAGCACTTATCTCCACTTGATGTCTCTGAAATGCAGCCACCAAAACAATAACTGTTAATACGAGTGCCAGACTTTTGTGCTAATAGTTTTTTGAATGAGACTTGATGATTTATTCTTATCATCAGGTACTCCGTTAGAGAGGTGGCTGAGGTACAGTGTCCTTGGGATGTTGTAATACTTTGAAGTCATTAGTATTTTAGAGGGAAGAGTGGAAAGAGGAAAATGAACTGAAGCTGCACACATGTAAGTGGTAGTGACTGACAGAGTGGTGATAGGCCCACTGTAATGAAAGACACCAAAACTACAAGTTGAACTGAAGACACAGACAGTATGGTTAGAAAGGTCTTTACAGACATCTCCTTTATGAGTCAGGCCTAGGACGATTGATGTGAAGTATAGTGTCTGGTACATCACATGTAACTGCTTGCCCATTTTTGAACAATGCCTGAACCTCCGCTGATTGTGCTATTACAATGAGCTCTTCAGTTAAGGGAGCCCATGAGATATTACAGTTTTGCCACAGGTAGCAGATGTTCTCTGTATGAAATTACAGTAATCTGATCTGTAATTCTTTTAAAAACTGGATGTAAACAAATACATTTTTTTTTCTCAATTCTCATGCACGTACATGTAGTATAAATAGCCCTGTGGCAAAAGGAACTGTTCAACTGCATTATCTTCCATTGGCAGCACTGATCTTCAAGGTGCACTCTTTCAGGTGGACATTCTTTGCCCTTAGTCTAATACCTAGTCAGTGCTAGAAAGGTCTGGTCGGCAGAACGATACAGGCATAGTTTCCTAATACGAGTACAATTTCCATCTCCAGAAAGTATTTTGTCTGTACGGCTAATGCTGATAAAATAAGGTATGCCACAAACAGTATGCCACATTTTGTCAGTGTAACCATCTAATTAAAATGTTTGCTAGATAAAAAATATTGTTACAGAATCAAACTAAAAGTTTTGAGTGTTGGCCTAGCTTATGATAATTATTTGGTGCTGGCCTGACTTAATATTTACCATTAGTAAATACTGCGTTAAGTTGGTCTGTTAAAGCTACATAGGGTGGCACCAACTCCTGTATTCCTTGGATGGCACATGCTGAACACTAGCCTACCTTACAAATATGTACTCAGTCTGAATAAAGATAGCTCATATAGTGTCAAAAGATTGGTTTTATTTTCTATTGCACAGCTTGAATTCTTCCTTGTTCAATGTGTGACAAAAGAAATCCTATTTTGTGGCTGCTAAATACAAGCAGTACAAATTCTGTTTTCACTTAATTAATTAAGCAACTCTGGTTTTACAGTGTAAGACAGTATTATCCTAGATTGTGCTAATATGGCTAACTTTGTTGCTACTCTATACAACATACTATATATTTTTCATCTTGTCATCTTTACAAAAGTGTAAGAAATTATTTGCAATCCCAGATCATATAGAGCCTCTTTTCAGAACCTGCTGACTGGTACTTCTCTGACATCAATGGCTTCTTTGCTAAGGCAAAGTAAATGTCATAATATGTTTTGTTCTGCTGCAAACACTGGCAAATAATTGGCATCTGTTTTCTGTTGTCTAGCTGCCATTCTGTTTTCTGAAACAGAAGCTTCCATTTCTCATCTAAATCCTTCAGGAATTCAGTCTCTTATGGGATTGAAAAAATTGTTAGGGAAAAAATGTAAAACATTCTGTTAAAGGAAACATAAAAAATTTCATAGTGATTTCCATGTAATTAATTGTTCAGACAGTGGGATTTCTTAAAATAATCCAAATAAAAACTCAAGGACATTTATCTTGACAAATGGAAAATTCTTCAGCTGAATTATATAACTGCTTCTGGTTTTATCTGGATGTTCTTGATAGATTCCATTGGAATTCAGTTACTTTTGTCATTAGCTTTCCTATTTTACCAAAAAACAGCATAAGGTCTGTGTGTACAGTAAGTAGATTTTTCAATTGTATCCAACTATTGGCTAACAGGATATAAAATACTTATCAAATTATGTATTCAACTCCTTATTACTAATGTTTTAAAGCAGATAAAATAGCACTCTGACTTCAGGAATTCTTTTGGCTAAGCATATGACAATAATACTCATTAACATGCTTTCAAATATATCACCAGAGTGGTAATAAAATCAACAACTTCTAATTTTTATATTGAAACTAAGCCAAAGTGCATTTGGTCTTGTCATTACATAGCAGTGTGCATGATACTTAAGATATCAACATAAACACTGAGTAAAAACATGATTTCTTTATTAAGTGAAGACATGTTGCCATTTTATCATGAACCAACATTGTTCAATTACATAAGCAAAATGCATGGTAACAGACTAAGAGTCAGCCAAGAGGATAAGAGATGAGATCAGCTTTTGTTTTCACACTTAAATGTTTTCATAGTTTGTCACTGTTAGATACCAAATAACACCCAGAAAGCTAATTCCAGTTTTTATACTTACTGCTTGCCATTTTGGTAAAGTCTCAAATAGTCACTTAAGTTTATGGGCAATATTTGCCTAGAGTAATGCATAATCAGATACATTTTCTGTGTTATTTCAGATCAGACCAACATACGTACATTAGCAGTGGAATCTGCCCACAGCGCACTTTGTTTCGGTAAAATTCAAATTCTACAGCCTTATAAAATGAGTTGCAAATTTCATCACTGCTGTGAAATGAAGAAGATACAGTTTTAGAAAATGTGGAACTGTGCTTATTTATAAGCAGTATCACTAAACATTTTGAAGATAAAAATACATAAATGTAGACAGATATTTGCTTCCAGAGTGCTGAATCTGCAAGATTATTTATTTGGCATAATCTAAAATTTGTTGTGAGATCATTCTTTTCATGTATAGTACATGTGAGACATTTCTGTTTCAGTCCTATCCTGTGGCCTGTGTGAATTACTGGGTTTTTTTCTGTCTAGTCCTTAGCAGATTTAGAACCCAAATCACTGCAGATCTTTATCAGATACTTTACTGCAATATCAAGTTGTGGTCTAGGACTGACAGGGCAATGACATGTAGAAAAAAAGAATAGTTACACTCTTAGACAGAGAGCTTTGATGCTAGCAGGAAAATGTGGAGAAGTTTTGTTTTGTAGAGCCCTTATTAACTGCACCATTTATAAGACAAAATGGTAATAATTTCATTTACAGAATTGTGAATCTGTATCACTGAAATAATGAGATCTCGCTGAAGTAATCCTCTCTCTCTCCCAAACCTTGCTGTTTTGGTTTTGGTCAAGAATAATGGGCTGAGGCTTCATTTTAACTTTACAGTTAGTTACCCAGCATCCTCAGATTTGACCTTCTCCATCAGTCTCAGTTACTGCTCCCAGTTTTACTGTATGCTTACCTCTCTCATTCTATTTTACTTCCTCCTCCTTTAAAACCTCCATTACAAAATTATTATGCTCTGTGCCAAGTAAATTCTTGCCAAGTAAATGCTCTATAATGCTCTCAGTTCTTCTAATATCAGAACATGGACTGCAGCGTTTCAAACTGATTTAATATTTTAAGAAATTTTCCTATGTTTTGTTATTCCAATTCAATATTACAAGAACAAAGAAGAAAAAGAAAAAGAAAACCTGTGTTATGAAGCAAGAACAAGGGCTTCTTTTGTTTTTTATAGAATCTTTTGGACATATTATGCCTTGCTTCTTTGGTTTGACACCTGAAGAAGAGCTGGTTCCAAAAGCTGTTCTATATTTTTTTTTTCAACTTTACAAGCTGATCTAATAAAAACAATGCCTAACAACTTTTTCTTTTAGCCCTCATGGCTGCAGCAGCACTACCACTCTGTTAGTGGTATTCACTTTTCTACTGTGATTTACAGCAAAGAATTTTCGAAGTCTTATCAAAGCATAAACATATTGTTACCACTCTTTCCATCACAGAAACAGCTACAAACAAGCATCACAAAAAAGTTTACCCTGTAGCAGAATCTTATTCTGTGTGAACGCTCTGGCCAATTGAAGTTTGCACATTTTTCTATGAAGTGCAAATCATGCAAGGAAACTGTGACTCAATAACCATTAAGCTGCAGTATACACTTAAGGACATATAGTGGCATAGCATAATTCAGTGAAAAGGCAGAAGGTCAAGTGGTTTGGGTTTCTTCAGTTTACTGTAGCAGAACTGGTTTTCATAAATTTTGAGGTGTTGTCACCTGAATTTTACTTTGTAAACAGTTTTAGGAAAGCTATTTTCATAATACAGAACCTAAAACTTCTTGAACTTTTTATGTTGGAATATTCTTCAGATGTATACTGCAGTTTTTCTAGTATTCACTTTTTCCCACTGAAAATGTTATAGCCCTACATTATCTAAGAAATTAATTATTTTAATTCCCCTAAAATTTCCTTTTTTGAATGAATTCAATGAAACTGTTGTATAGCATGGTACATTGTCATAGAAGGTGCAGTTTATTCATCCACCTTCACTCCTTTCAGGATGGAGTCTATGCTATCTAAATATCTCATAAGGTTTATGGCCATATTTCTGAGTAGTAGGTTTATCTGTGGCATTCACATGAAATAGTAAGTTCATCAAGATCAAGAACTAGAATTTCCACAAGAAGTGTGCAGGTCTGAGGAAATGTACCTTTAATGTTGAAATAATTCAAGGCAAAGCATTTCTGGTGATTTTGAGAAATCTGGAGAAACAAAAAATTCTGCACTTTCGCTCCCCAAAATGAAAGTGAACTGTTTTATTTTTGAGGTTTATCCAATGCATTTTGGTTGTTTTGACTTATTGTTATTTTATTATTTGACTTATTATTTATTATTATTTCCTTCTACCATCTCAAATGACTGATTTCTGTCCCCAGGTAAATTGCTTCCTTTTCTGATGTCTGACTTTTCTTGTAGATCAGAGTTCCAATATGGCCATGCTCTTGAAAGGGAAGCACTGAATACACAGCTCATTTATCAAGGCAAAAGTGTTTAACTATGACCTTAAGCACATGCTGCTGCTTGTTAGTTTAACTGAAGCTACACAAACACGATAAAAGGTAACTGACCTTTATTCTGTGCTCTGGGTATCTGTTTGATGATGATCTCACTTTGTCCAGAGGTTTAACAAGTGTTTACTTTTTAACTAACTCTCTGATTACATGATCCTCTTTTCCCTGACTCTCTTCCTTCATCATATGATATAGCTTTTTCTTAAGTCTCTGACATTTCAAGTGAGGGTCACTGTATTTATGCAGTGCCAAGAACTAGGAACAGTCTTATGTGCTGAGTGTGCTCTTCCCCATTGTTCTGCAAATTAGTCAACATGAAACCAAATAGTGATAATGTGTTGTTATGATTAAGGTTAATATGCTACTGATTATCTCCATAGACTACAGTTCCAGACACATTATTTAAATGGATTGCTTTGTTGAACTAGTTGATAAAAGATCCAAATTTCCCCTTGTTGTGATAAAAGATGTTATAAGCCTTTAGAGGGAGAGGGAAGCATTACACAACAGGAACAGTTTACTCTGTCCAGTACATTACAGATTTACCTTATGGTGACTATAGCACACTATAGCTCGAAAAAAAAATTGTCTGGTAACAAAAAGATGCTCCTTTATGTCTCGGAGACTAAGCCACTTGAAAAAAACAACCTGTCTTAAGCAAACCATTATTACCTTTCTGGTGTGTGCAACAAGTTTAACAAATGATGATGTCCAGTTAACCTTGCTTTCTAAATTTGATCAACATGCAAGGCCACTACTTGTATGTAATCTGGTCTTTGCCAGCAGTGATCTAAACATGAATTCAGTAGTTCAAGTCAACTATTTTTCAGTAAACCACTGACAATGGGGCAGTTTATACTTTTCTAAAACAAACAAAACATCCCCAAACATAATTTTAGCTGAGTCCTTCACAAAACTAGCAGCTCGTAAAAATACTTTCTAACCTTCAAAATCAACAAAAGTTTTTAAAAGAACAAGCTTGAAAAATTTCCCTATATATGTTTATAGGATACGTAAATCTCAGTTCAGAAATTATGGATAGAACTTTTTAAAATTATATTTTTTTGGCCCAGTACTAGTTTTTTCCTTCGAAATTCAGTCAAATGTAGATTTTTCCTAATGACAATGCTTCATGCTCAATTTTTCACTAGTCCCAGGAAAAAAAGCAGCACAAGAACTGGGTAAAGCTTTCTCTGACTTTTTAGCCAAGGATTCTGAGTCCTACCAACTGGGTCATTACTGACAAGCTTGTATTTTTACGCTTTATCACGCTGGTTGACACTCACATACCCCAAGAAGAGTAGCTGAACATTGAGTTAAGAAAGGGCACTTGTTCTGCCAAAAAAGCAAGGTGCATTGTGTGAAAGTGCTGTGACAATCAATTATTAAGAATTCAGAGATGACAACTCGTATACATGTATATAAGTCGATAACCTTTGGGCACTTAATCCCCAGGGATCACAGCAGACAGTGGCAGAAAGGATCAAGGTCAGTGATAGTGAAGTCAAAGTGATGGTGAAGACCATGGAAGAAATGCAATCTAGTCTAGCCCTAAGAAAGAAAAGCTCTTGCATTTGTTTTGAGAAGTCCTTCTTGCTTCGCACCCGAATTACTAAGTTCTCTAATTCAAATAATTTGTTTTCAAATCTCTCTTGCTTACCTTCTTCTTCTGTAACCAGCTCCACAAGACACAAATATGAAGTCATTCAAAAAACGGGAAAAAATGGAAGCCTGATACTTGACTGACAAACTGTAAGAATTCTTTAAGCATACAGGAAAATGCAGGTCATCATATGCCTGTATCACAGGGATGTTTGTGTGAGGGACAAGTAGTAAGATATTTAGTTCTATCCTTGTGCATTTTTACAGATGGGGTGAAAGTTTTCTTTTTGCTGAGTGAAATTGAAATAAAGTATCTCACTGTTAGTAGCTGAATGCAAAGTTAAAATTCAAGAGCTGGTGCTGCAAATACTCAATTTTACATGTGTAAGATAGGCACTTCATTAAATAATAAGACACAATATGTGTCTCAGTATGTGTCTCCTACTTAGGCAATTTATTAAATCTCTGTATACCTACATATATAAAATAGTTAGTCCAGCAACCCACCATGATCACTGAAATGATCATTATTACAGTTAGGATCAAGAAATATCCTTTCTAAAATATCAATCCAAAATTCATATGAGAAAATTAGGGCTACAAAATTTGCATGCTGATAAGAAATCTGGAAATTATATATTGGGTGTACACAAGCTGCATTTTTACTTGCAGTACTTCAAAAAAATGTAGCCCATTACAATTTCACTGGCTAGATTAGGAGTCAAATCAGGTCCTAAAATACATCAGACAGATATAAGCAAGCCATCTATCTTTTTCATTAAGATAATTCTCTCTGTCATTTCCTCTGAAATAAAGAATTTCATAGAACAAATCTGAAAACTTGTTTAAAACCTCAAAGTAAAAGAGTGAAGGAGAACGAGGTTCTGGCTCTTTTCTCATTTAGAAAATACAAAGAAACCACATCATTTAAAAAGAGCCAAGAAGCATGATATCACTGCAAGAAGATTAAAAAAGCCACTCTGTGTTGTGTGTCCTATGCTATTGTAGGGTTGGAGTCTTCTACCATGTCAGACAAGTCATGTCTGTTCTGTGTATGTGCAGTACATCATGGGCCATTAAATATAAAGGCGTGAACTCTAAAACAGAACTTTCTATAAATTGCAATGGTCTGGGAGAATAACTTGGAAAATTATCATTACATGCTTGTTGTCGGGAAAAAAGTGTCGAGAAATCTTCAGGATTCTGGAACCCGCGTGCAGAGGAAGAAATGCAGCAGACCCAATATGAGTGATAAAGCATACTTCACTTTACTTGCACGGATAGCTCATATTTATACAGTTTACGATAATCATGCCTACTAGTCCTAATATTATTGGTACATTGCTAATGTTTATTCATTACTAAAACACACCTACTTGTGGTTTGCAGCTATGTAGGTTCTGCAATTTTCTCATGGGAACTTTCTCAAAGTTGTCTATGAAACCTTGCCAAGGTCACAGTGGATGCAGTTACTTATCTCCTTCTTCAGCATCCAGGTGTTGCTTGTAAGGCCAGGCTCTTCTTATCTTCTTTTTTCCCAGCACACAAGGACACAGTATTTTGTAAATTTATACTTTGTTCCCACATAGCGGCTGGATTGCTCACATACCTTTGCCCAGCCAAGAAATCCCCAACAGCTTGTCATGTTTTTACACTTTTTTTTAACATGCAGCCGCTATGAGTCACTGACAAAGTTGGGATGTTGGACTACATGGCTCTCTTTGAGTTCTTGATTGACTACAGCCTGTTCTTAGGACTTCTCTTGTCACATGCATTAGACAGTACAAATGGGACTTAGAGACACTGAAGCATCACTTTTGTTTGCATTGGCAGATTTTGAGTGTAGTTGTAATGAGAATAGAAAAGCCTCCTCCTCTGCCAGCCCTCTTTCTGTAAAGAGGGGAAAGAGAATGGAAAAACACAAGCCTACTGCTTGGGCACACTGGGGATATAAACTTCTAAAGTATTTCAGAGTTGTTCCCTGGAATAAAAGGGGACCAGGGAAAGGATGTCTCTCGGGAGTCATAATTCATGTTCCAGTCTGCTTATTGAATGGGGCAGCTCCTTGAAAGATTAATAGATTTTAAGGTCATTTATGATTGTCTTGCCTGGCTTGTGTGACACAAGCCATAGAATTTCATCCCTTCAGTGTTGCCTTCCAACCCATTAGGATTATATATTACCCCAAGTATATATGTACTTAATGATTCTCCAGTAATAAAAGAAATAAAAAGTTAATGGCCATAAACACAGCAACTTGTATGGTGCTACTAAAGACCAGAGAGTGCAGTGTTGCTTGTCAAGTTTTAAGTCATTCGAGAGGAAAAATAAATATCTAAAAACACTTTGAATGCTCCTGATAGGCTTGCCTTGTGTAAATTGAAGGCAGTGAAGGGAAACAAAGCAGTCTGTCCTATTATCTCTCTATTTGGGGGAATAGTATCCATTCCCCCAACTGTGCTGGCAGTGCCCTTTGCTGAGTTACTGCCACAGATGTAAGCAAAGGGGCACAGAGAAGAAGCAGAAGTGGCAGTATTATCATTGTAGAAGATGAATGTAGTGGCACTTCTAACTTATTTAGTATTCAGGATTTCGACTTTAATTAGGATTCTTTTGTCACATCATTCATCAAATGCACTTGAAAGAAATGGAAATTAACACCAAAGTTTCTGTTGCCTCAGGCATGCTTTTAGTACTTCTATTCGTTTTGGTTTATTGTTGTTCAGTTCAGTGAAATAGTTTACTTGTGATAGTTCACTTAGCTGTAACTGAATTTCAAAAGGGGTAGAATGAATACATGCTCTTTGAAAGTGCTGTTTTGTGAAGCCCCTGTAGCTCCTAACACCTCTTTTATTGACAAACAATTCTTTTTCTCTCTCTCTTTCTCTCTCTCTCTTTATTTATTTTTTTTTTTTTGGATGACTGACTTCTGTGTTGTATAACGTAACATAGTATACCAGCTTTCACCCGAAGAAGTCATTATCGAGCTAGGTAGCAGGGACAGACTTTGTGACTGCTGGAATGTTAACAAGTACAGACTGTCTATTACTTATAAATTGCACTTGTGTTTAGATGAAATAATATAACTTATTTGCTGAAATCATTATTGATGAAGATCAATTTATCTACAATAATACTGTCTGCATGGGAAAAAGTTCCTACATTAATTATTACTCCAGCTCCATGCCTACCATTGTAAAATTTACATTGTCCTGGCATAACAGCAACTGTGTTGATAAATGGTGCTCCTTATATCCAGAGCTTCTAGCTTGTTTAGGAGAGGTCCAGTCAGACATTTGAATGAAAGGAATATGAACCAATATTACAGTCTGAGGCTACGCATCATATCAGCAAAGCTACTACTGTCAGCACAAAAATCATTAGCTGGTGTCCAAAACTCGTGCTTAGTTTAAAATCAAAAGGTTTATTGGGCAAGTATTTCTGAGAGCTCTGTAGTTAATGAAGCCTGGTTTCTGGTGCTTGTGAAGATGAATGGCAGAATCTAAGCAAGTGCAAATTCTGACTGTAGGATTTTCTGCAGTTTTGGAATTTGAAGGTTTCTTCCTTCCAGATTCTCTGGTGTCCAGTGAGATGTGTAATTTCATGTAGCTTTTCTGTAAGTAGCACCTCTTTCTCTCTATTCCTCTTTAATGTTTTCTGGTTGCTGATTAAAAAAAAAATAATAGTGAAGTTCAAAGAAACTTAGCCCTTTTTGTGCTGTCTGCTCATATGTACCTGAAAGTTAAATGGACGAAGAAGTACAAACATTTCTACATATTCACTCCCACATAATTTTTCATAGGAAATGTTGCTAATACCCAATAGTAATATTTTAGGGGTATTTAAAACTTGCATTCCTATTACCAAACCTTTTAAATAGCTCTGGAATATCTCTCCAGCTTTTTGTCTATGTCACAGGAACTAGAAATTACACTTCAAAAAGGCAGACATTCTCTTAGAAAACATTTGATGCTGCAAGTCGGATGTGTTCTGAAAAGTTGTAACTATCACAAGCCTACAATGCAGCCCGTGCTTTGAAATTGGAGATAGGTCTCTGCTCTACAAAGTGTTTAGCACACTTTTCAAGGGAGCCATAAAATGATAAATAAGACACATTTGAGAAAATCAGAATTACCTATAAGCTCATCTACCTCCTGGCTGAATCAACTAAACATTTCAACTAAATAAGTGGGAACAAGACCAAACTCCTCACCAGTTTTTGAATACTACCAAAGAAACAAGACACTTTGTACATCATCATTCAAATACGAGAAACTAATGTGTTTCAGGGCCCTTTCTTTACACTGACTGACTGCTGCAGTATATTAACTCTGAAGTATAATACAGTATTTCTAAGAACTCAAAACATACATTTTAAGTATAATGCAAATAAAAATAATGGAGTCTATATGTTTGAGTAAATTCAGCTAGTAATAGATTGTTTCAAATAACTGGTACACTGAAACACAAGTATATTGGTGAAATTATTATGGAGATCAATTTAGTCTTAAGGAAAAAAACCCTGGCAGCAGAAACTGCAATGGTGGCTAAAAGATCTCTTTTATAATAGGACATCATGAACACAGATTTTGTGGGTGCCTAAAGCCAGTTCTGAGTATAAATAAATTGTAGCTCTGAGAATATTATCTATGCCTTGTACTTCAGAGCTGTCAGTCAGTATTTTTGATCATTAGCCATCTGTGATTATTTTAATTTTTGCCAGCAGGAGAAGGAACTCTTTTCCACCAGGGAGCTCTGTTATTACAATATAATTTATATGTAAAGAGCTCATTTCATTAGAGGGGAAAAAAAACCCCAACTTTTTACATAGGGTTTTTTTTATATAGTTTAAAAGAAACTTGTAACATTAAAATATATATTTTGCATTTCTTTTTGTATTGATATACTTGGTGTGGTCCATGTAAAGGCAATTAACATCTTACTGGTGGGTTAAGAATAATTCTGTGTCTTTAGCTCAGTTTTTGTTTAGCATCTAGTATGGAAGACTTAGAAATTGAGTCAGTCATGGACCTGAAGTATTTAACTAGAGAAATTACTATTTTCAGTTCCACTTGAAATTACTGCATTTTAGACCCTGACTATGTCTTTACCACATGCTAGTTAAAATCCTTACAGGGTGATTTTAAATTTGCCTCCCATCAGTTTGTTGAAAGAATGACTTTATAATTACCTTGGTTTTACTAGGAATGACTAGTGGAAGGTGTCCCTGCCCAGAGCAGGGGGGTTGGAACTAGATGATCTTTAAGGTCCCTTTTGACCCAAACCATTCTATGATTTTATGATTCTATGAATTGATGAAATGAAAATGCTGCATCTCCCTGATTTACTAAAATGAAACTCTGCCCAATGTTACATTACAAAGCTCTATTTTTATTGGCATTGTAAATGCTGACGTTATAAAATAAGTGAGTTAAATTGGTTCATAAGAGTATCAACATAAAATAAATTAGTTTATAAACTTTACGTAGTTAATTCTGACTTCTTTTTTTCAAACTATCCTTGTTTGTCAATGGTGCCAAGTACCTGTTTCCACTACTTTTGGCTTTAGGTCTTGGAGGTCTTAAAATTTGAAAGTATTCAGGTGAACTTAAAAATAAAATCCGCAACATTATGGCTGTCTACACACAATGCCTGTGTTTAATATCCTCAAAAGGCGATGGAGTTCTGTGTATATCAAGAATGGTTCCTATGCTTTTATGTATGTACACAGAAGTCTTCTGTTTCATGCACCTTAACTATGGTACAGATAATGTCGGTATTTTTAGCTCTTGTCTCACAGATCTGCAAGAAGCCAGTTCTAAAAGCAACGAAAATTGACTACTGCAGTTGAATTGCCTTTTCTTGGTATAACTAAGCTTTGAGACTGTAATTACATTAAGTTCTCAAAGCAACTTACAATACATATTTGACTTCTGAATTTTAATCAATTCCATGATCTAACGTATAAGGTCAGATTAATAGTCACTGTCAATTGTACACATACTTCAGCATCTACAGAGCATTTCTGTTTTACCCTATCTGATCATATGGATTTATGACATACAGATATGCTGCACATAACAGCTCTTCCAGCATTAATCAGTAGGATGAGGTGAATTTTAGTAAGCAGTGTGAAAATTAGTTATAAATCTCTCTAATTAAAAGAAAAATACTCACATCGTGAGGACATAGAATTTTTCTCTGTAGTTACATTATGAGGCAAACTGCAAAAAGGAAAAAGGTACATTGAAATAGAAAGAAAATTTTAATGTAATAATTGGTTGCTTGTACTAGCAATTACAATTGTACTCAGTGCTCAAATCTTGCATTCCCAGGTACCTTGGGTTTGCACATATACGTCACCTTACTATCATACCAACTGATTCTTCACAAGAAGATCCCTAAACAATAGTAGTAATGGAAAAAAATTTCATTTTTCCCCCTCCTCACTCTCTTTTTTGATGTCTAGTGAAGGATTTGCTTTTCAGCATTTTCAAGGTTGTCTCTTCATTTCACGAACATGTAGTAACTTACACTATTAGTACGACTCAGCAAGAGTAAATATGTAAGGCAAAAGGCCTGTCTTGAGAATCTGATGATCACACTACAAATAATGGAGTGGGATGTAGGGAGATCGGTTACCTCAGGTTAGCTCTTGTCCAGTCCCATGAAGTGAGAGCTCTCCTGGACCTCCATCAGTGAGTCAGTTTTGTTCAGAAGAAGGCAAATCCATTATGCAACTCACAGCAAAGTAAAGAGGAACAGCTGTGACATTCACTTAAGAAATGCAGGGGTGATCTAATATAAAACACTAATGTAGACATACCTGCAACTCCCATGAGATCTCTGCTTCTCTGTCATATTCACTGAAATTGGCCAGTAAGTATATTGGTGTAAGGATAGGAATAAGTCATGCACACTTACATCACAAATATATAAACTACCTTCTTCTTAACAAACAGCCTAAAAAGTGACAGTTAAGAGGTTTAATGAAGATAACATTCCATAAGCATCTCTGAATGTAAGATAAGTTTTGGATAAAATAACTTTTGAAGATTGTAATAGCTTGCAATTTGTATAGTAAACAAAGTAACAAGAATTGATCAGGACAAGGTTTTCTACATTTTTGGCAAAACTGCCTTCATAAACTATCCTGGTTCTGTTAAACAAAAATATCCTTGGGACAAGCTGAAAGTAATTCACTTTTTACCTCTTTATTGCCAAATTTGATTTGATTTGATTTGATTGAAACTATATTTATCATCATGTGGCTCATGGAGCACTCACGAACTTTCATAATTCCAGTCTATCAGGGCAAATCTGCAAGTAAATAAACTCACTTTTATCAGCAGGTATTCAATGAATGGCGGATGGCAAATAAAGCACTTAGTGAATTGTTTTAATTGCATTTCTCTCCTGTCTCCCAGAACTTGAGAAAGTTTTAGAAAGCTAGAGAGGAGCAGGGTGGATTTATTTGCTGCTTTCATTTTGTTCCAACACTGCTTGCTTTCAGAAAAGACTTGATATAATTTCACTGCCTTTCATGTATGGATGATATTTTAACTGGTACAACAAAGGCTATATTGTAGTGCAGCAGAGATGTACATCACAACAGATATGAATGCAAAGAGCTAAATTTGCTGCACCTACTCAAGAATATAAAGAAGCTTTTAACCTGAGTCAGTTGACATGGAGTGCAGAAAAAAATCCTTTTCTCCTGGGAATTAAATAGAGATGAAGATTAGCAGTTTTAGCTGTGGTTATGTTTTCTGCCATTGGTTCACTTCATAGAATTACGTTAATGCAGTGCTACAAGAAAATCATTAACTGGGAAGTTCAGTGTTCAGCTCAAAAACTTTTCTGACTTACACCGTTGTTGTTATTATTTTTCCTTGTTTCATGCAACAAAGAGAACACAGAAGATAATGCATACCCTGTATTAACGAGTACTTGAGTTTGGGCTAGAGATTCTTGAACAGAGTGAACATTTTTTCAGTGAATGAAGCTGCTGAAGTTCCCTACATATGATCTTTGTTTATGGCTGCAGCAATTTCAAGAGCCCACTTAATTTAAAAAAATCATGTTTAATTTCTTTATTTTCAAGGCTTTTGACTGGGATCTCTAGATTTGGTAAACTTACCCTGTGAAATATCAACTGTATTTATGGGAACATGTGAAGGAATCTTTTGGTGTATAGCTATGGCAAGAAGCTTTACCCTGTAAAAATATCGTACTGCTGAAGTATCTCCATAAAGCCGTAGAGTTAGTGTAGTATGGAGATATGAGCAGGCTGAGGATCAAGGGATGGTAATTATGCACCATTCTTGTTTTATCTTCTTTGCAAAGTGAGGTGAGTGATACCTGCTTGTTCCTAAGAAAACCATGCAAAGCCTTAGGCAGTAAGATGAATTGTGATAAAGGATAATTAAAGGAAAATATATGGAAAAAGGGATCAATTAAAAAAAAGGTGAAACTAGAACTTGACTTCTCTTTGTTGTTCAGAATTCATATGGAGACAGTGTGTCTGAGGACTGTTTCATTTTTTGAGTTTTAATTGTCCAGTATTGCACAGCACGAATTTCTGCAACATGCAGCTGGCGTTAGATGGCATTTGAGAGAGCTTGAAAGCGTAATCAAGTGCCCTCTGCAAAGCATGTCATCCAATACAAAACAAATAGAAATTGATCTGAGAATATTCTTTTTCTAAAATCAGGAGTGAACCAGCATTTCAGGACCAAGCCAACACTTCAGGGTAGTTGTCTCAGCTTGGAGATTTTTCCATGAAGATAAGAATGGTGTTGGTTCTATTCTTCTAAATTTTTTCCTTCCCCCTTTCCCCCACCCTGGCTTTGCAGCTCTCCTCCATGTCCCTTACTGTATTGAACATGTAGCCATACTATGCTTTCTATTGGGAGAAGTACCACATTTGAGTTTTTCTGAAGTAATGTTAATATTTTATGCAATTGTCTGAGATCTCACCGTTACAAAGCTTTTAGACTTTAAAACAAAACAAAAATGCATAGAAAAATGCTTTTGCTACAACCTATCTTGTCCAACCAATGTTCATTTGCTTCTTACATGTGTGTTAACTGTCAGGTACCTGGGAAAGACCTGGGATTCCATCGCCCACAGAAAGGCCACACGAGAGAATTTCCTGGAGAAGCTTGAAGGACTCCTCTTGCTCAGGTTCTGAGAGAAGTGGATGATCTGTGAAGAGATGAGGACTAATACGTTTTCCTTTCCATTTTCACTTAAAGGTATAACCCACTGAAGGTGGTGGCATGCTCCTCCTGTGGTTCAAATGCTAACCTAGGATTCAGAAGAGAAGGGTTCAGTATCCTGCTGTGCTGCAGACTTCTTGAGCAAACAATCTGATGTTTCATTTCCCCATCTCTGAAAAAGGCGTCTATTCACCTATATTCTAGGGATTTTATTTAGGTAAATATATGTAAATATGAATGTTCTTAAGAGGATTACATTTAATATATACATATATAAATTTCTTAAGATGTCTCTATATTTAATACCTTCAGATAGAGACTGTAGACTATATTCAAGTCTGACTTTACAGTGTTTACTATATTGGGACTTTTGCTTGACTAAGAATGAAAAAATGAGTTGTTAGTCTGTAACTTAACAAGATGCTTTTATTCCTACTTTATGGTAAAGTAGGAAGTTTAGTTCCAAGGCCAGTAGCAACCAAATATATTATTTAAAAAGGAAACAAAATACAGCCTGCTGGGCATTCATTTGCTTAAAGGAGTTCTCTGTATTTACAATTCTAGAAAAAAATATTTCCTTGTAAGATATTCAGTAAATACTTTAAAGCATACAAGATTCCTGCTTACTGAAGGGAGGCACCAGAGTGATTACTCAAAGGAAAACTGAAACAAGAAATAATAAGATATAACGGGGAAAATTCCTGCCATTGTAGTTCAGGAGGAGAGACAGTCACTCTCAAAAGATAATTAAGAACTTTGGGGGACTGAAATCACCTTCAAGGGACACTCTGGGACATTAGAGTTCTGAATTTGTGTATCTCAATTTGGTGTCTAAAGTTAGGTATTTATGAGTTTGCCCATCTTCCTCCCGCCCCAGTTTTATTTTACTATTTCTTGAAAAATGTATCCAGTGTGATATTATTCCATTAGCTGTGATTCTTTTTTATCCCCCAAATCCTCATGCTTCCCCCTCCACATTGGTTACTGAGTTTCACTAATGAGTCGCTGTGAAATAATTTCATAGAGATGTACTCAGAAATGCTCAGAGTACTCAAGAGCAGGAGAATTATATACATTTCATGGCATTATAGTAAGTTTTTAAAGGATTTAAATTATTTCTTACTTCTGTCTTTTCATTACCCTAATGAGAAAAAGAAAGAAAAAACAAACAAAAACCCCACCCCCAAAACAAAAATAACCACTCTTTCCCACATTCCCTCTTTCAATATCTCCTCAGCAAGACTACAATTCTCCAGAGTCGATTTTCCTAATAGAGTCTTCCCTGACTATGTTGGACAAATGTCATGTCCCCTGGCTCTCTCCATCTTGTAATGAAAATAGACCTATTGCCAGCTACACCTTGCTGATTGCTTCCTACCTGCTGCTAAGGATAATTTGTGCAGTGTAAATGAAGACTTCAGTAGTTGCTGTAGGAAAAAAAGCTACAAGAAGGGACTGCTATTCAGAATTCACATAAAACAGCCAATAAAGAAACAGTTCTGATTAGCTGAAAATGTGTAAAGTGTATAAAAGATCTTTAAGGTTTCACAATCTTAATTATACCAGACATCATAAATAAGTGTTTCAACCTGAAAAATGAATCACGTATGTTTGCATTTTTTCGTTTGCTCAGTCCCATACTAAGAATTTGTGTGTACTTGTTTTCTTTTTGTTCTGGCAAATACTTATTACTGGATTCTTTTTTATTGTTTGAAAGTAAGCAATAGAGGAATGTGGCATTGTTACTCTGCAGAATATTGTGGCCATTTGGAATACTGATGTTCATATTTGTTAATTGCCCCCAAATATACTTTCAGATAACCTCTTACCTCTGAAAGAATGAAGGAGACAACAGCATTACATGTGAATTACAGACAACAGTGAGTTGGAGTGGGAAACTGAGATACAGACAGTTCTGGACAGCAAAGATATCAGATCCACCTTGTTTGCCCCATCCTGCTATGCAACAGATCATACTGCCTTCTATTTGTCCCATGCTATGGTAACAATATGACACACATGTGGGAGCAAGAGCATTTATCATTTACTTTTCCTTATTCACTGTGTGTAGATAACGGGAAATGTATTATTTCTAGGTACTGAAGGACTGCTGTTTTATTTTACCTCCATTTTCTTGGCACAGCCTGGGGTTTAATTGGAAGGTACAGCGAGTAGAGGTGGAAACAATCACTAAGAAACTAACTACCACTAAGGAAATACATTGTCCTTGTACTGAAGAACCAGCTGACAAATCCTAGATGAGACATTCAGTGCATTTTCTAGACTAGTAATTCAGGTATGTTTGGATAATTACCTAACCTTTTACCTGCAGACTACATATACAACTTTCATTTCTGCCTTCTGCAAAGAGAGAAGCAAAAGAACTGTATCAATAATCAGTGTATTTTATATACCCTATCACTCAATCCCTTTCTTAGTCTCATGGGTTAGGGTCCTACACACACACACACACACACACACTTTTCCTTTGTCTGTTCTGAGTAATATTTGAAGCATCTGCTAATGCTAGTTTAAAATACTTTCTGCGTGTTTGACAGCTAGTATTTCATCTTGATCTTCTCTAACTATCCTTCCAAATCTGTCTCTTTTCACACTTCTTGCCAGCCTCCTCAACAAATTGTTTAGGCATTGTAAAATGCTGGTCCTGCTTCCAAGTGATGTTGCTCTTTAACATGCCTAGACACTCTCTCCCCTTTGATTGCTTTAGCTCTTTTCACCTCTAAAGACATAATAATCTAATTCGTAATGCTTTTTCTGAGGCTCAGAAAAAGACCCCTTTACATATACTACTGACCAAACTGTAAACCTTTTATTCACCTGAGTGCTTGGACAACAGCAGCAGCTCACCAAGATGAAAACAGATCCACAAGACAGTCTGAAGTGCCCAAAGCCTTAAAAGACACAACTGCAGTCCACAGGAAGAGAAATGAAGCAAATGCTCGAGGTTATAACCACTGAATGTTTTACTGAGCTCCCAGAGGACCTGAAAGGTCCTGAAAGATCTGAAAGGCCCCAGCCTGCTTTGGGAATCGATAGACTTCCCCTCTTTTCAGGCTTCAGCCCACTCAACCAAGAACACTGAAAAACTTGTAAAACAATGAGGCTCTCAGCTCCATCCTTCATCCATACTGCAGCGAGCCAAGCTGTGTTTCTGGGTTTTTCCAGTTAACTCTTGACTTTTCAACATGTCAGAATTCATCAAAAGTTACTGAAGGATTTTGTTTTATCAAAATAAGGGGACTTTTTACATTTGTTGTTCAGTGTTTGCTGAGTTCTGGAAGGGGAACAAAGAACAGTTTGGTTTGTTTCGTGTCTTTTCTAATAAGCAGTGCCTGGGAAGGACATCACTTCTGAAGCAGAGCTGTTGGCAGCATCACTCCTGCCCTGAGTGGTGGAGTGGTTTACCATTGTTTTTGAGGTTCTTTTGAGGTTCCCATGGTCCAGAAGGCTTGGAGTGTCATTTCAGTGCACTTGATGCCATTTCTGTTCAGCTGTAATCACAGTTCTGGGAAGCTCTGGACCCCAGCAGAAAGGGATTGTGCTTCTATTCAAAGCCATCTTTACTAATAACAAGATTGTTGTTTGTCTGCTGGTGGTGGAATGAAACAAGCCCCAACGCTTCAAAGCATTAGTTGTTTCTCTTTTGGATTTACAGCAGTTTTTATCTATCTCTTCAAGATGATGTTAGGGAAACTTTTTTTTTAAAAAGTAGTAGTAGTAGTAGTAATAATAATAATAATAATAATGATGATGATGATGATGATGATGATGAAACCAAGCCAATGAGTTTTGCCTGCATTGAGAGAAAAAGGACAGCAGCTGTCACTGCTGTTAAGAATAATTTGTATATTGTCTGATTTATCTTTCTAGGGATATAAATGTTGACAAGTTAACATCAGGGCAAAGGTAGATTGGGCTGTCAAGTTTCTATTTTCTGCTTCTTGCTCTTCCACAAAGTGCTGCAGAGATTGATTGATTTGATTTTAAAGAGTTCAGTTACATCACGGTGACACAGTCTTCAATATGAATTAAAAGAGTAAAATTGTTTGTTTAACTTGTTTTCATGATGACAGGATCTTTGCACCCCAGGCAATCACTTTGTTTTTCTTACAGCTTTGCTTTTTAGCCACCCAAATGTGGAATGTCACTCAACCTTGTCATATGTTTTTCCTGATGTTCCTTATTAGTCCCTACCACACTTTTCAGCCATCTAACAAACGTGGATACCTTTATGTCAGTCAGTTGCTCTGGTTGTTTGCCATTTTAGGCTTTCTCTCCCAATGCTATGTTAAGGGAATTTCTTAGTGGACATCAACTTTACTCTGTAAGATATCAGCTAAGCCTTTGAGACAGAAGTTACCACTAGTATGTTTATTTAATTAAATTACAGTAGACATCCAAAATGAAAATTACACATTTGAACTGTCACCCACAGTTTAATTTCGACTCAGCTCCAAACTTTCTGAGGGAATTAGGAAGTGATAATCCCATTAGGAGTCTCGCTGAGCTTGAGCTCTTTCTGAAAATGAGATTTAAATGTTTTCAGAATAAAATTTAGGTAATCATAAAAAATTCTGAGCATCTTTTACACACTGAACTGTCCCATTGAACCTTTCCAATTTCAACTCTTCCACATGCATTTTTAATCTCTTACTCCATCTTCTATATTCATTTTAGTATGGTATTCAAATTCATATGTGCATCAGCTGTTATTTTTATATATACAGAGAACTGAGATGAAATGATCAAAAGGAATGCACAAATAAAAGCATATAATCCAGCACTGAAAACATGAGAAATCAAAAGGTTTCAGGCAAATTATGTATGATACAGGAAGGCTCTGACATGATGTGGTGACCTAGATTAGATTTCTGAAAAAAAGTTGGGGCAAAGTTGTGTAGAAGCAAAAATTACGGGTTTATTTAGGAAGAGAAATTTTAAGGAAGTAATGCTGGTTTTTTTTTTTTCTTGAACTTAATGTCTCCTCATGTATAAAATCTTCAGAATGGATTGTGAAGTCATCGCAACCAAAAAAGTATAAAAAACTGTTGCGTATAAGTAGGCCCTTATTAATGAAATTATTTAACTGTTTTTAAATCTCAATGATGTGAGTGAGTTTTTAGCAAGTACTTATACTTTAAATTACTGTAGACTGGTTAGTAGTAGAAATACAGAGTTCATCATTGTCTTTTCTCAAAAATGGGACCTTAAAAGGCTAGGCTCTTTCAAAACAACTTAGTTGGAAAGAAATTTTCATCCTAGCAAAGTTCTACACTTTGCAGCTGCATTTTTGCTGATTCTCTGAAGTCAGAGTTAATTGATAGACAATTTGGCCTGTGGACTTTAAATAACATACTGAAAAATCTCTGTTTTGGGGAGAGGCGGGATTAAAGTTAATTATTCCGCAAAATTACTTTTTCAAACTGAGTACTAGAGCTGGCAAAAATATTGCCATTGAATAAGACTTTATTTCTGTGATTTTTTTTTTTATTTTTTTTTTGTCTGGTGTCTAAGACACTGAAAGTTAAAGTCATTTTCCTGGGATAGGATACAGTTCTTGGCCATAATGAAATACAAGCCACCGATCAGTTCATCCTTTTTATTTTGGCTATTAGAAATCTGGCTCAAGTAGGCAGAATTCCTAAATAGGAATAGCTAATTATGAGATTCTGGTTTTGATCCCAGAATTTTTAGGCTCTTCAGCATTTCTGATCTGTAGTTTTATCTTTGAGAGTAAACAGCTTTTTTTATCCTTCTAGGTCTGTGACTCTCTTCTCTCTACTTTAAACCAGACTCCCTCTGAGCTGGAAGGCAGGTTTCACTGAACACCTGAGACCCTCCACTCTGTCCTTCTAGTTAACCAAGTGATCTTTTAATGGTTTTTCCCCATAGTGTCAGCATTTATCTGTGACAGCTTGCATTTTTGCCCATTTCTTTTGTTTTTCTGACTTTTTTTTTTTGATAACTGAATAAAATCATGAACCAGCTTAGAAGCTTTTTTGTCATGCATTTGCCTCTTATGGTAAATTATTTCCATATTTCTCAGTAACAGCTGCTTCTTGCTTTGAGGCAAGATTCAATTTCTATGGCAAATACCACAGCTTCCTGGAATGTTTTTTGCCATTTTTTTTTTCAATGAGCTTAAATTGGAAATCCACATCAGTTGTTAGATATGCCCTGAAAATAAGTCTCTGTAGATTTTCTTCTAGTTCATTTGAGGTTCCCTCTTTGTCCCCTCAACTCTCTGATCAGAAGGGAATAAATTCTGCAACACGCATAAATATAGGATTTGTCTGGGTTGCTAAAACCCTAATTTCTTTGAGTTTTTGCCATTTGTTTGTCCTATGAAGTTATATTGGTGCTTCATTTACTTTAAAATTAAGTGGAAATTTACAAATAGATGTTTCCTGTGGCTGCCTTAAATGAGGGGCAGTGGTTAAGCCTACACGTGTCAAGATGCTTTAACAGAAGTTAAATATTAATTATCTAGTCTCTAATTTAGTCTGGTGATGACATAGACCTAAATTTAAAAGATGCACCTATTGAAATATGTATGGACCTACTGAAATATGCTTAATGTTGTAGCATAAAATGGGAACAATTAATTAAATAATTCACGTCAGAAGTTTAGAGGTAACAGTTACCTATCATACTTAGGCACCGTAATTTTGTTCAAATTATGAATGACAAGGCATAAATGTTAACTCTTGCAGGAATGGTATCTTATTATTTTCTAATTCTTTTTCTTTTTTTGTTGTCTTTTTATAGATAGATATTTTATCTATACATTAGAAAACGTATATTCACTTTTGGCTATTGACTGAATGATTGCATTAAATTACAACTTTTAAAAGTGAGGATTTGTCATAAAATGCCTAGCTGGTTGTCTTTACTTTTATTCACGGGGGGAGGAAAACCACTCAATGGTATTATTGATAGTTTCCAAAGAAGTCAACATTATTGTTTTCAATTTCAGTAAGCCATAGTTTCTTTGTGCACCCTTTTCTGAAAATAGGTGGAAAGTCCGATACTTGTCCGCAGCAGTTTTGATTTCAGTATTTACCAAAAAGTAACAATTCTAAATCGAGAATATGTTCTGAGTATGCTTACCAACAGAAATCATGTAAACAACTTAAGGACATGAGTTTTACATTTTGTATTTGGACATCCTCAAATTTTTATAGTTTTGAGTCAATATAGATAATATAAGGCCTGACCTGTGGCCTTTCATTTCCCAATGAGCCTGGGTTTTCCAAATCAAGTCCATGTTTGGTAGAAAGATACACATTTTGTTTTTCTTGTTTGCATTCATTTGCATCATATTTGCAATTTGTAATTAATTTTGTAGTCTATTTTTTCCTGAAGTACTTCTCAGTTTATTATTATTATTATTATTTAATATAGCCTGTGGAACACTGAACACTGATTAAGTGTTGTATGCTTTCTGTTATCTCTGAAGCATAACCGATGAAGTATTGTGAATTTGGCACTGTGTAATGTAGCATTTTGCTTGCTGTGCAGCACTAACAAACAACACATCAGTAGTCATGCCTGCCTCTCATTTAAATGCAACCTCAGAGTCACACTGCATGTTACAAATATCTGGGAGCTGTGTGATTAGTTAACATCTTGTGCATAACCCTTAAAATTATAGCAAGTTCTCAGGAGATAATTAGCTTTCTAGATACCTCTAGTGAAATGAACTATGGCTTAGCAATGGTAGCTACTGTGTGTTCTATGACTCCCAGGAATGGTGGCATGAAAATCCCTTTAAAACATGGCTTAAGTCTTCTACATTAAAAAAAAAAAATTAAAAATGAGAGAGAGAGAGAGAGAAGTCCTTATTTATGTATTCCTTGTTATCAGGATTGCCTTTGCTTCCTATCTTCTAATTTTATGTTCTTTCCTCTTTTGGCAGCTCTTCTGGTGTAAATAAAGGGTGTTCTGCAGGCACCAGCCTTCCTTACTGAAGTCTGCTCACCTCTGCCCCAGAGTTCATGTCTCGTATGCTATGTGTGAGTAAATAGACAAAATGTATCACAACTGAATAATCAGGAGGATGTGATATGGTATTTTTCCTTAGCAAATGCTTGAGACTTCAGTTCTTTGTATAGATTTAGGAAAAGCAATGTTTTCCAAACATTTTCCAAATGTTTTTTATCTCATGAAATAATTTCCCAGCGATATCCATGTGCAACATTTTAAAGCTTTTGATCCTGCTTTGAAAAAGCTATTCTAAGCCTTCAGTGTTCAAAATATTATCTTCTAGCACTGGAAGTATCTGTATAATAACCTCAAAATTAAAATGTTTTGGAAGCTTCTAAATATAAGTTATAGCTGCAGCTGTCAGGAAACAGCATTTTGACAAAATTGAACTTTTTAAAGGAAAGTATAAATTTTGATTAAATTTGCTTGAAAGGTGTTTTCTAATTTGAAACAAAGCATTTCAATAGGCTCACAGAATTCTCTACATTTATTGGAGTATAATGTTGCTGTTTGTTTCAAAATTATTTTTCATTTTGAGGTTCACTGGTAATAATGATATAATCTATACCTAAGAACTGAAATATTTTCAAAACATATCCATATTATTTCTATTGAACTTTAAATGCTTTTTCCCAAAAAAAGATTGCTTTGTAAGAGACTTCAAATTTTATTTTCATTCTATTTGGTCAAATTTGTTCTGAAAGGCCAAAATTTTCTATAAAATTCCAGATTTAATCCATTGTCTTAATAATTTTTCTGAAAGATGAACAGTTGTTCTAGCTGCACTGATTGTGCAAAGATGTAAGCCTGCACTTATCTTTAACCATATTGATCAAATTGAAAAGCTCCCACCAATTCAGTGGATTTTTGTCCAGTTATCTTTTCCAGTGATCATATTGCCCATCTGATTTGCTTATCAAACTTCAGCTTTATTAGCTATCGTCCCTCAAAAGGAAGAAGGCTTGGTTATGTTTCTGAAGGGTGTTAGTGACAAAAAATGCAGGCATATAGACAGGTCCAAAAAGCAGTGAAAGCTCAAGATAATACCATGAAAGAAGGCCTGAAGACATGGTCTGTAAGTGATGAAGGGAAGGGAAAAATGACATATAATCAATTTCTTGCCTAGAGACAGAGAGTAATAAACAATATGACAGTGAATAGTCTACTTTTCTGAAACAAGCAAACAGATAGGTTTTGCTTATTAATATCCAGATGTTTGACTGAGGATCCTACAGGCATTCCAAGGATAACTCTGTTGTAGCAGTTGTTTTTCCCAAGGAATACAGCTTTTCAAAGTTTCTCCCTCTCTACAAATAACCATAAAGCAGGTTACTGAAATATCTTGAGGAGCAGAAGACTGAGAATTTGGGCTACTATTTTGCCTCTTCACCCACCGGTGACATCTAGTATGGTGTGAAGCCAAATAAGCCTCCTGATGGCAGAATCCTTGGTTAGGCAGCCACTCCTTCCCCAGGCATAGGGGAGGTCAGACACCTCCAAAAGTGAAATAAAATTTAAGGTGTGTGAGGCTACCTGCATATACAGAATTAATGAATGGACAGGACAAGATTTGAAACTTTACAAAGCTTCAGCAGAGCACAGCTGCTGCGTTCTTCTGAGGCTCAAAATTCTCTCTTAGAGGTAAGGTAAGGCCTATTCTGAGATACCCAATATGTGCTCACTTACGCCTGTTAAAATGCAACAATAGGGTAAAGAGCAGCATTGCCCTGTGTGTATGTGATTCTCAAGTGAATAGCTGTTAATTAAATTGTGAACAGGAGACCTGCCTGAGGACTTCCAAGATCACCTCCCCCAGGTCCTAGATTGGTACCCTAACCACTGTCTTCTTCAGAGAACTTTCAAATGCTCCTCATAGAGCTCAGATGCTCTGCAGAAGACAACTGAAGATTTGCTGAGCATGAAAGAAAGGGAAGAAGAGGGCATTTAACTCTATAGCTGAGCACTGGCTCCTAAAAGGGAAGATCTGGTGTCAAGCCTTTTCCCTCAAGACTGTTTCTGTGTTTTGTAGGAGAGTGAGATAATCCTATTAACGGGAACCAAAATCCAGAAGTCTTTCTCTGTCACTGCCACTCCCTTTCTGCATTTCTGTAGCCTACACAAATTATATATTCATCTGGTTGTTACAAAAAAGCCCTTTCTATTTACCCCCACTTGAATTAGATTGAACCAGCTAGCACATATTAGACTTGTTAAATCATTCCCTGTAGCACTTAGGAACTTTTAATTTAAAGCATTAAAAATAAATAAATAAATAAACCACAAGCAGTAATTTAGGAGGAGTCAGATTAGTTTGATGCTCTTCAGGACTGTATGGAAGCTTCCAGCTTAATAGTTTTGCACTGAAGCAGGTAAATTCTGCATAAATCCCATTTTTAATGTTTAAATATCTCCTGGGTTTGAACCTGAGGATCAGCTATCTAAAGTTTTCTGATTCTTGCCAAAATTACTGGGTTGGCCACCTCTACTTTTTAGAAATGCAAACATTTGCCTCTTCTGCCTTATGTCTTTGTGTGTAAAATAGGAACAAAGGAATGCCTTTTCCTTTTGAGAGAGCTGGAGTTCGTTAACTGTGGTAATGGAACGTACCTAAAATCATTTTACTCATATTCTTCACAGAGGTCAGTAAGCAGGTGCTAAGTGCCAAAATAATTCTCTACTCTCCAATCTAGGGCTGACTTGCTAATCTGAAGGACACACTCACTAGTCCATTACGCTGTCCTCCATATTTTACATTTTTGTCAATAAAAAATAATGTACAGCCAGAGTGTGAAAGTTTTTTCTGCGTGAAGGGCCAACAGAAGGCCTATGCCTCATCAGCCTTCCAGAAGAGAATGACACCTCAACAGACCAGTCAGTGTTACTGGTTAAAAATGAGACATTCAGAGCCCGTGTGTCAAATATGTAGGGCCAAATTCTTGACTCTGACTGACAGTCTTGCCTGGCTGAAAAGGGCACATAGGGCAGAACGCTGATTTGGCTGAGGCAGATGAAGATAAATTCACCTTGGAGACATGGCAGAGTTAAGAGGCTGTTTACTCAGCCTAAAGAACCTTCCACCAAGATATTGAGATACTGTGATCTTCTTGTTTGGGTTGTTTGTTGTTTTTTTTTATTACCTTCAAGGTATCCTCCTTTGTGCAGCATGCTTTCTAGTTCTCTCTAATAGAAGTTAAGGCATTCAGTGCCTTGACCATAAAATAGGTTCCAATGTTTCACTATATAAACCAGACAGATGCAAGCCTCGTTTGGGTTCCCGTGGAGTGCTCCACAATATATGGTTACTCACAAATTATTTTTTCAAACAGTTGCCCGATTTAAAAGTACAAGGATCACAAATTAGCATAGTTTTTCAGTTCTCCGTTTCTTAAGGTCAAATTTTTTACCCTTTTCAGTGAGAGGGAAGCAGAAAGTCTTCCACTGGGGGTATAGCACTTGTATAGGACAGTTCTGGCTGAAACTGGATAAGTAAAGCTCATTCATATAATTCCTCCCATCCTAATTCTTAAGGTGCAAAAGAATAAAAGTAATCAGTAAAAATAGCTTGATACAGATGTTCTACCTTAATACTCAGAGTGTCTTAATGATCCCTCAGGCAGCTGTTACAGTTTATAGTTTAGTTTCCCTGTTGCTTGAAGTGGGTTTTTGGTTAGAAAATGGAGTTAGCTGGTGGTTAAGTTTCATGGGTTTGCCCATGTGAGATGCCATGTAAGTAGACTTTCTCAGAGATTTTAAAATAGTTGGCCCTTCTTCATCTGAAGTTTCTTTAAACTCTGTAGTAGGTGTTAGGCAGAATTTGCATATAGGTGAGTCAGGTCTCTAACATGTTGAGAAAAAAAAAAGCAAGTAGTAGATTCATAGATTAGCAACACCACCAGGCTTTAACTTGGATCTAGAGGGAGTTTCTGTGGAATAGTTGACTGCAACAGGGTGTCCTGTCTTGCAGCAAAAATAGTAGTGTCCCATGTAGTCTAACCTGGTCACCAACTGCTCTTCCTGAACAGCACTTCTGCTGTTGCAATGGAGATGTTGTTTTGGCCACTTGTGGAGGAGATGATTCACTGCAAAATGCCATTTGTGGCTAATGATCACCTGCAGGGTTACAGGGTTTTCACAAAGGTAAAGCAAAGAGAAAAGAGCCACTGCTGAATTAAAATCCCCCTAATTTTTCCTCTTAAATCTGTAGTTCTGTTGTTTGTTTTTTGTTAAATGATCTGACAGTTCAAAAAAGTCACAATTAGTTCAACTTGCTAAAGGAGTTTTTTAATGGAATGCCTTGAGTTTTTTAACTGATCTTCCCCTTGCAGATCTCAGCTGTTTGAGAATTGGGTCCTAAGTTGTCTTTTCACAATGATCTTGTTTTTGTAAATTAATGATCTAAGTGATTTATTATTCAGTTCTTCCACTGCTGCTTTATTTCTGTTGATCTTTGTTTTTCTGCTTAATTTCTATAAATTACTGTACAGTTTCCCATAAGGTATAATTAAGCAGAATTGCTAAAGTTGTAATTATTTTGTATTATAGATGTTGAAAGCAACATTAGCACTTAGCTTTTAAAAATGTGATAGTATATTTATAAGAGAGCATTTATAAACACATTTACATATAGTTAAGATGAAAAAGGTATTTGAATTGTAGTCATTAGCATTTCTTCAAACATATGGCATACCAGCAGAGGCCATGGGCCATGCCTTCATTAACTGAACACTGTTTCATCAGTATCTCAGCTTCCTGCTGTGCCACCCTGTGGCGTACCCTTCTGTCCCTGAGGTTTCAGTGACAAGGGACAATATGTCCCCAAGGTGAAAATCTGGGAAATAACGCAGATTAGCCCTTAGAGGAGTTCTTATGATTATTTAATCATACTTAGGAAAGAAGTACACTGTACCACAAAAGAAAAACATTAAAAATCCTACCAGCCTACTATTTTCCATATTGCAGGGTATGATGGTGTCTTCAGTGCACCATCAACATAACTACAGTGGAACATGACAGCTTTATGCTGCCTATTATAAGGCCGGCCTGTTTCAAATTTGTTCATATAATGGGCAAAGCCTACATTGGTACTAATAGGTATCATGGGTCAATTATCATTCATTGGCCATAATGTTCAGGTGATGGATCAAGATTTAACTTCTCTTAACCATGGCACATGCAGCCATTTAATTTTATTTCCTAATAAAAAATGGAAAAGGAATAAAAATATTCATATAAATGTCATGGTCATATTTTATTTGTGCATTTCTCAGGTATATAAAGATAGGTTAATATGACAGGCAAAGACATTTGTCTTAAGTCATTAAGTTCTCTCATACTTTACCTGCTATATGATATTCTTTGCTAAAACCCCATATATTTTGAAAAGGTCTTAATAGAAATTTAAAAACAACTTATATATTTTGTTTGACAAGATGATACTTTTGAAAGTAAGGTTAGTTTTGGGGGGTTGGGGGGGTGGTCTTTTTTTTTTTTTGAGATGCAGCTTTTCAGTATCTCCCACCCTCACTTTTCGTTCTCATTGTGACATAGTATAGGAAAAAGCATTGAAGTGAGAAATAATAGTCAAAAATGTTTGTTATGGACATTGGTCTGCTTTCTTGCATTGATATCTATTTTCTTCAAGAAGAGTTGGAGCTCTATGGATGTTGCTGAATGCCCTCAGTCTTTGGAGTCCAGTCAGTGAAGCCTGTTCTTGGATTAAGAGGGGACATATCAACTAGGGTCGACATATTTAAACTCTAATTATAAAATCAACTATTGCAAGAATCATTTTTCTAATATTAAAATATGTATTATGCTATAATCTGTTCTATTCTTCTACCTATAGAAAAAACTACTCTTCAACATGCATTTAGGTAGAGGAATATAAGATCTCTTACAGTTTAGCCTAGTGCAGATGGAGAAAGTGTGGATTTCTAAAGCAAGCTTTAATTTCTATCATTACAATCATCTGATACAATATATATATTTTATATACTTTCTCACAGTTTTTGTCAGGCCTAGATGTAATTATGACAGAAGGTTTAGAAACATTTTGGTAGGTAGTCCAAGTAAAAGTGTTTAAATTGTCATCGGTCCATTTCTACCTTCACTGGTTTTATATGGGAGGAATCTGAAAATCTCTCACTACAGTATCCACCATTAATCAATGATGCAACGGAAAGCTCTCATTAACTTTAACCCTCCGACCCTGACATTAGTATACTCATCACAGCAATTGTTAGCAAAATGAAAAACAATCAACCAGGGTATCTACATTCTAATAATATTAATGCTTTCACTCTATTACACACAAATGTCAAATGTGACAAAACCCACTGAACTTCAAATATATACATAACAGATTTTGATATATATAAAGCACCAGTTTTTGTGATTCTCACTCAACAGCAGAATTAACGATACAGTGCCAAGGGGGCCCATACCATTTGCAATCTGTAGCATTTCCAATGTATTTGCAACAATATTGTAAATATTTATGGAGTTTATAAAGACTCTATGCTTCCTTCTGTTTGTGATGCATCAACAAGACACAGTAGGATATCATAGGCAGATATTTACTTCTGGGAATTCCCTTTTGGACTCTTTTTGGTTGAAAACCGCTTCATGACATACACTACCGCAAATCCCCAGAAATGTACCATGCTATTATTGCCAGCTGAGTTCTTCCAAGTAAAGATGACATCAGCCATCTGTCATGTTATACTAATCCTAGGAAAGAAAGCCAACTGAAGAGAAAATAAATACCTTTCATATCTATTAGCCAAATATTTGTATTAAAAAATGAAAGTATCAAAATCTCGCTATCAAAGCTAATTATTGTAACTGAATAGTCCTTTCTGAGTAAACTACATACCTAAAATGTATTTGTCTTTTTACCTGCCTAAATTAAATTATGTCATGAACATATGTTTGAAATGCTGGTCTCTTGCTACATATTGGTAGATAAGAAAATATGCCTCCAAGTAGTGATTTTCCTCCGGACCTGCTAGCTGAACTCTGCCAGGTACCACATAGCTGTGTGAATGTTCTGTACTGCTCTGCTGAGGTAAATGTTTCCCAGGATCTAGCAGAGAAGAAATTATACTCTCCGTCAAAAGTAATGCTGCCAATCAATAAGGAGAGTGTCTAAATTAACAGTAACATCATAATAAAATGTTTAAAAAGCCTAAACTGCGTCAGGTACCTGCTTCCTCACAGACTAGGGGACGTGTCAATGAGGAAGCCTTTTGGATAACCCATACAACTAATTTACATGAAGACTAATTCTGTGGGTTTATGGCTTATTTCTTTGTCGTGGGCAGTTACTCAATAACACATACTCAAAGTTTAAACTATTGCGGTGCTCATGAGATCTCATCACAATATAATTAAGGCTAGAACAATAAATATCAAGAAATAAAAAAAAATGAACAGCCAGCTATCACATTCCCTGATAAGAGAGTAGTATGGTACTGTCATCAAAAGTGATCCTAAAGCACACCTATGATTAGTTTAGTGGTATAGGCATTAATGGTTTTAGTGCTGTAAAAGTTCTTTTTGCTCTTTTAGAGTTGTAGAAGTGGCAGCACAGAACTAAGCATTCACACAGAGATCTGCAAAAACAAATAAGTATAGTATCTCCCATCTCCCCACACCTTCTCATTTGTTTTTTTTTCCCCTGTTTTTACCACTTAACATTGTGAGGCTTTCCTTTTAAACCAAAAATGCATTTTGGGTTGTGAATTCATACAAAATGAAAAATGAAAACAATGGAAGTTTCAGAACTAAAGGCATTTATTTCTTGGGCTGTAAACCTTTGACTTGTTTAGAATTTAGAATAATACAGTAGATGGAATTAAATCTTTTGTTAGATAATTTATTAATACAGAACTAAGAATCAATAAACAAAGGATTTTCTTCCAAGTTCTTCCTGAGCTACTCAACTGGTTGGGTCTTCTAATGGTTCCAGCTGGTTTCCAATACACCTATTTGTGGCCCTTGAAAACTGATTGGGGATTTATGAATGCTTTGTCACCTTTGTTTTTTTGACTTGGAAGATTGTTTTGGCATAATTCCTTCAAGCAAAGGTTTAAATTTTGTCATTCGTATATGATGCTTGGAATATATAAAGGATTATCAAGTTTTATAAAGCCTAGTAGCAATACTGCCTATTCAGTATGTACTACTTGCTATAACAACTTACAACATCTTATCTGTTCTGGAATCTGATAGTGTATTCAAATAACTGTCATCGCTTTTGACACGTGCTTGAAAATATACATAGCAAACTGTTTATGCTAAGCTAGACAGATTTAAACATTTCAAAATGTGCAAACCCATCAACATCAACTCAGAATTGAACCTGACTGGGACACTTCTGGTAAACAATCTTTCTTCAACTACTATCTATTTGTCAAAATTAATACTTTTAACTGAATGCAGTAATACCACTAAGAGATTTGGAGAAGGCTGTTCACTGCCGAGATAACATTTTTAATGAATAGTGGGAGAAGAATAAAAACCTATGTCACAGTTATACAGTAGTTTGGCAGCTGATGTCAGATCTTAGAAATCCATGTTCAAATCTCCGCTTTTCTCCCCTTGCCTAGATGACCCTAAACACTGCATATCTTGACCACCTGGAACAATTTTATTTTATTTGGATTGTAGAAATAATTTAATATTTCGAAGAAGAACAGTTTTTCTGGGTCTCCTAATGCAGGTGAATGATGGAAACCTTAGTTATCAGGTAGCTTCATTCTCTTTCACCTGTGTTAATGACATCTTTTCACGTGCATAGAATGTGGTTTATGTCAAACACATAAAACAAATGTAAGTGCATTTATGATATTTGTAAATAATACAAGGGAAAATTTACAAAGCAGAGCTCATTTTCACTTTGGAGCAAAGGTTGAATGCAGCCACCTGAAGGAAACTTACAGTTTCTGAGTAAGACAAAGCCTGAAGTTGGATGAAAGGTAAAAGTTTTAGCTGTGCTTGATCATGTGATGACTAGAAGAAAACTACCACCTTCAGGGATTATTTCTTAACATTGTCTAAAGATGTGAGTGTCTGAGTATTTGTTTTCAAGAAACAGTACTTTTGAGATGATGTTGAATATCTGAGAAGTTTAGATGTGTGAAAATAAGTAGTTGTTTCCGAGTGTGGTGGTTTGGGGTTTTTTTTCAACTATGGAAAATTAAAAAGCTTCCCTGAGACAGATGTAACTTGCAGACTTCTTTTTCCAGTGCTTTGGATGTGTAGCTTGGGTAGGAAAGCTTGGGATCCACATCAGAACTCCAAGACAGGGAAACACCTGGAGTCAGAATCTGCTGCTACCAATTCCCAATTTTTCCAGGATGTCTTGTTTATTTATTTTTAAGATTTAAACTTCAAAAAGCCTTAGGTTTGCCTTGATGTAAAAATGGGAGGTTTTGATTTTGTAGCTGCTTATATAAAGCTGACGCAGTTAAAATTTTACTTTCAAATAGTAAATCAATGCTAAAATTCCAGTTACCCAATCAGATATTTACACACTTTTTATGTCTCTAAAAATACGAAGATTTCTACTTTTCAATAGATTCTAGTCCCATCTCTGATACTGACTGTCAGACAGCACTTTCTTCAAGTGGCAAGTAATACTCTAAAGTTCAATTTCATATGTTCAGATTGTGTATCTTTAACAAAAGTTGCCCTTATGTTTGCTTTGAATGTGCCTTTAATTTCAGTGCCAGGAGAACAAATGATAGTAACTTTAAAAAATGAACCTCTGCATTTATTGTCTTTCTGTAGTAAATGAGCCTCTATTTGGGCAGGGTTCCAAAGGCATTTCTCCTGGGTGGACTGCCTGAATGCTGTTACAGAATACTAAGGGGCTGAAATTTTGTACCTCCATGTCCCACGAGGGTCTCTCTCCTTCTGTTGAAATTAAGCCTAAAATAATTTTCATTTGCTTCTGCTGCTATAGAAATCCTCACCTTCTCCTATCTTTTAATAAAAATTACTTCCAAGAGGATCAAAGTGCGATTTTTCTGCTCACCTTATTTGGATGAGGGGAGGGGAGGCTAGTGCAAGGTACTCATTAAGATGTCCATTCTGGAGACATCTGATTGAAATCGAATGCCTCCCTCCCCCCCATCCCCCACCCCACCCCCACCCTCATTTTGCATTTTGCTTTATTGTTTAGTAAAAAAAAAAATAAATCCATTTCAATAATTATTGAAAATAATTTCTTAAAAAATATGACTCAGTTTCACAGCCTGCAGCAAAACATATATGGCCTTGCAAAAGCACTGGGAGATGCTTACTGTCTCATGAAACATTAGTATGATTGCCAGTGGTACACCTACAAAATCCCTAACCAGAAAGAAATTCTGCAAGACTGAAGATGAAAATTATAGTGAGCTATGTCCAGCCCTTTCTTCCAAGCAAATATATATCGGCTGCAGGAGGAACATACAAGCACACATCTGCTCAAAACCCAATTTGATTTTTTCCCCAGGAGAAGGAAATGGGGTGAGAAGAGAAACTTGCTGCACTGCAACCTCTTCCCTTTCTTCTGTTCCCAGGGTATACAAGGGAGAGAGGACAGGGTAAGATGGAGGTATATGCAGAGATTCTGATTATTTTAAGCCAGTGAATTTCTTGCCTTTTTGCAGGTTAAGCAATTACTTAATAAACAGTAACAGCATGACCGTGTTTTGATTTCTTTATTCTTTCTAAAATATTGAAGTGGAAGAAGAGGAGGAAGGAACTGGAGGGAGTTACTTTGTTCTGAATATTTCCTCAAGATCTTAAAATCAGAAAAGGATCATCTGACCTTTGGAGGCAAGAGGTGTTTCAGAGAAAAAAAAAAAAAAAAACACACCCAAAAATTGAATATACAGAATACATGTATCCCTTGACACTCAAAAAGGCAAAACAGTCTTTCATGTCCTATGCAGAAAACAAGGGCGAGTTAAAATTCTGTGTGTCAGCCATAGTAAAAAAAATTGCATTTTTTTTTGAGTGATTACTTCAACTAACTTTTTTTTGAGAATGAATGTGAACCTGGATTACCACCATTCTATCTCCAAAGACAACCCCATTTGAAAAACCAGATGTGATTTTTAAAAATAACATTTCTGTGACTTCAGCTTATTTACAGAGTCAAGAAATCTAGAATTAGCATTTTTTTAGTTGTCACCTGTCTCAATAAGAGTATACCTGTCTGCTTTACAACCCTGTAAGAGCTGAAGAAAAGGTTTATTATCTTGCACTATAAGACTTCATTAGCAATAAGCCATTTCTGAACCCAGAAGACCTTTAAGTCTGTCTCCTGCAATGTAATGTCTCTTTATTGAATGCAGAAACTGGGAAAAAAGCTGAACTTTTATTAAAGATAAATCACAAGAAATAAGATTTGTGATTCTTTGATTTCCAAATAAAATTTATGCCATATTTTAAGTAAAAAGCTGCAGATGAAAAGAAATTGTATTTTCTTTACATTTTTATTTTAGGTATCTCCGTTTACTAATGAGGAATAGGTAAAAAATAGAGATTTCATCACTCCCTTCCTCCTGGGAGATTAAATGAAAAAGAAGGACCAGCAGCTTGGAATTTAAGCAGGAGTAAGAGAAAGATTTTTTTTTTCTGAAACAAAATAATAGCAAAATAAATACTTGATTGCTAATTTTTTCAATCAAATTTACAGATCTTTGCACTATTGTTTTAAACCTTGCCATAAAAGAGACAGGTCACTAGTTTTGGAGTGATCCATCTCCATTTTGAAGTAATTCCAGCTATGCACATGGTGCATGTGTATGATTTAAGTCTGGTGTGCCTTTGTGCTTCTTCAAGAACATGAAGGCACATCTGAAGACTGAATGAATTAGTCCAGTCATTCCCTGAAAACCAGGATTTGAGAATGGACTCGTTCTTTCTACATGCTTACTTGTGTCTGGAACACCATAAGTCTTGAGTTGATTTTTTTTAAATTGTCATGGTGAGGTCTCTCACAGTAACTTTAGGAAACTGCAGCCTCAGAATAGCTGCCTGATCCTAGTGCCCAAGGAAAACCCTAGTCTTCATCTGGTGCAAATACCTCTTACTGAATAGTTCTGTATCTGCCTGAAATTAATGTCTGGGTGAAGATAGCTGTTGAAGCTGTTCTCAAAAAAGATAACATCAGGTATGCTTAGAAAGACTGACATACTTTGATTATTTTTAAAATATTTTCTCCCATTACTTCAGCACAATGACTTATATCCAAAGAGTCTGCCTAGTTTCTATGCTGCTGCTGCTGCATGTTCAAAGTGGTATGAGAGGAAATAGCTACTGGTCTTCTGCGACTGGCTAGCAGACCGTTTCCAGGCTGTTCAGATAACCCATTCAGCTAACTTGAGCACTGTGATCTTTACTTTCTGGCTTCCAGTTGGACTGTTACTGTTTCAGCTATTTCAGCAGAAAAATGCAGAAGTCTAGTTTGTGCAGAGCACAACAACTATTCTAAGCAGCCTATTGGTATGGGAAACTTAAACCATCATAGATATGACTTTTCAAAATGGAAGAAAAAGTTTATTTCTAATTTTTTTTTTACAGTTACCTAGACATTAACTAAAATTAAGAATAAGGGGGTAAGAAGCATTTAGAAGGGAATTCTTTTATTTAGAGAGTTGAGAAAAAGAATTGTTGGGAAGATACAAAAAGAAGGAAAAGAAGAGAAGGTTAAATCAAGAGAGAGACAGTAGAATGAAAGATATACAATCGTCCTAGTGTGATTTTGGCTATTTACTTATTAGGAGGCACTCGTATACTAAAAAGTCTCACTAGACAGATAAATAGCAATGTGCAAATATACACTGCTGCATAAATTTAAGAGGAAAAAAGACATTACTGAAAACTGAATTTCTTTATTGAATAATTTACTTTGTCATCATAAATGTAATGCTATATTGCCTTGCAGTGTAACTACTGGAGAGATGTGTTGGTGAAGCCCAGTCCCAAGAGGGATGGCTGAAGAATGATCAAAAGCTTGGATTAATTTTTTTTTTTTTTTTTTTTTTTGCTTAAGTTGTTTTTATCACTTCGTTTTGGTTGCCGGAATTTCTTTTTAATTTTACAAAGACTGTCACAGACTGTTTTTTGGACATTCTTCCTGCTCATTTAGTTTAATGGATGAATAACACTTTCCACAGAAATTATAATAGTAGGAAAAGTTTGTAAGACCATAAGCAGCAGAATTTGAAAATATCCATTCCTGTAATGGGTCTGTGATAAATTCTGACATTTGCGGGTCTGCTAATGCAGAAGCCATTTGACACTCTTATCCTGTATTGAGAATGTTTCATGTAGGTAGTTCTTGACTACCGAGGCTCTGTTTGATGGTGTCAGACTCCTGTGCACTTTTTAACTGAAGCATAGAACATTCACCGGAGAAAAGGCATCTGGGGAAAAATTGGACTCCTTCTTTGAGTTTGGTGAACTTTCAGAACTCAATGTTGCATGTGGCTGTGTCATTAATCAGTTTAAAAAAAAAAATCAGAAAATTTGTTTACTAATTTTCCTAAGTGGTAAGACTTTAATGCTGACTGTACTCCACTTGGACCAGGTTAAGGAAAATGAGTAAGGCCACCCTCAGCTCCCACACTCCAGAGAAAAAGTCTAAGAATGCAAGACTGTTCTTGGTAACTAATCTGTATTTCAGCAAAATGAGGTGACCTTTAGTAATATGGTGATAGCACATGCATCGTGATGCAAAGATTTGATCTCAAAGGATAAAGTTAAAAAGCTGTAGCTCTGGTCCAAAGTTTTCCCACAATTAGCCTGGTATAAATCGATCATAATTGAAGTCAGACTAAAGCACATATTATGAACCAGTTTTGGAGTATTTTTTCTCAGATTGGCAGAAATTAAGATGGCTGGCTCACAGAAGAGCTGGGATTTAAGCCTAAATGTATTTCCTTGCCCTAATCTGCATGCCAGTCCCTTCACTAATATGGATAATTGACTTACTCTACATGATGTCTCTCTTGTATGCCAATGTGAATATGTTATAGTCAAATACTGGTATATACACATAAAGGAACAAAAACATTATCTCTGAGTTTCAGGAAGGACATCAATTTTTACTTCAGGTAGAAATGACAGTCCACTAAAACTCACCACAACCCAAGTGCAAAGTGTCCCACAGCAGACTGACTGTACAGGTGACCTGTGAGAAACTGTTAAAGACTTTAAATTTGTTTTAGTGTGAGTGGAGGATCACTTCAGGATTACTTTTCCTGTGATGCCAATTACTGCTTTTTTTTGTGTTGGATTGATTTCCAGACATCTAATGTTTATCATATATGAAAGTGGACTCTGATCAAACACCTTAAATTTCTGGGCTGTTTGGATGAAAACTGCAACAGCGTTATCCTATTTGAAGTGATAGAGGAGATTTTATTTAATTCTCAGTTAACCAGAGTACTTTCTCCGACTGGAAACAAAGCACTACACTAAATATGAGGGGAGCTATTTTTCAAAATCTTTTCCTCAAACTTGTATTCATTGGTTTCTCGCAGCTGAAATCATATTAGATACAATAATATTGCACAGTTAGCTGTAAAATATGTTTTAATTTTCCCAAATGAAAGAAAAATTGATGAGGATTGCTTTTGATAAATGCAGCATATTTACATATTGTAAAATAAAATATGCTTCTTTTTATGGAATCATATAACAGCATATATTAAGAAGTGTATTTCTTGAGAACAGAGGAGAAACCCCTGAACAGCTGCATATTTTAATAAAGAGATAGAGTTGTTCCTATTTTCTTTCAGCATCTGAGGGAGCTACCTTCATGAAGGTCATCCTCCTGTAAGGATTTAAAAAAAAAAAATAAAAATCTTTTTACCTCTTGCATACATGAACAAGAGGATTTAAATATGTAATGCAGCTTTAAGGTAGGGAATCATATAAGAAGTGGGTTTGTAACTGAGTACTGTAGGACAGTGTAATAACCATTACAGGTAACATTTCAAAAGTGCTTTCATTCTAACCTTCAGTTTTCAATCCTAACTTTCTGAAGCGTTTAACTTTGAGGTGATGTTTTTAGATGCAATCTCCCTACATCCTTGCTGTTTAATTTCTGTTTAGGATTTTGTTTTAATTTTACTATTGTGTATGTTTAATTTTACTAGTTTTTAGTTGGGAGAGTTAGAGGGGAAAAACACTGGTTTTAGAGATAGAAAATAATCATGTAGCATTCTTTCTCTAAGCATGGAAAACTGCTAGTGACAGAAATTGAAATGCATGTGTTATTGCAAAGAGAAGCACCTTGGAGTGGTCTGATGAGAACTGATGTTGATTTGACAGAGTTCTCAGCTATTCAGAGCTGCTTTCCCTATCTGAACAGAGTATTTTTTTATAAGAGTGTTCAGCTTTGTTCGTACTTTCTTTGCAATGGAAATTTAATTGCTGCTATTTCAGTTGGGATAACACTGGGTTAGCACTGAGCATTTTGGAAAGAACTTCACTGTGAGAGTAGGTTATAGAGATGCGTGCTACATGGGTGTCTGGAATTATCAGCAGGCAGTGCCTTTTGCCTGTTAATGATGTGCCTTTCCTATGTGTCCATGCCAGGATTTGTTGATTCAGTGAAACAAATATTCAGAGAAGTGGATTTCTGCTCTGAGAACCAGGTGAACCCTTTCAGGGCTGACTTATCATAGGCAAGATTGCTTGACAGAGCAAGCAAACCGAATGTGTTTAAGTTTGGTATCTATTCCCGAAGAATGCTATAGAGTAAAAAGAAGCAGGCCAAGAGCATTGCAATAGAGGTTGTAATTAAAACCAACCCTTCCATATAATTAGACTGTGCAACTGTGTAGGAAAATCTACCATAGACAGAAGACAGAACTTAGCTATAGGATCAAAATCATAAGTATTTTAGCAAAAGGTCTGAGGAAGAGTCTGGTGCTATTTTATATTACTCTGGTTTACTAATGGCATACACTAACTAAATAACTGGTGAGCCTCCTAATGGTTCTCCCTTTCATGCTGCTGGAACCATCAAACCCTGCTAAGAATCTGAGTGCATCTTCAGTTAAACCTTACAAAACTAGTAAGCACACTTTGAGAATTTCTTGTCCACTCCCAGCTAGTTTGCTCTCTAGAGACTGAAAGGAATAGCAACTAAAAGTCATGTTCCTTTTATTTGCTTGTGTACAAGCAGTTTTAAATAAAAGCTGTCAGAACTGAGAACTGTTGTATGAAAATTTGGCAAGCATTTTGCTTGGAACATTTACTATATCCTGTTTCTGAAGAAAATCAGGTCTTTGTGCATATCTGTTGTGAACTTCAACAGATTATCAACAGATGGACATCAGCTCAAAGCAACAATGTAGTGTCAATTGTTTTCAAAAACAAAAAATTAGGCTTTAATTTCTATATACCTTTCTTTATAAAGTAGCGTCATGCACCATTTAAAATTGTGTTGCAGTTTTAAGTACAAACTACAATGGTGTATCAAATATGGTTTTTGTTTCTCTGTTCCATTTTCACTGTAGCTGACCAGATGCTTCAAGTAATTATATGTCTGACACGGACAAGTAACAAACACTGATAAACAGGTGATCCTATCTCTCTTTGACTCTAAAGGATTGTCAGGGTGTTAGCTGATAGATCAAAGCTGAGCATAAAAAAAAAAAAAATCCTGTCCCATGTAATTTATAAACCAGGACATTTGGTATTAATCTGCCTTCTGCAAAATGAACCAATCCCAATTTTTGGGAAGATGTCCACATTAAACAGAGAGATACTCTATGGAAGCCACAATACACTGTTACAGCCAACTGGGGTTCAAGTCCAAATGTTAAAATGTTCTTTATCCTGCTAAAAGGGGGACTTTTTAATAAATTCTGGAACATTTTCCTGCAATAATCTCCACATGTACTTTTTCTAAATGTAAACATTAGCTGTTGCTATGCCCTGATTTTATTTTAACCTGAACTGTATTTACTATACCTAAGGATAATTCACATGGAGCAAAGAGCCCTAATATTTGTATTTTAGAATAAATATTATGAATATCTCTCTCAGGGGAAGAAAATGTTTAGATAACCTGCCTTTCACACAGAAAAGCTGGCTGCTGAACCTTCAAGCCAGCAGTTGTTCCCTGTCTTTCTAACTGAGAGACAGTACTACATATGAAAATTCAGTGCCTTCTGGCCATACTTAAGAAACCCTATTTCTTTGTGAAAGGGGGAGAACGTATGGAAGCTGTAAATAAATTATGATTGCCAAAGATCAGAGGAATTTTTACACAAGACCAAAGCAATTTAAGCTCATTCTTTGATACAAACCTTTAATAATTCAACACAGTGGTAATTTTGGTATTGCTAGAATTCCTAACAATTGAGCTGATCTCCAGGTTGTTAGCAGATGATTAAGAATTAAGTTATTAGTAGCTGACCTCTGCAGAAGTCAGATGATTCAATGTTTAATTTAGGCAATAGGTATGACTTTCTTTCTAAGAGCCCCTGGAAACCTCCATGAAACCACCACAATACTCATTTGATGATGACACACTGTTCAGTTCTTTAACGAGTATTTCTTGCTCAGATGTCAAAGGCAATCACTCTGAGCTACTCTTATTCAAGTAATTTGGAAGCATGATTTAAAATACGATGCCTTAATGAAATAGCATGCTGGATATCAGAGAGAAGAATCAGCAAATCTTCTGCCTCTTATCCTTTCCAACAGGAATATCTAGAATAAATACCTACTCACCGAGGAAGGCTCATTCCCTTTAAAAAGATAATAAATTCAGTCCTGTGTTAGTGGGAACTCATATTTAGATTTCTACTTCAAACAAATATAGGTTATGAAACACAGACAGTGATCTACCCTTTGTAGGAAAACTATTTTACTTTTACACTGACCTGCCAAGTCTCAGGCATTGCGAGCTGGACCTCTCGCAGAGGACCCTTCTCCTGCTGTCATGCTTACCCCTCACACATTTGCAGGGCAGCATCCCAGCCCCTAGCAGTGCCTGTGCCAGCATAGAGAGCACAGCTGACCCATTGCCCATGAAGTAGGAGGAAGCACATGGAACTTCAGAAAACCAGGAGTATGTGCTTCCTAATGTGGTGCAGAGACCAGGAAGCATCCTTCATCCTACCCTCTCTGTCCCTCTTTCAGTGATTTAAATCCATGGCCCTTCCTCTGTGATGGGGCTCACCTTACCCATCAGATAAAGTAAATCTCAACACCCTTCTTAGGCAATCAGCCTGCCACAAGTGTGTCCTTGCCTTCAGACCAGAGAAGGGGTGCCTCACATATCAGAAGCCATGAACTCTGACAGGTCCGTATATGTGAGATGGGTAAAAAATTTGAAATTATCAAACTTTCACATAGGAACATAACAACAGTATTCAGTTCAGAGTGTTATTAAGGCAAAATATTGAACCAGGAAAGTCAGCAAAAATATCATCAGTTCCTGTTAACAATCCAATCTTGCTTATTGTAGATAACTTTCTTTTACTGGGCTTTTTCTTCAGCTGATGTAAACAATGTAACTCCGTTGAAGCCAGTGGAGTACTTGATTCCCACCAGCTGAAGATCTGGCCCCACAGAAGAGCTTGCTTCCCTTCCAAAATACTTTCCTTTTTTTCTTTTATTCACCTAATGTTAATAATAGTCTGCAATTTTTGAATAAGTAGTATGTAGGCAAATGCACTTTTAATAACAAGTAAAAGATTCTAATTCAAACTGCTTGGTTTAAAAAAAAAGAAAAGAAAGAAAGAGAGAAAGAGAGAAAGCCAGCATAAACAGTAGTGAGCTGGCAAACCAGTGAACTTCCAGATGTGCATTAGTTTATTTTCAGGCAGGGTCAGTTAGCATATTTCTGTTCTGGCATGTGCATTCATCTTCTGAACAGGGTGGAAATTCAACATAATGAGCACCTGATCATCCATTACTAATGAGCCAGATATGCCCTGTTATTTAATTTGTTCTTTCGTAATTTCATACACTATGTATTGCTTAATACTATATGAGTCAGTCTAATGGAGAAAGCTTGTCTTCATCCTTTTCACTATACCTGCTAGTAAATGGATTTAGAAAAAGGAATGCAGTCTATTATTCAAAGATGGTTTCTAAGATGGTTCACAACAGGTTAATGAATGATATCTAATACTCATATTAGACCAATCATATTAATAACAGAGAAGAGCACATGAAGGTCATAGTGCTAATTGCATAGGAGGTCCCGCCAGAAGGCATCTTTATCTTAGAATTCAAGATGCACCAAGTTTGACTAATCACCCACAGTGTGTTTGCAATTAAAATAACACTGTATTAACCCTGCCAATGTGAGGTATCAATATTTTATGTGTGGCTTGACAGTTCTAAGCTGAACATTTGTGGTGCTTGCTATAATGCTTACATAGAAAGCACACAGCTCTTGCTCTGCTTAAGACTGCAACCAAGGAAGTTACACAGGTGAAAAGTCAAAGGAGATGTTTTTTCCAGAAATTTCTTTTTCTTCTGTAACTTTTCAGAATGGTGCTAATATCACCAAAAAGAGGTATTTTGTAACTTAAGTTGCTTTATACACCTTGACACAAAATATGAGGTGTTTTAGAAAATGCTGAACAACATCCTATTGAAATCAATGGAAAGACTCCTCTGATTCCTTTAGCTCCACCCTGAATTGAAGGAAATGAAGAGTAATGTTTTCATTTTAGTATGACCGGGACTGATTGTTGCACAAAGAAGTTCAAAATAGGCACAAGGCATGTTGCATTAACAATAGCTCCATGTATGAGGCAGATCTTCACCTGGTTTAAATCTGCGTGGGAGTCAGAGCATGTGTGTTCTGTTAATCATGTGAGCCTCTGGTTTACACATGTAAAACCTGTGAAGCAGTTCAACTTGCAGACTGAGCTCCATTTCCCAAATCTCTTTGTCAAAGAGGAAAATGCTGGCCCTTCCTCCTTAACCCACATCCCCTAGTTCTCCCTGACACTCTGACTAATGCTTCTGTAAATCTGGTTTTCATTTGCACCACTGCTGTTATACTTGTGATAGCTCATCTGCAGCAAACACAGCCGCCACTGTCTGAAAACCCACTCAACCTTCATCATCTACAACTTAAAAAAATAAAGAACCCCCGTTCCCCTCCCCCAAACTTTGATGAATGTTGAGGGTACTCCAAATTCCCAGATCACATGCACAGAATCATTGCATAACTTTCTAGATATTCTTTAAAAGAAGCATTTATCTGAGAGCCAGGTGCTTTTTTGAATTCCACTAAGCATGTTACAAAACAAAGTAAAAACTGCAAGACTCTTGAAAATGTCTGTTCACAATGAACCAGCACTAGCTTCTTTGTTAGATCTCAGGTGTTTTATGATATGTTTTTGTGCCAACGGATTTTTTTTTTTTTTATATTATTCTTGTTGGTAGTCTGAACACTTTCAAATGTTTGTCAGTTGATGGTCTCTACATAATGGGTACAATCCATATCTAGGTCAGACCTTCCACTTCAGGTACAATAGCTTAGCTCCCTGGAGCTGTGATTTTTTTTAATGTAATAGATTTGTAAAGAACTGAAATGATGCCAAGTAGACTTAAATGCTTTCCCTCAACTTTTGCAAACCATTGTGGTTCTGCTTGGTTCTTCTGCAGACAAAATTATATAAAGTTATTTCAAGTTTTAAAGAACGTATTAAGAAGGGCCTGTGAGACATAAAACTAGTAATAGATTTTTCTTGTTAGGCCCTATATTCTTGCATCTTAAATCTATCTTCTTCAGAAATGCCTTACTGAAGATTCCTGCAGATATGAATGTGATCAAGGCTTTTAAACCACAGACAACACAGCATAATATAAACTTTTCAGTGAAACAAACAAAGCCAACAAACAAAACTCATATAGATCAGTAGCTACTAGGTCTTGCTGGACAATAAAGGAAGGTCCCAATTAAAATCTGACAGAAACTAATTGTTTCATTTTGCATAGACATTTCGAAAAACACTTGGTTTTTAGTGCCCCAAATCCAAACCCTTTCAAATTGAAAACTGGACTATGACTCTTCAGTTTTCAAAGGACTGTGGTCATGTTTGGTTTTTTGCTCATTTGTTTTTTAATTCAGACATCTGGAATCGACCAGAGGATCTCATTCTTTTGACTTCAGGGAAACTTTCAGCAAAGGTACCAATTAAATCTTCATGCCTCTACAATAGATTTCAGACCCAGTGTAAAGTCAGGCACTGCTCAACAGGTAGAAAAAATATGCAGTCAAGTTGGGTACCCAGATCCCAAAGTGGCCTAAGTGGAAGTTCTGGGAGGACAGTGAGCATCTATGATCACATCATCCAGCTTTAGAAACCCAATTCAGATCATGACCTCATCAGTGGGGCCTGATTCTCTGTCAGGCTGGTCTTTGGGTGCTTCAGCAAACTAAAAGCTCTTTAAATTATTACAGTGTCAAAGTGTTAAAGGGTGCTAAAATGTTTTCACATAAGAAGTTGTAAAATGCACATATATGTAAATTTATAAGTATCTTATATACCCAAACAGGCCAGACAGGTTCAAAACTCTCCTGTCCATCTGAGGATAAGCACTTCCACATAGTCTCAGATACCCTTTTGTATTAAGAAGGAGAGGAGAGGCAGCAAGCTAGGACTATCTTTGACCTTAAACCTTCCCTTGTCTATCAGTGCTAAACAACCGAAATATGAGCATCAGAGGTGGATCTCCACCCTGAGAGAGATCCTAAAGTTCCTAAAGTTCCTCCCCAAAAGAGTTGCGGCCATGCTGTGCTTGAAAGCCACAATGACAACAAAGGATATATTAATCTACTAAGGAATATGAACATTTCAAGAAAAACTTAGGAATCAAGGACTTAATGTAATTCATACAGGTGAAGTTGATGTTGCCTTGTGAGGGTTAGGAGGGCATTGTGGGTTTTTTTGCAGGGCAGGGATATTATTTTGTAAGATTTGACCTAATTTGGTTCCCTTTTTTTGATAACCATTTTGCTGAACTGCAAAAGACAAATGTAAATCCAAAGTTTCTTACTGTACTGCAAAGAGTCATTGGACAGTTTACAGGACACACAACTGGGATCATTTTTATTTCTATTTCTAGTCATATATTGGTTTTACTGCCAATCAGATTAATTTCCTAATACAGATTGGCAATATAGATTGCCCATTTGTGCTTTAATGTCTTTTTTTCTAAAACTAAAGTTTGCTAATCATGGCAGGAAAGAGACTGAATCACAAAATGAAATTATTAAGCCTCCAAAATTCAATGTGAAGATTCAAGGGCTACTATTATGCAAGATCTAAAGCCAGTCAGTGAAGGAGAACTGAGGGAAAATTTGTTCTCTCTGTATATGTGCATGTGTATCTGTGCATTTGGCAGCATCTTCAGCCTGTTGCTGATGGTGAAAGTCCCTTCCCAAAGAATCCCAGAGGGTCAGAGCATAGCAGACAGCAAACTGGTAGCAACTGGGTAACAGCAAGAACAGGACAGACAGGAGGGAATGGACATACGCAATCACAATGGTAGAGTACTCAAAATTTTTCAGAAAAAGTAAGAAAGGGTTCAGGAAATCTCCCATTACCTTAAATGCATTGAAATGTATACATCAGGAGAGATTATTTTTCTAAAAAATGCTTATCAGGACATGGAATTATTTCAAATTTCCTCTTTTTTGTTTTTGTTTGTTTTCTTTTTTTTAACTTCAATGTTGTTAGTATTGGAAAAAGAGTCTGGCAGGCAGTGGGTCAGTGAGCAGAGGTGTTGATAACATTTAGTCTATCAACATATACTTCATCAACTCAGTCTCTTTAACCAATTGTGCACAGAAAAGAGAGCATACACCAGCCTTGAGCTAAAAAATTCACTGTGTGGCTGTTGATGAGTTGATCGCTCTCTAAAGTGCCTGATGAATTAGGCATAAAGAGCGGCATGATGAGGAGGTTCAGTAGCATGAGCTTGCTTTCTCACCATCGCATATCATGCATCCCCAGACTGCAGGATGACTAAAGGGAGAGGGGGGTGGCCAGCCAACCCCTTGCCAGATGGGTGGTGAAGGTAGGGAGCAGACCTATACTCCCACTGTGACCTTTGCAGGGTGGCATACCGTGGCATGTTACAGACTGTTCAAGCCCTTTATCGTTAACCCTGCACAGAACCGTAAATATACAGAGAAGCTCACAGAGATTGTTTATCGTTAAAAGTTTGCTTGTTTTCCTTCAGAGTATTTTTTGAAGTTATTTAAACTTCTGTGGTCTGGAAACAAATCCATATGTGCATGTGGGTATTTCCTGGTTTCTTCTGGCCAAGAAATGCTGCGGTACAAGAACAAGCTTTGGGTTTGATTCCCCCCTGCAAATATTGGGTGTATGTATAGTGGACCCTGCAGGACCTCATCTTGTGTAATCTCCACCAGTGGTCCCTTTTGGAAGTGACTCATGAAAACTGCATCCCCAGAGACCCTGGTTATACTCCTTTTCCAAAGAGCATCAGGCTGGCTAAACATGAGTTGATACTCCTGTCTGTTGCTGTAATCCGATGTCACCCCTCCTGGAAAGATAAGGCATATTGCTGGGGGTCTTGTATGCTAGGATAAACTAGAATCAAGCCCTGTGTTGCTTACTTCCCAATTCTGTCTAAAAATGTAAGTTGCCTATAGGAGCTACTTTCCAATCTTGTTAGCAGTGTATACACTCTATTTATACACTAGTGTTTTATTACATTAAAATTTTATTCCTAGTAAGTATTAATAAAAATTTTCCCAACTCTCTGGTAATTTATAAGAAAGTAACCTGTATCTGAGCTTCATCTAAGGTATATCAAAGGGAATTTTGGATTTAAAAGTAGGCAAAACAGAGGTGCTAAAACAGAAGTCACTTCAAATGCACACAGCTTCTTCAGGGAAGGAAGACTTGTAACCATTTATTTTATTAAGAGAACTTCATAAAATTTAGTTGCCTTTTTAGAACTGAACTGTCATTCATTGTACACAGTTTGAAATACGATATTCTGTGCAAATGACCTTAGGCTGAATTTTTGTGGGAAAACACATTGTTCTTTTGCACTGGTCAATTTGCAGTTCTGAATGAGAAGTGGAAGGGAGCACAAACGTTGCTTGAGGTTAAATAAAACATTATGTCTTGATAATTCTTTGGGTTTTTTTCCTTTTGAAAAAATACCTTCAAAATAATATGGAAGGAAACTAAAATTTAGGTCAGTTTGAAGTGAAAATTAATATACTTGTTTTGAAAATAGTGAGGAGAAACATTTCAATTCCATTTGCATTATGAGGAGAGAGATGTAGTGATAACCTGAGTATTGTCATATCTTGCAGAATAAGGTAAAAATCAAAAGGAAAAATATATATTTTTTTTCAAAAGGTCAGTTTAAAAAGGTATGATACACAAAAATGTAAATAGTCACTCTGAAGAAATTTTCAGTGTACCTGACAATTGAGGATAGACACAGAAGCAGTTTGGAATTTCTCAGTAGGCATCTATCAGCAATTGAGATCCTTCTGTCTCCTCTCCCCTTTTTCTAAGTGACTTAGAAACCACATTTGCTTTGAATTTCAGCAAATGCCATACGTCCGTGTTGAGAACCTTGATTTCTAAGGATTAAATTCAAAGTGTTTACGTAGCTGTGTCCACATTGTCTTGAACTACCTAGAAAGCTTCAAGTATATCTAATAGATATTATATATGCTTAGCATATAATTAGTATATCTAACAGACACTTAATAACCCCTCTGAAGAACTAACTAGGGCCAAAAGACATAGGAAATTTTGATCTCTAAATGTAACAACATGCAGCTTCTGCCCTGGTTTCTTCAACTTTAAAAGTGATTTAAGGTCATGGCACTTCTGCCTTCCTGCATGCATCACTGCCTTTCTGTGCCTGAGATGAGATAAACTGAAAAATAATCCCACAAAAACCCCTTTGTGTTTTGCCTAGTTCCAGCACAAGGAAGATACAAAAAAATATGTGGCCATGAGATAGAGGGAAGTCAGGAATAGCCTTTTTGGCAGAAGAACAATCTTAAATTGTCTTATATGGGTTACAAAACTGCACTTAGCTATCAGTGGTTGGATTCTGCCTATCTCTTTTTAGAGGCTTTGGAATTCTTCCCAAGACTTTAATATACCATCTTAGGTGTTGCCTTTGCCCAGAGTTAGACATCTAACTATCTGTTGTGCCTTTGAAATAGTTCCTTTTTATTTTAGCAGAAACTTAAAACAAACTCAGTAGAAAACTCCGGGATCCAGGGGTGCTTTTTGTCATGATGACAAAGTTTATATGTACTGTATGAGACTCATGTTTCCAAGAGTGATTAGGATGTTCTGAGTTATATCAATCTGTGTTTACATTTGGATATTTTTATTCAGGGATTTATTTTAGAAATGTACACTGTATTGCAAAACATAATTGGCCTTTTTCCACCCAATTTAAATTCATTCAATGAATATATAAACTTAGCAACCGAGGTTTTTCAAAGTTACATTTTGGATTTTGACCTCATGGGGAATATGCATGTAATCTAATGTAGTTCTGAATAACATCCTAGTTACAAGCCTAAAGTAGTCTAAAGTTAGGTGTCTACAATAAACAGAGGGACATAGGCATTTCCAGAATATTATTCACACAAACTAAGTTAGATGCCTGAAAACAGTTTGGATAAATATTTTCTCACCATTTAGCATTACTTTTCATTTTGGATGTTCACATTTCTAAGTAAATTTGGAAGAAAACAAGGCAAAAATGTTAGGTCTTCTTTATTAGGTTCAGAAGAGTAGCAGTGTAAGTCTACCTTATATTTCCCTACCTGTGCTTTTATCTAGGGAAGATACTGTGTTTATCAGGATTTCACATGTGTTTTACATGTGCCTCTGAAATTCAGTACCTTATGTAAGAATATTATGGTGCTGAAATGGCTTGCTGGTATAATGGTCTGGCACTACCTATAGCCAAATGCAGTGGCAGTTTTAGGATCAGAATATTGTCTACACCACTACTTGGAAAGAATGTATGGCTGTTGGTAACAATGAAACTGAAAGAAGAAGGGTCCTTCCCGGAGGATTGCTTTCTATTCTGCCCTTGGACCACAACAGTGCATTTGATGAACCCATAGGACAGTTCCATAGGTTGTAAATGATATCCTGCTCTCTTCCCCAGCTGTATGCAAAGTATGTCAAAACCTATTCAGGGAAGTCCCAAAACTCTTACCAACCTGAAGCCTCGGTCTGTTTTGCTATTTATTTGTATTACCACCTTAGGATCACATGGGAAACCTGTGGATGGAGCAGAATGGACTCTATACAGAATTTTGAACCGAGGGTAAAGTAGCATTACTTTGCAGATCCTTTTTCCTTCAAAGAGTCTGTAAATCATTGTGCCAAGCTGTAAATTTTATAAAGGTTTAAGGTACTTGCCTTCAAAGAAACATTAAGAGCTACTTGAATGGTTAATACTGTTCCAACAAAATCCTAAAATCCTGTAAATCTGTATTCATATTTTTACTGATAAAATGTATAGCGATTTAATTGCCTGGATGAGATTTTTGCATTCCTCTGCAACAGACATACTTGTAGGATGTAAAGTCTGAGAGTCTGAGTCTGAGAAAGACTCAGACTCAGAAAGACTGAGTCTGAGTCTCATCTGGTAAAGATGAGTCTCTGTGGCAGAACATCTTAAGCTCACTTTTAAGATAACAATGTCATACATGTGGACCTAGTAATAGGAAGCTAAGTGAAGAGCAGAGAATTTTTTTATGTAAAACTTTTTAGTTCAATAGTCAAAATATTTACCATTCAGCTGAGGTGAAGGAAGGAGTAATAATACTTCTTTCTATTTGGACAAACATAGGACTGTGAACCAAGTTTTTGGAAGAGAATATTTCAAGACAGTTCTCTCAATTTCTTCTGTTGAAATAGTTTTACAAAGTATTCAAACATTTCTGGATGCAGGACCTGGAATTCATGTTTACACTTCTAAAGGACTGCTCAGAGTGCCAACACAGAATCATTCTACCTCTTTTTCTTTGTTTGAGCCGAAACAAATTATCTGGTTCACTAAAAATTATATTGGTTTTAGGTGCAATCATCAAAATGAAAATTCAGTTATTCACACAGTCCCAGTCATCCTGAAAAAAGTGCTGTCACACCATAACAATATTAAACCAGTAGAATTCATATGCTGTCTCATTATGTTTATATAAAATACAGAATTCCTCAACTCTTCCAGAAATAAGTAGAAGTGTTACCACAAATTCTTTTTTATATGTGAAGATTTTACATTAGTCTGTATCTGAAAAATCAGAAAGGGAATAGGAAACTGTGATTACAAAAGAGAACTCAAATAGCATATTAAATCTTGGAAAGAATGTTTCTTTTTTATTGTGTCTAATACTAGTCTGAGAGAAAGAGTGGGATACGGTTATTAAACTAAAATAAAGCAGTGTTCATCCATAATTCTGAGCTTAATACAATGATTTCAAAGTGCCACAAAGACTGTCTTAAGTATTATTTTGAGCTATCTTCTAAAGCACGGTGTTAGTAGTAATGTTTCTCTCTGACTCCATAGTCTTAACAAGAGTAGCTGCCTGCTACGATATCTGATAACTATGTGTACTGTCAAAACACCCTCAGCAGGCACCTCTTCCCAACACAACTCACAACATATTATTATCACAGCATTTTTATCCTTGTATTTTCTCTTTCTGCCCTTATTGAAAAATAAAGTAGGGCAATATTGTACTTCAGTTGTCCAGTACAGAAAAAGCTATTGTATCTACCACTACAGTGGTGATGCAGTAGCCTCCTGAACAGCTGTTGTTGAAGAGACACAGTTGGGAATTTGCTTAAGGATGTTTTTCTCAGAATACACTGGTTTGTTGAAAGTGAAACTTTTTTTTCAAGATGCTCTGTACCTGTTTTAATAAGGCAAGGATTTCTGATCAGGGAGAAGCAGACAGATGCACTGACCCACTATTCAGCTGGCTTAGTTAGAATATTTAAATCCATGAACTGACTCTCGGGACAGATCAACATTTGATGTGCTTTTATTTCACTAAGTATTGTAGAACCATTTCAACTTGTATCTATAATTCAGAGTTTAATGGATGACACAGGGAGGCCTTCTGCACGTCTAAATGTAGAGCAGAGCACAGCACTGTCAGCCTACAGAGTAGCATGGACTAATCACAATCTGGAAGCAGTATGTCTCTGTCAGCCTGCTGCTAGACCTACACAGGTAACCTGTGCTGAGGACTGCCGTATGCTAGATTACTAGCACTGCCACTCTTTTGTGCCTACGCTAGTTTGGGGTGGTGTCACCGTACTGTGCACCACATCAGTCAGGGCAGCTATAGCTGAGGATCTCTTCAGTGGTATAGAAAAAATCCTGCTGTGGACTGTGCCTTCCTGCTCTGGTTTTCTTTTGCTACTCCCACTGTTTTTTTCTCCTTTCTTTTTTATTTGAATTTTTACTGTTGTTATTGTTCTCCTGGTTCAGAGGAAGAAAACGTAAAGAATCTTGTAAAACTTCCCTTGGATGAGAAATCAGTTTCCCAGCCACTTCTGAACATTACAGTATCTGAAGAGTAGGGAGAAGGTGGGAAATTGCTAAGGAGTCTGCAATGTATATTTATAACATGGGTCTGTTAACCATAGCTAGAAGTTTGATTGAAAGCGTGGTTTAAGCATGAGAACTGCAGACTGAAATCCTTAAAGCGGCATATTCTTATCTTCTATATGTTGATGTAAACACACGGTGTCTGTAAAAATTACCGATATTGCATCTGCAGTACACCGTGGTTAGTAAGGACAGAAAATAACATGTGACAACAGGTAACAAGTGTTGTATTCATCTGTACTCCACAGAACTTAAAAACTAACAAAAAGTCTTAAGATCTAAGCTTGAGGCTGATGCTGAGATGGCCTTTGCTTTTGAGGCTATGCTTCCTTTTACTACAGTACAGTCCAGCAACATCTTCCTTTGAAGATATACGTGATAGAAATGCTTAAACCCAGCCCCAAGGTAAAAAGATACAAAACACAATGAAAGTACTAATACACAAAATGTACTGTCGGCTTCCCCAAGAATTGAAGACACTTTACAATGTCCAACTCTTTCCATCCTTTCTGGCAGAGCCAGAACCTCTGTTTCTAGCCCTTTAAAGTTTTAAAGCAAAGAGGAGTCAAAACAGATGTTTGCTAATTTTGATCAACTTTGACCTGACTGCTGTTTTTAAAGAATTATTGGTTTAGAACTCTGTTAGATAAAGCACATACAAGTTAAGTGACTCCCTTAAGGACATACAATGTATTTGTGACACAGCTGGGAAGGGAATCTGAATCACCTGATTTTCAGAACTAATCTAAGCAATAAATAAGGTCTTGACATCTAAGTTCTAAGCCAAGTCTTCATCTTCTTGTCTCTGGGTACTTGTAAGAAGTACCACTATATATTGTTAAATTTTCCCTAACTTGACTGCTGGATGTCCTTTTTAGTCAGGCCCCCAGCAATATAATTTCCAGCTTGCAGCTGGTTTAAAACCTAAAGAACAATCGGCAGGATTATTTTTTTTTTACTTGTCACGTCCTTCTACCTAATAGCAGAATAGTATTCTACTTACAGGGATGCTAGTTCTTAGGTCAGTGTTATGCTGTAATTAGTATTTGTCAGCTTCTCCATACCTTGCTAAAGAGTCAAGTCCCAAGAACATCCCTGGCTTACAGGTTGACAGTTTTTCTCTTTTGTAAAACCCAGCCACCTTAGGGCAAGCGAAAACTCTCTGCGTAAGCATTCACAGCCTTCAGCTTCCCCCCTTCTTCTTAAAAACATGCTCTTTTCTAAATATTTAAAGGTGTCTTTCAAAGAGTCAAGCTCTTTAAAATGAAATGGGAGAATTGGACAGAACAGGACAGGGACCCACCACCAACAAAACAACAGACTTGTTTTCTCTGGCTTTTAACTACAAGTTGAGACCTTAGCTTTGTTTTTCCCCTCATCGGATGCTTTGGCATGAAGCATCCAAAATGTAGATTGCTGGACTTGTTCATGGCATTTCAAAGAGAGCATCATTTGGGCCATACATTAGCAAGCAGGCGAATAATTAATAACAACACACGTGGAAGCAAATGAATGTTTTGCTTGTTGAAAGAGAATGAGAAAGTCAGACAAAGGCCTGGGCTCTATGTCCTTGCCCTCCACAGCAGCAGAAGAAATAATGTTATGAATAGCATTTAACTTGAATTTGTAGCAAACTGCTGCTTTTATCATAAACAATTGCCAGATGGTATACATTATCTTCCTTTTTTCTCCTTTCACAAAAGCAGCATTAATTGCAGAGCAGCCCAGGGCTCCACTCAGCTCATCAGTGTGATAACACTTCATGACCCTGATTAGCCGTCAGTCTACTCAATTAAAAAGATCATTTAGACATTCACCCAATCATTTGCCTATCGAGCCACCTGGGCCTCAACCAGGGGCTCCATTTTTAACATTCTCCTGCCCTCTCTCATCTCGCCTAGCTTTTTTACATATCTCCAAAAGACGTAATTGAATTAAATAAAGCGTCTCAGGGGCAGCTGCAACATCTGCTGTTTGTGGTATGTCAAGCCTTCAGCATTAAAAACAGTTACATATGCTCCAAATTAGCAGGTCGCAGAGATGAAACAGTCGATGATAGTGTTTTTGTGCCAGCGTGAGAAGCAGCTCACAGCTGTGTGCAATTTACAATTAAAGGCTTTATCAGAGCTCAATTGTACTAGTGAATCAAGTGGTGAGAGGTCAGTTAGTGAATTAGACCAATTAGAGCTTGTACAGTTAAATTATCTGTCTTATTACCTACTGATAAACAGCCTTGTCATATCTTTACTCAGCTGATGAAGCTTGGAAGTGTTTTATGAGGTGATACTGTACATGTGTGTAAGTGTAATGGAACTCAGTAGCTCAGCAAAGTTAGTCTAATGCAACAAGCAGACAACTTCTTAAAATGGAGAGGAAAAATCCCCAAACACCTGCAGTTAGAACCTTTAAGCAAAATTAAGTTAGAACATGAGGTAAGATTACAAATGTTGGCTGTATTTCAAGATTGTTTTTTTCTGCTTGGTAAAGTCTAAATTCATAAAGTTAACCAAGAGAAATGTTATGCTTTTGATTTCTAGGGGGGTTTTAATTACTGTCTTGCTCTTTTTCACTCCCACTCTGAAGGAGGAATGGGAGGCAGAGGACAGAATCTAATAAAGTCAGGCTCTGATTTCATACTGTAAAATAATGCAGTAATAATGGACAAAGACAGAAACTGCTGCTCCTTAGTCTCAGGATTTACATGGTTCTGGAAGGCATCACTTGTAAATCTAGACACAGATGACTGAAGATGGGTGAACTGAAATAAGGTGAGCTACTAAAACGTTTTCAGAAGTATTAGGCGTACAAGTGTGTCAGTTTATAGCTAGGTAGTATTAAACATCTGTTATTACCATGTTGTCCTACTGTGTGAATGGGACGCAAGCTGCAGCAGGTACTGCAATGCCAAATTTATAAGCACCTGGATCTAAAAATGAGGAGCTTGCTGTCAGGGACCCTATACAATTTTGTGAGGAGAGGGCATGGTGGGGATTAAGATTAACCAGAGTGCCCAACATGACCCAAACTTTCACGAAGTTGCATGGCAACTTGGCAGTGCTGCATGGCAAATTCTGCCTAAGGCAACACCGTCTGAGTACCAGAAGGTTCAGAAACTTTCCCTTGAAAGGGGCTATCTGTGCTTTGCTCTGGAAAACCAAGTGAGGCTCATACCTTTCTTTTAAAGTACAATCAAACACTGATAACATGGTGGTGCCATTCTCTTTTTAGAGAAAGTCCTACAGATTAGATCATCTGTTCAATTCTTTTCTCTGCAGAATATAATCAATGATGTGTTAGGCCGTAGGAATGGACTAAAAGCATGCCTGATTGTATAACCCAGTAGTCGGGGAATTTGGCTTAAAGAAGCAGCATTGAATCCATTCCCAAAGTTGTATTTCAGCCTTTCACTTCCTCCTGTCATTGGATAAAAGGTATAAAAGAAGTTATGCATCCCCTGAAAATCAGTGTCCTGGATGACTGTTCTTTTCATTCTTCACAGTAGCACAGCTTCACAAGGAAGGACAGTGACCACCCTTGTAGGTGTTCACCTACAAGTTGAACAAGCTGGCTTGTAGGCCATCAGACAGTGGGATAGTTAGGATGCTTCAGGGAGACTCAGGGTTAAATCTCTGTGAACAAAGGAGGATGTTTTACTTCAAGGTCTGTATCCAGAGACTGTTTTAAGTAACTCTTTTATGTTGCATGGAGCTGGGCTGTTTGTATGTTCAGGGGATATCTACCAGACCCAAGTCTAAACTGAAATTAAATGCTAATTGATTACTAAATGGAGATGGGGGGGGGGGGGGGGAACGGATGGGGGGGGGCTGTTCTTTGATTCCACCCTAATATTTTGTTGGTGCAAATATACATTTTTGGAATGGGCTTTTGATCATGCTTAGTGCATAGCTTCTATGTATTCAGGCATATGGATTTTGTAAAATAAGGAGGGTACGTTTCAAACAGATGTCTTCTGATGTCTTATTAAAGATTGTGTTTGAAATGAATTAAGAAAGTTGTGATGCTGGCATTGAGGGGGGTCCCAACCAGTTTCTGCCAGTGAATAATGTTGACTCATTTTCTGCAAGTTTGGGACTTATATTTAAAGAAACTCTAATCAGCATGGAAATGGCCCTCTTTGAAACAGCAGATTTAACATTTTAGTATTTTCCTTAAATGCATCGACCTCATTGCCAAGTTTCAAAGGTTTAAAAAGAGGAGTTGAAAGTGAAGTTTTGGAACTTTTGGATGAAAAAAAGTAAAAAAAAAATAAAATTTTTTTTGGAGTGTTAATGAACTCATTTTTCAATACTCCTACCCTTCCAAGTAGTAGAGGGTGTTTAGTTCATTCCTCAAGGGGAGGAGAGAAACATGGCCTAAGTATTCTCAAAACTGCTGAGGTTTGAATGTACAGTGTACACTTGGTCAGGACCCTGATCTCTCCTACAGTGCATATGCTTCTGGCAGTTATTGAAATTCTTCATCCTCTCCTCTTATTGCAGTCTTTCAGCTTCTGAGGGACATTTGCCCTTGATAAGTCCAAAGTGAAAGTCGAGCCCCAGACATCATAATTTTCTATTTCTAAATGCTAGGTTGTACCTAACTTCATTTACATTCATATTTTTGCCATGAATGTGAGAGAGAATGGCTCACAGTAAACACTGAAACAATGAATTGGAGCTCTTTTTATTTTTTATTCTTGCCTTCATTACATGATAATCAATAAATTACTTCAGTCCCATTTTTAAGATGTAGGAGTTTCTGTAGCTTTCTAAAAAGTGATTTTGAATTTTAAGAGTCTTTTGCCTTCTAACAGAGGTTAAGTCCCTTTGTATATAGCTCATTATTAAGCATAAAGATGACATTACTTATGTCACTCAGTCTTCATCTAAAATAGGGAAAAAACAGAAAAGTTGGTTAGAAGCTAAGATATTGCAATAACAAGACCATATTATGTTGACAGACTGATTTCTTGAAAATTCTATTGTAAGTACAAAATCAGTTTATGGAGGATACAAGATCTAAAAAAAGACACACTCAGAGCTATCATTGAATGATAATTACTATTTAGCATCTGTTTGCTGAGAAAACAGGAGCAGTAAGGGCATCGCATCACTTACTGTACTTATTAACCTCAACTTGGCAAACCAAGCTTTTCACAAGATAAGGAAGCTGCTTGTGGGCTTGAAAACACTATTAGATGGGGCACTGCCAAGATAATAATCTTCTGACATCTAGTTTTTCTCCTTTTTTTTTTTACCAGTTGCAACTTAAATATTAACAAAAAATATTAAAATTGACCACTGTTACTTATTTCCATCTATTTAACTTTTACTTTCTACTTTTTGTACTTACATAATAGAATGGTTCTATTCAGTTAGTTTCATTCAAGATTTTGAGACCATATGAAACTGTAGCTATCTCCAGACATCCACAAATAATACTATGTAATGTATAGTCATCTCTCAGCATTGTGCTTTACATTTGTGTGCTGTAGCTTGTCACACTTAAAGTATCCCAGTACTTCCTTACCTATCCCTGCCGTACAGATAGATGCCTCCTGATATCATTGCAAATAAAAAATCCCACCCTATTAATGGCAGGTGCTGCTAGTCTTCCTTATTGTACAAAGCTCTGTTCTTCCCAGGCCTATGTACCTGACAGAGTCAATGGAAGTGCTCTCTTCTTCCTGGCTGATTCAATTTAGGTGGCATCTGCCATTGCAGCACAGCCTCCCTGCCTGTTCTGTAACAGGGCCATCGGACTAAAGCTGATCTGAATTGCTCATGAGTTGCAGCTGACTGGACTCTCTGGCTGCGCATCTCCCACCTGTGCAACCCAGGCACAGCCCTTTTCCAGACTGCATTACAGAAACTTGTTTGGGATAGCTGAACATTTAAGAACTAGTATATGGTGATGAATCTAAATGTTGGAAGAAGTGGAGTACAAATGATGTAGTGGCATGGGGACCCAAGCCCTTGTGCTTATATGCTCACAGTAGTTGTCTTAGTTTTTACAAATACTGGGAGTTTCTTTTTAAAATATCTGCTTACCCATTTCCCAAACAGCACTGCCACAGAGATCATATGAATATTATGTAATAAAAAGTTCAATAAAATACAATGAGACTGAAGTAATTTGGTTCTGATGCATGTATGTCTCTGGAATGGTAAACTGGGACTTACAACAATTTGGTTTTCAAGCCTGTTTTTAACCATTTGCCAAAAGTGTACCTTCATTAAACCTCAGCAATAGTCCTTCCCCCCCACTCCCCCTCCCCAAGCATCCTTACTTTTTCTCTAGCATAAAACTCTTTCATTTTGTATAGCAAATCTGAGCTGTCTGAGGCATTGTGAGGGCAAAATCTTCATCTCCACTACCTGTAAGCATTGATTCATGACTATGAATAGCTTTCCTTTTCAGACAGCTGTAGTGGTTCCTTCCTTTGATTGTCCACTCTACCTTATCTTCAGTTTCCTGTCTTGTCTTAGCTGTTAATATAGAGGCAGATAAATCACCACAATTTACAATTCAGCTCATTCAGTTAAATAAAACAATGAAATTGTTAATTTAAGACACAGACCACAATCTCTGTTTTTTCACTGGCTGCTAAATGAGCACTTCACCTGTCCTTGCACAACAGACAGGGGCAAGAACCACAGTTGTCCCAAAGTAATTATTCCCACTGACGGATCAGAGACCTTAATTTCAGTCTCCAAGACTGCTTCCTGTTGTTTTTTCTTAAACATCTCAAGGGACAGGCAAATTTCATGCCCATTTTGTGTCTGTATTATTTTCAAGTTATTGCTTCCATGTCTTTGTACTACTACCTACACATACGTTGTTTGTATATTTTTAGTAACATACAGTTTGTGTCAAGGATGAATAAATACAGGAATTAGTGAAGGAATGAAGTTGTATAGAAATCTATACTAGATGGGACGACCCATGGTATGGAATACACCGTTGGCCAGTTTGGGTCAGGTGCCCTGGCTGTGTCCTGTGCCAGCTTTTTGTGCCCCTCCAGCTTTCTCACTGGCTGGGCATGAGAAGCTGAAAAATCCTTGACTTTAATCTAAATGCTACTGAGCAACAACTGAAAACATCAGTGTTATCAACATTCTTTGCATACTGAACTCAAAACATAGCACTGTACCAGCTACTAGGAAGACAGTTAACTCTATCCCAGCTGAAACCAAGACAACTTATTCTGTGAAAAAATCCAGAGCAAATCACCTGCCTATATTAAATCAGTCCTACCAAAGCAATCTGTATTATAGTTGGACTAGTTTCACAAGGTGTGAAAGTAGGGAAGTTGCTTAAAATTCTTGCAGCTTTATTGTCTTTCTGATTTGTAAACATCTGAGTAACTTTCAACATTTACACATCTTTCTTTTTCCCTGGTCATTACAGAATACAGAAGGTGCATCAGATGGTGATACAGTTTATGAAAGCAAGTTGTAGGGCCCAGGGTAACTAGATCAATGGGGTAACTTTTCTGACTTCTGGATAGGTAACTTCAAGAATAACTTACCTATAAGTTTGTAAAGTGCATTTGGATATATTAAATAAAATGTGGTTTTTACTGCCAGCCTTTTACTCCAACTGAATAGCCCATCCAGCTATTAAAAATAAAAGACAAATGGGAGAATGAATCAAAAGACATCTTTGGACTTACATCATACTTTTTAGATCTAATAATTCCCTTCTTAGAATGCTTCAATTAATTTAATCCTGTAAAAATCGTAACTATTCAGTACTATTTACTGTATTTACTCTCACAGTGAAATAGCTTCAAATTGTATAATGATTTTTTTTTTCCTTAGTTATTTGCTTGAGAAGGAAATCTTTAGCTCTCTTTGTTAATTTAGATAAATGTGGGTTTTGGGTTGTGTTGGGGTTTTTTTTGTTTGTTTTTTTTTTTTAATAGGCACAACACCAGACCTTCATATTGCTCATGAAAGATTAATTCTTCATCCATTATTATTTTTACTCTCTGTTAATAATGTATTAGATGTGCTTATTGCATATCTGTGGATGTATAGATGGGTACACTTTGGTTAGACCAGTCAGAAGTGTTGCTGAGATCACCCTCACTCCAAACGGATTTTAATGCTTATTGGTTTCATGTTTTAAGAAAAATGAGTCAGTGCATGAAGGAATTTTATTCAAGATGTACTTATTAGATGTGTTGCCTTAGAGAAGATTATACTTTCAGTATTGATCAAACCACTCTCCCCTGGTGTACAGATGATTAATTCCCTATTAACTCTTCAGATATGACTAACCCAAAGAGTACATTTTAACAAGTGGCACTGCTTCCTCCAAAGTGCATGCAAAACCCCTGTATTAAAAGTAACTCCCCAAAAGCCTTTTGTGTGCATTTGTTACCTCTGGCCTTCATGTATTTTTTTCTCCTGACATAACACTTTTTCCTGATTTTGCTGAATAACTCCACTTTATTCTTGCTTTAAGTGATACCAGATATGTTCTCACTGCATTTTTTATATCCCTTCTTATAGTGGTATGTTTAGAGCTGGTTTTAAAAGTAAGATGAAATATTTTAAGTTTTAAAAAAATGATGATTCTGCGCAACTTTGCTGATGTTCAAAGTTTCTGCCTTTCTGACCCGGATTAATTAGTAACCAGTGGGAACAACATGTATATAAATAGCATAAGTCCTTGCACTGACCAAGTCAAACAAAATTGTGAACCTGTGTTTGTGATTCTTGAAGCAAACTATCTTGACTGATGGTTATTCTGAGTGAGAGTTTCAGTTGCACCTGTTGGAGAGTTTGGAGAGCTTCATAAGTATATGAAGTCAAGAGGAAAACCTTTTCTCTAGCCAAGTGATTTAAAGTTTGGTGTAATCTTCGAAAGACCCAAGGTGGCCCAAGTACCAGCACTAATGAAAACTTTGCCATGCAGATCGCTAGCAGGAGACTGAGAGGGTCTTAATTCTAAGTAGTTTACTGCTCAGTGATCTTCTCTTGCTGAGGGAGTGACAGAGTGGCAAAGCTGGAACCTCAGCCTTTGTGCATACGTCTTCATGTATGTATGGGAAATTTCAGAAAGGTCATGACTTCATCCTTCTGCAGCATAAGAAAAAATAAACCCCAAAATATCATCAGATATGAAGACTAATACTTTCAGCTGCAGACACATTTCCCAATTGCTCATCAGTTTGCCACACATTAGCTGCTATCTGTAAAGCTGTTCCTGCAAGATGTGTGTTTAGAAGAAAACTTGATCACATGAGTAAATCTCTCACACAATATACAGCTTGATTTGTGCTATGATTAAAATTCTTTGTGTGCCAGTCTCAGTAAAATTTAGTTCTTAATTACCTAACTTTTCTAAAAGGTATCTAAACTTGACATAATTTCTGTATTACTGGCCATGATCACGTCTTCACAAATTACAGTTATCTGTGAATCTTACAAGCATACACTTTTGTCTTTTCTACCAGAACATGGATGAAGCTGTGAGTTAGTCTGAACCTAATACTGATCACCGTGACATCTCATGAGATGCTAACACAGTAAACATCAGGATGATTACTAAGTCAAGCCTCTTTCTGTGGACATTTCTGTATAAGGGTTCTAGCTAGGCTCACTAGGATTATTTGAGGGCATCAAAGGATTGGTGCATCATGCAGTAAGAATTCAGTCAGCAAAAATCAAGACAGATTTACAGTGACATTACAGAGGAGTAGGGGAGTGCTTTTTTCTTACATTTTTGTTTAAATTTTGCAATATCCCACCTTTTTCTGACAAGCTTCTTACCATATCTTACTGCTTTAAAATGTCAGGGCTGAATAGTATTGGAAGTTTTAGATAATATACTTCTTGAGTTAGTAAAGACCTTATCTTGTATGTGGGATATTTTTAGTTGTGAATTAAAATTAAGTAGGTCCTATTTTTAATGACAAACATTTTGGATGGTGTCAGTTTCTTCTATGCAAAACTCTTTTAACACAAGAAGTTTAGAAATAGTTTCATAATCCATGACAAATAAATTGGGAGACACAATGGTAATGTTTACTGGTTTTGAACTGTGTCTGTCTCCTGAATATTGTGCTCTGGTTTTAGCCAAATATTTTCTATAAATAAGAAGAACTTGGATTGTTTAAAAACATTTCAAATTAACTTTAAACATTCAGATTATCTTGACTAGACAACACTATTCTGCTTTTTAGTACTCTGAATATAACCTTTAGAAGCAGGCTTCTAGAGCAATTTGTAATTATGAATTTGAGATAAACTTCCTGAAATATTCCACAAGGCTTGCTTAAAATGTTATAGACTGACAATCATCTTTTAACATATTGTGAACATATAAGATGGAAAATTAATATGAAAGAACAAAATAATAGTAAAATAGAGGATACATTAAAATTTTTGTAATATATTTTTACATATATTTTAGTATTCATCAATTTATTTGTCATTTTAATGGTAGAAAATAACCCCAAACACCTTTAAAGTCCACTTACACATGGCTTAAATTCATCTTTACTGAATTTCCTGAAGTGAATATATGATTTTTGAACAGGAAACACAAATATTTATATAAAACTTGTTCATAGTTAAGGACACTCTTCATGGCAGTAACATGTCCCCTACTTTATCCTTAAAGTTGCTCAGAGAAACATGTTCTTTCACCAGAATTGATCCATAAACCTATCTTGCTCACTGTTCAGCACTGGCAGTAGGAGAAGCCCACAAGCCTGGTCACCAACTGTGCTACGCTCCCCTAACATCCACAATCAAGGGGTGAGGGACAATAGAGGATGTGTCCCCACCTATTCCCTTCAGTCTCTGCTTTTGAACCTGGTTGTCCATTGTTTTGTTTAATCTCTTCTTGAATGTGTTCTTTGGTCCAACACTCTTTGAGACCAAGTTACACAATCATTATTACCCTTCGTGTAAAGATGTGCTTTCTAGTTTTAATCCAAGCTGCTACAAGTTTCAGCAGGTAACCCTGGTTCTAGCTAGTTAGGCTGTCTCTCTCTGTCAAGACAGCTGCACCATGGCCTTAATAATTTTATTTGTTCTTCTCTGTACTTTTTCTGATTCCACTATGTCCTGCAGATATGGAGACCAGTACTGCACAAAGTTATATAGCGACAGTATTATGTTGTCTGTCCATTCTCAATTATATTCTTAATGATGCTCAACATTTTATTCTTGTTTTTTCTTTTTGGCAGCAGTTAGACCTTGAGCCGATGATTTTTAGACAACTGTCCACAATGGTTCTGGCATCTGTCTACTGAGTGGTAAGTCTCTGTTACAAGCTTTTCATGTACCTGATACAGAACAGAGGGCTTAAAGAAGCTAAAATATAGAACTCTTTCATAAGGAAATTCTAATGACTGCAAGGCAGATTTCAACAGTTTATTTGGAGGGGGGTTTATAAAGGAAGCAAAGTTGCACCCTCTGTAGCACTTTTCCTTCTATCAAAGGGTATTATTTGGATGGCTAACGTATCAGAGCATCTACACATACAGGGCTCTTCCCTGAGGCGCTTGCACAAAAATTATTTGATATTTTATCCTATCAAATTTTCAAGATATTAATGCAGAAGCCTTCTATTTGCTTTCTGTGCAGGATGAATGACACTTGCTGTGGCCACATTATATCATAATACAGCATTTGGTCACTGATCTGTGTTTTGAAACTGCTGGATCAATTCAATGCAAATATCACAGAATAATTGCTTAACCTATCTTCCCCCTTGTTCAGAGCACTTCAGTGTTAAGCATAAAATGAGCCAGGGTGATGATTTCTGGCAAATCAATAATACCAAAGGATTTGTGACCAAAGCCTTAATTGTCTTAACAGGAGCATGTATGCCTCTCAAACTAATGAATCATCAAGTATTATTGGCTTCTTTTCCCCTTAAACCTTTTGAATACTTCAGATTTTTAAATAGGAGAGTAAATGTTATGTGTGTTTAACAGCTTTACAAATTAGCTATGATTTTGTACTTTGGACTATGACACTTATTACTGGACTTGTGTCCTGTCATTTCCATTCCTCTGTGATAAATGTGTCTGGATCAACTGATTCTGCATTTTTGGTATGTTGTTCTTTGGGGTTTTTTTATATTTTCAGTGTGTACAATAGAAGAGATTAAGTCAGCATTGCTAATCACATCTACCTTACAGATAAGCAGATCTTTCCTAATACTAACTTCAGACACCTGACCAGTGATGACTTTATTCAGATGAAGTGTAAAACCTATGAGCTGGGGTAAACATATCTGTGTCTGGGACTCCTGTAAGAGCATCTATGTTGTGTGGAAGCTGCTCCTCCAAAAAGAGTTATGGCCTTCATGTTCAGAAAAGCATGTTTATATCCACACAAGTCTTGTAACAGAATGGCAGTGAACCTTCTGCTTACGGCTGAGCTGTAGAGGAGGGCAAAGGAAGAAGAGGAGAAGATAATTTTACAACAAACAAAGAATGCAAATATTCTTTCCAAAGTTGATGGAGGTGACGGCACATTTCTTCTACAGGCATTTTCATTTGCAGCTTTCACTTCACTGGGCCCAATTAAAAAGTGCAACCATACCTTTCTTTTTCTTTAAACAAGTGCTTAAATCTCATTTAGTAGGATTTTTCATATTTACCGAAAGTAAAATCATGGGCTTATGTGCTTTGATAAGTATGTGCAGACTGCCAGACCAGGGCCTTAATGTGTACTCTTGCCTTTAAGAAGCCTTCTTTTCTTAAACCTCCTTAAAAATGTTGGTTTTAACTGATTTCCAGTTGAACTGGATCTAGCATAATATCAAAATATGTGCTAAGGTCTTCAGCAAAGTGTTTAAGTCTATGAGCAATTACATCTCTAGGGACACTGCAGAGGATGTAGTATCATGAAATGCTTTATACGTAGAGATACAAGATTTAGATATCATTGCACTGATGAACTTGGAAGCAGTGCACAGAACAAAGCATTGTGGTGATATGATCGGCTTGTTTAGTTTACCTAGAAGACTAGTTTGCTTTTAAAATCATTGAAGGAAATCCAGAGCACTTACAAGCAGCATGGCATAAAGGATATTGTGACAATAAAACCTGCATGTGAAAAATGCCTAGGTGAAGATCCTAGCACTAGTATTAGCTGAACACCCCTAAGGGTTGCAATTTTGAAGTGACATTAAGAAAGATATGATCCAGAACCTTTACAAACATTATCTGGAAGGAAATCTGTGTTTCTAGGAAGAAACATAGATGTTTTCATATATTTTCTTCTTAATCCACATGTCTCTATGAAAATACAAGTGTGAGAAGCTACTCATATTTATATATTTGTGTAGACAAGTAACTTTCAGCTGGTAGATCTGACCAAGTTTTACAGATGCAAATCTTATACCCCTTTTCTCTGATATTGATAGAACAATCCTGTTCTGACTAATAAGCTAGAAAGTAAGCTCATCTTATTATCTTTACTGACATCAATCATGTCATTAATTTCACTGAGGGTTTTTGCTCAAGGAAATATCATTCCTCAATTTATAGTGTAAATTCAAACACTAGCAAAAATCCCAGATGAAACTCCAAATGCAATTAACGCTACACATAGTCTGAAACACTAATGACTTCTAGTTCATATTTATCAATTGTTGAAATTCAAAGCTCATAAAGGCCTCATCCTGCCATAAACTGTTCATGCTTAATTCTTTTCAGTGTCTACAAGACACATACATTCCCAGGCATATGATACATAACCAAGCAGATTTCTTACCAGATCATTAAAGACCGCACAGGAAGACCTCATCTAAGAACTCATAGTACAGTGAGATGATCCAGAGATGGCAAAGATTGTTCATTATCGGTCTGATTTTGCAGGGTAGCAGACAATGTGAGCAACAATTTAAGCTGATACTGGAAATATATCTAGAAATGTTTCTCTAAAAGTCCAGGCCAGCTTCCTATTATTTATTGCAAAATATTGCAGAGGGAGCCTGCAAATTTGCAAAGTATTTGCAGAACTACTAAATTCTGTAAAGAACTACGCTAAAATACCATTGCCAGAGTAAGGAAAGACATAACCTCCTAATCATAAATAAACCATGAAGGTCATGGTCAACACACAGATGACAGAATGCAACTGAAGGACCACTTCAGTCAACTCAGCCTCAGGCACTGGAGAAAAATTGTACTTAAGTGTACTGATATGTCAGAAGGCAATAAAGAACCAGAAATACCATCAACTTCAGGATGACATTCGCAGAAACCTGAACTCTAAGAGCATTGATCTTATGTGTAAAGGCAGGCAGAAAATGATTGCTGTTGACAGAAACTGTGAATTTGAAAGACAAATCTTAATCCTAAATCAGAAATAATAAAACTAATAGTGTTTGTGAGCAATGTACTGTACATACATATAGCATCATTGAATACATAACACCAGTGCAACAGAGAGTTTAAAAATAAACTGAAAATAACCTGATGGCAGAGATTAGTAACAGATTTGGTATGAGTTATATACTTTCAAAGAGAAAAGTAAAATATTTAAAAGAGAATAGCTTGAATTGCTGAATGGCATCCAGATTGTTGTACATCTGACAATGTCATTGTTAGTCCCTCTAAAACAAACTTTTAAAAGGGGTTAAAAGGCATCTTTCATTTTTCATCTCTAATCAGATCATCTATAGATATAAATGCAATTTTTAATAAAAAATTATCTGGGAAGATCTTCACTATATTTTCATCTGGTGAAAACTTACATTTGCTTGTTCCAAGTAATTGATTTGCAGTGACATACGTTGGTTAAGCATTTGGCACTTTCATTTTACCACTCTCATTTTCAAATTATTTCCACTGAGGATTTCAGGTACAGGAAAACAGAAACAGGTGTTTTGTTTGGTTTTTTTTTTTCAAAATGAGTTTCTAACATTTAAATAGCAGAAGAGTTTTTACAGAAACATTGCATTGCTTATGTACTAATCTCAGTACAACCACTGAGGAAAAAAAAAGTTAAACATCACCTACTGTAGCAGGGGGCCTGAATTTTCACTCCCTGATAGCCATTACATTTACAGCAGGACAGTATGTCCTGATATAGCTGAAGTAAAGTTCTTTGCTGTTCCTGCATGCAATAACTAGAGTATATATCTCCTAGTCTCTTTTTCTTATATTTCTTGAAATGAGACATAAGAAAACTTTGATTTAACAGCACAAATAAAATGAGCATTTAGGAAAATTTAGAAGCCAGTAAATACAGTTCAGAATTTTTTTAAGTGACTGCATTTAACTATAACATCATACTTTTCAGAGATTAATGATCAAATGGACTTTAAGGTCTACCTCTTTTCATCTCTACATTTTAATGAATCCAGATAGATAATATTCATGTTTAATTTTATGCAGTTCACATATTCACAATTTTACTATCAGAAGTATACACCTCAAAAAAAGTAGAGATTCTATAAAAGTGGAGAAAAGTGAAAAGTATGATCTTTAACTGCTGCATATATTGTCTTAGTTACGTAATGCACAAATATGATTTTTTGGTGTGGTTTTTGTGCTTGTGCTCTGCAATATTTTAAAATGTCTCTTCACTTTGGTAACTGAATTCTAATTTCCTATCTATTGATGTTTTAAGTACATACAGCAGCAAAAAAATTCAAACTGAGCTTGCAAAGGAAAGTGACTTACTGTTCCACTACTAGAGGTCTGATAGAATTGTTAAATCTACTGTTTTAAAATTACTTTAACAAAACAAGGGTAGTTTTGGGTTTTTTTATTATTATTTTATTGCTGTAAATAATTAAGTTAAAAAGAACACTCCCCAAATACTGAATGAAAAGTGATTGTAGAAGCAAAATTCAAAGGAACTGCAGAAAATTTATACTTGACATCAAAAGTGGTGTCTTCTACAGGACCAGTGGATTAAAAGCTGTGACTCCGACAATACACTTCATCAGGTGTTTCTCATAACAAAGAAAAATACTGCTTGGTATGAGCTGTGCAGAATGATTGCAGAACCATTGTCAAGCGTTGTACTGAAAGCTAATCAACACAGTTCAGTCAACAATCACTAGATGGAAGAAAAGCTGAAAGTCCTGCAATTATGCAATCATCTTATATATTGAAAGAACTACTGCCCTACGCAGAAACAGAAAATTGACAGTGCATTTGCAGTGGACAAAGACAGCTGGTTCCTCATTTTATAAATGTATCTTTCCATATTTCCATTTTTCCTGGTGTAGGTTTCTTATTACGTTCAGGGTGTCTTGGTGCGCAAGTCTAATTTCATGGGGGAAAAAATTCTCAGAAATATTAATGGATTGTTGCTGAAAAGAGAGGGAAGAGACAAAATAATTTCAGGTCAACTTGATGATGCTAAACAAGAAGTAACTGACCTGTGAAGCTTCACTCAATTTGCCTTAGCTATCAGCACTGAAAAAAATGTGAGCATTAGAAAATTTATTCCTGTGCTTGTGTTAGACTTAACAAAATCTGGTCCTTGCCTGGAGTTAAAGGAAACACTGTAATTCTGAGCATCTAAAAATTCTGCAAGCTAAGAGACACGTTGTAAATGCTATGACAGCTAGAAATACAACTGAAAATAAAACATTGCTTTATAAACAATGTTCATTTATAAACATGTTCATTTCCCAATGCCATTTTTTTTTCAGAATAGACTCTCTAAACTGAGTTTTGTTTAACTGTGCTGTTTAAACAGCGCCTGTTTGCTGAAAGTCACTAGAGGACTAATAATCGCCTTGTATGCTTTGGTTGACCAGTTGGCTACAAAACCAGAATACTCCCTATTGCCCATGCCAAAGTAAATGTTTTGAAACTGTATCACGATCCAGCTCTGGTTGAAACTGAAAGAATGCAGGAGAAACTAATGTGCTGATAGGTCTCTCCTGACTTGCAACTCACAGTAAATTTTGCAGGCTCTAAATGAAACTCATTTGTTTTCTGAAGTTCCACCCCATCCATAATCCTTTTGCAAATCAAGATCAGAGATAGTTCAGTAGCTGCTCTGACAGGAGTGAACAAGAGTCCACTGAAAGTCAGTGCAGGCAGCCTTACTGCCTCTCGGCTTTGGCTCAGGCTCATCATGTAGGATCTTTAGAAGTTACCAAGCTAAATCCTAACCAGAAAATGAACCAAGGAAACTAAATAGCTGATCTGAGTTAATATTTAATGAAAAAAAAACAAAGAAGCCCCCACCCCAGCCGCCCAAACCTCACCCCCATCCCCATCCAAATTAATCTCTTCTGTCATCTCAAATATTTGAGAACTGATTCTGGAATGAAATTATTTTTGGTCTGTTGTTTCAGAAGGAATTGGGTTTGGTCTGCTTTGGTCTGAGTGAAGAAAGAAGCTCTCTGACTTTATTCATCTCATGATTCAGAACATGAAGAGCTAAGGTATTCCAAAGCCATATGAGCATATTTTGACTTTTTTCAACTAATTCATATCAGAACAACTGAACAAAAGAGAACTGAATAGAATCTGATCATATCTTTAAACACAAGAAATTGTTTGAAGGTTTTTATAAGGAAATTACATTAATGTGAGACTGATCTGAAAAGGGAATAATTGCTCAAGTAATTTGACTATATGAAAAAAAAATTATCAGAAAATGGAACGCAAAATGTATATAATGCTGATTTATTGCAAACATTAATTAAAGTGCTCAAAGTGTTCTCCATAAAATGCACCTAGAAAATACTTTCCAGCTTCAATAAAATTTCACTGTTCCCATTACCAAAACTGAACTTAATCTCCTTTCAAAGGTTTTCTCTTACTCCTTGCTTTAGTTCTTTCTTGATGTGACAGGACTTGGGTTTGCCAACAGAGGGCAATAGTCAAGCTAGGAAAGTGCATCCATCATTTTTGCAACTTCTAATGAGTCAGAAGGACACATAGAATCCTCATCTGCTTTTATGGATATTGCTGTGTAATTGCAGTGTAATTATGGCGCAGAACAGCTTCAGAAAATTATCTTTGAAGAAAACAGCTGGTTCTCTTTAACAAACAGAGATGAAATCTTGTCAATTTAAAAAAAATCTAAAGGAAAAATACTAAAAATATATGCCAATAATAAACAGGCAACAAAAAAGAAAAAAAAAGAAATAACATAAAAAATTGAAATGGATAAATCAGAGAAACTGCTATGAAAAATAAAACTAAAGTATAAAACATTAGAAAATTACAATGATGTGAATGTGCTTTCATTATATGGTTTTATATTACAAAGCAAACAGGCTCATTGAAAAGATTTCCATTTTCCTTCTTCAACTCATGTGTAGCACGTAAGACCCCGATCCTGACAGCCCTTCTGCATGCTTTCCACCCAGCAGAAGAAATCCCCTTGGTTTCAGTGGAATTTCACAGCCTGGTAAGGCCAGCCCCGGGCCCCGCGCTGTAGCTCCAGAGCCGCAGAGCTTGCCAAGCCTTGCTCTGCCAAATAAATACCAAAGGCTTCTGCTGGGGGGGATGGGCGTGAGGGCGGGGGGCCAGGGTGCCAAGTCCTGGGGCCGGGCTTGAGTGGGTGGCTGAAGGGAGAGGAGAAGTTGCGCGCAGAACGGGGCACAGCAGCCCTGGGGAACCAGCGCGCTGTGGGGAGTGGAGCTTGCAAGGAACAGCTTTTAGCAGCCAGTTGGGGAACGGGACCAAACCGCCTCCACCACAGCCCTGGACGTACACCAACTGACATTAGCTAAGGAAAGTGGATGTGCATTTGGTGCATTCTGTAATGTGGAAACAATAAAAAGAGAAAGGAAATGTTGCAAAACACTTTTTAGTAATTACAGCAACTATTTCCAAGACTTTTGAAATCTATGTTGATACATAAATGCAATTATTATTAATTATTATTATGTAATTAAACTTCACTAAAAATTAGTCCCAAACAACAGTTAAACAATACATGCAGAAACCGATGTCCTATGGCAATGCTCTGTAAGCCCTAGGGCTACGAAGCTTTCAGTACTGAAGATCTTTATTTCCATATGATATAGTGGGTGAACTGGGGGAATGGTTTTAGCTCCCATAGATTAATTTGCACATGTGCTGTATGGCTTTTCTGTAGGTGATAAGTAGACAGATAAGAGGAAAAAAAATGTACATTATACTAGCTGTAGTATCTGTGTGCCACAGTTACATGATGAATTTCACAATTTGTGAAGCTGGACTACCAGGCTCAAACTAGTTATTGAGTAGGGAAAATTAACTGTATTAAACTTGAAAGCATGTGGTCAAATTTATGCAGAGGAACTTTATTTGGCATATGGTATGACCTGTGAAACTTTGAAGCAACTTACATTTTTGCTTATAAGAATCATATTTTAGCAATTCTTAATTTGCACATATTCAGAAATTTTCCAAACACTTGAAATACACATTAATTCTGCAGGCTATGTCTGTATTACATTATGGAAGCATCACTTGTGGGTCCCCAGTTAAGGATGTGCTTTGCACTTACAATAGTGTTGTTAAGGTATAATGATACATTTTCAGTCAATTTAACAGCATAATTAATAATAAATTAAACCCACAGCACATGCTATGTGAAAAAATTAGCATTTCTGAAAAAAGTATTTAATTTTCTTAATGGTGCATGACTTTTTAGCTTCTTGCATTCCATTTCCTTTTTTGTTTAGATTTGGTAGAAATAGTGATCAGGCTGAAGAAAACCTCAAATCAGAGACAGAGTTCACTCTTGCATATGTGTATTGTTGTCTGTGTCTGATGCAGTGTAAGGCTTGCCCAAATATTTGTAAAGGCTAGTCTCTAACAGTTGATCCACTGTGCAGGCAATGTTATTGCTCCATGGAACGGAAGTTTTCATTTAGTTCAAGAGCTTTGAACAATGCTGGGAGTAGTGTCGGAGGTCTGGACAACTGGAAATACAGAGGCAGTGCACTGAGCAGAGGCTCATATGTTTGTAGCAGGAGGCCTAAATTCTTGCCATTTTCTAATGTGAATTCTGCAATGGCAAAGTGGTAATATGCCTGCAGAAAATGCACACAGGCAACAGGTCTATGAAAACATAGGCAACTTTAGAAAAATGCAAGTTTACTAGTACTCTAAACAGTAAACTGCAAAGTACCTTCTGCACTGTTATCTGTTACACAGTCTGGGGAACAAATAATCTTAAGCTATACCTCAGAGAAGCATGTGGTCGATGTTGCTATTTATCCTGCCTGATAATGAAAGGTTAGGGAAACAGTCATCGTTATGGATATTTCTTGCCAAGAGGACAAAAAAGATAAATGGGAAAGAAGGCTTCATGAAAAGGCAGTTGGAAAGTGTTACTTGTCATTAAAGGAAATACTGGCAAATAGTGTAACTGAACAAAACGTTGAACATGCTTGAACCTGTATTTTAAAATGTTCGAACCACAGTTCCATTTTATGGAATGAAATAAATTACAAGCAAAACCAGTGATAAAGCATGTGTAGACAATAACACAAGTTTTCCCATGAATTCTGCAGATTACTGATAGAAAAGCTTAAGCATTAGAATTAAATATGGACATTCACTTCAAGAAAGGACAGCTCTGCTTTTGAATCTAAGTGTTCAGTTAATAATAGCAGAGTTTTGCCATTCATATTTACATTTTTTTTAACGTGATTATGAAAAACGCATTTTTTATATGGTAACACTCAACAACTGGCAGATAGTTTTAGTATTTTCAAAGAAAGAGACATTGCTGCAGGAGTTAATAATTTAAGGATGGACATGAAGTCAGACACTGGGCAGAAGAAACAAGGAATTTGTTGGTACACCAGGGACAAAGAATTTGTTTATCCACAGGGATTACGTAGACTGTGGTTAAATGAGAGATACCTACCACCATAACATTGTAGTGCTGACATAGAGAATAATTGTTTCATATAAACTTCAGTGTTGTTAATTCCTTGGTTGGCTGTCTAGAAAAAGCTCAGAGTTGGAAACACTGAAGGTGAAATAGCTGTGCATGCCAGATTTTATTCTGTAGGCAGCACCTCTAAGTGTAAAGGGACTTCAAAGAAAGGAAGAAAGAATTTCTCAGGTGACAACTTCTTGTCTTGATGATTTGGTTGTGAGACTTCTTTACAGTTGAAGAAGATGACTAGAAAGGTGTACCTGCCTGGGTAATATTGATTAGTCACATTAGTGACATAGCAGTATCTAAATCCACAGCCAACCATAGAAACAGCAAATTGCTTTAGGAAGTATCTTTAAAAGTTGTATGTAAATTGATAGATGCTTATCATTTCTGAATAGAGCTTTTGTAAAAATAAAGACTAGGTAAGCCCTGTGAATCCCAAATCTTTTCTTGAAACCAGGGCAGGAACCTCCAAATTGGAGGTGTTTTGGTGTAGATACTCAGCTTATTGCATGTGTTCAAAAAGTGACTTTTTTTTTAATTTTTTTTTTAGTTCTGTGCTTTAGGGGCAGATTTTCTCTCTCTCAGTTAAGTAAATGGGAAAAGCACCATGTGTTGGTTGGATGTGAGGGCTTTCACAATGACCAATGTGTTTTACTTCCTAGTTTTTATCCTCTTGTTTTGCTACAAACTGGTTGTGACTTGGTTGCTTTTTATATGGGAACTTAGGAATTTATGGCCATTTTTGTGAAATGGTTTTTACCTCCATGTTACCAATTATGACACTGAGAAGTGTAATGGAAACATGTCTGTTGGAAGAACATAATGCGCATGAGCAGAGTTTTTGGGGGTCAATACTTCAAGGCCATGTCTCAGATTTATTTTTCCTCATGCAGGAAGGTGGACTTGGGTAGATACAACTCTCTCTCTCAAGTTGTGATGGGAATGTCAAGATTTTCGGTCGTCTTGTTGGCAGCTCTACTTAAAATAGCCTTCTGAAGCTCTCCTGCTAGTTTAAACATTGTAGTAACAACGTAGGTTTTTAAAGCCTCCTATTTTATTTCTGCTTAGTTGTAGTCAGCTGTTTTCTTTATTCTTGTTCATTTCAAGGTCAGGTAGAAGAAAATGAAGAAAAATGTGTACTTTTCCGAAGTTCAGACATATATAAGTAGTTGACATAAAATTTATAAAGGTCAGACTGTTGAGATTTTCACAACCACCTAAGTACCTTATTCTGTAGCTTCAAAACAGACATATTTAAGGTTAGACATATCTGTAATCATGAAAGTCTTGTATCTCAACAGTTTTGTTTTGGGTAAGGTTATTCCATAAATCGTAATGACTATGTTATTAACTTTTTTTACTCCTCTGGAAAAGTATATAGAATTTAATTCCCTGTTTGTAAGTCACTCTAAGCCTCATTCCAAATTTATATTAAATTTGGAAGACATCAGAAGGACATTGCTATCCCATGTTTCTTCCATTTAGCTTGCACTATCAAGACTTGTCTACTATGAGACGTCTTCAAATAGTATTTTCTTCAGCCCTTCTGAATCTGGCTACCCTATCAGCAGAATCTTTCAGGTTAAAAAAATTAAATGAAGCAGTAGGTTATGTCTCTCTCCTTGTACTAGTGCTGCTGTTGGAGACTACCTTTTAGCTACTGGGGGAGACAGATTTTTCTCATTTTCTACTAAATACAGATCTACCTAATTCTTAAACATAGGTAAGTGGCAGCTCCAAGAATATAGCTTAGCTTCTCAAGGAAAGTCACAGTCTCAACCAATAATTTATTTTGATTGTTTCTGCTAATTTTTGAAGTCAGGCTGGAATGACTTCATCACTCAGCAAAAAAAAGTTTTGTGTTCCTAAGGACTTCCAACCAGTGTTATGGACTGTCCTGCAAAGAACCACACAGCTACATGCAAGCATGCGCTACTACCACCTAAAAATACCAGTTAGTGAATCTGTTATTTTAAAAGATTTGTTTTTAAATTGTCCTTTGTTGTGAAAGGGAACACGCTACATATGTGAGTGTTTCCAATGTATTTCCTGCCACCAAGACCTCCATCTTCCATCTAGACATTTGTAAGTACCCGAAGTTGGCCACGAGCCTGTTTCTGAGAGAGCTTCTTCACCAACATATGGCTGTGCTCAGAATGATTGCTCTGGCCTTCAGTCTGCTCATTTAAGTCTAATGAGGTCCACAGAGGTGACTGTATGACTCACACAATGAAGTCATTTTTCCAATTAGCATTCTGACAAATGTATTATAAGTAGAGCTGCTTCAATAGGTTTCCACAGCTGGGGGAGATATCGGGTATCACAAAATACTCAGTTACTTTCTTCTGATCCGGTCAGAGAAATTTCATTCACTCTTGAGTATGACTGTTCACACAACAGATGGGTATTTCATGTCTGAGGACTGTGACCCATTCCTAAATCAAGCTCTGTATCTGCAAGCCAAAGTGCTCATGCAAGGCACAAAATTAACCTTAGTCTTGAGTAGGTACTTGTAATATTCATTCTAAAAAGCCTTCCTTTTATTAGGAAGTCTTTTATTCATTATTGTGGGATATAATGTTTGGAAATGTAAGCAGCTGACACCTAATGGAAGACATTTAAGTAACCAATAGAAAAGCCATTCTTCCTGTATGCCTATGCTCTTTCATTTTGGTATTTGTGAACGTTCACTCAAACAGCTTTTGTTCCATGAATATGGGAGGAAGAAGGGAATCAGAAATCACCTAAAGACTATTCATTATTTTTTGTTACTGGCTAAGCATTATTTGCTATTTTCACATTTAAAAAATATTCATCTATTCAGAAAGCAGAAACAAAACCACATGATTTAGCTAACAGTTATGCTCTACAAATTGTGAATAGTCAAAGTAAATTGTCAGCAAATCACCCTATGTACTGAAGTTCAGTACATAAACTGTTCACATCTAATGAAAACAATGAATAAATTCATAGGAACTCAAATTCTCTACCAGACAATCTGGAACAGAATTAAGTAATATACTGTTTTAGATAATTTATTCAATATGAATAATTCAGCTATCACTAATTGGAAGTTTTCTACTTAAAAAAAAAAAAAATAATTTGACCTTGTTTGATAAAAGATTGAAATTTCTATGAACAGTTTCTTTTTCAAAATTCAACTCTGTTGAGATATACTGTCAACAGCAATACTAAGTAAAAACCACAAGGAATTGTGCAGAAGCTATTTAAGAGAGAAAAGTTGTTGTTATTGTTGTTGTTGTTATTATTATTATTATTGTCATCTTTATTTCATTTTAACTTTGAGGCTTTGTTGCTATTATCATGGAAGCAGGTAGGGAACAGAACACATACAACCAGTTTATCCCAATGAAGAGAGACATAATTTAACTACATTTCTTCAATAAAAATCCCATCTATGTGGTATCTCTTTCATATTTCAATAAATAGATCATCTTACACTATGTGGGAGTATGAGCATTAGAGGCAACATGAAGTGCAAATCTAATTTTACACTTTGTACACACCCAAGCAGGGAAACACTCTCAAAGTAGTGATCTTTCTGCCACAATGTTCTGACATAATTGAGTCAAGATTTGCAAAGTGGAGTAGTCTCTATTATTGGACAGCTAGGAAAAAATGCCAGGCTTTTCAATACACGAGAACTGTTGCAGATTTGAAGTACATGAAAGAAACTCCAAGGCTAAAAGCACTTAATTCATTTGTTGCTTTCAAAATAGCATAAACAGCTATAAATATGACTCAATACAAAGCCCTATAGCAAGACTCTAATTCTGAGCTAGCCAGAATGAGGCAGTGTTGCCTAGACAGAGAACTGGAGTAAGGGGACTACAGTGACCAAAGAAAGTATTTCTGGATGCTCTTGGAAACTTCAGGTAAGTTCTACCACGCCTTCAACAGGTAGGATGGATAAGTGATCCTGAACTGCAGTGAGCCATCGAGTCGTTCAGATGCTTGTGTCCTATTGAATTTTTGGTTATACTAACTGCCTTTAGGAACAGAAGTCTCACCCATTGTGAGATCCATTTCACCTTCCTTTAGGTGTCTGCAGAATAAATATCTACAGCTAGGGCTGTTGCTTCAGATTCCCATTGTAGAAGTGAAGAAACATGAACACAGTTCATCTGACCCATCTTCGACAGCAAATTATTTCAACAGCAGGTGACTTGCCTGCCAAACAAAAGGCAAGAGAAGTCCTCTCTGTTTAACACCGTGATCTCTAGATTTATAGGTAAGGTGGTACAATCCATATGGGTTTTGTGTTTGATTTTGATTTTGCAGAACAGGAAATTTTTTTCTTTTTATTCACCCTTTGTAGTAAAATTATTTCTTATTGGTCTCAGTTAACGTAGTCTGTTGTGAGCACTACCCTTTACAAACATGATACTATAATCTTTAGAGGTCCATTAGTGAATCCTTCATAGTGACTTAAAATTAACCTGGTAGAATATTATCTTTGTAACTTTTTCTCCTGGTACAGAGCAAAAACAACCCTCTGCCTAAAAAACCCCATGCATTTAACAGTTCAAATAGTCTGACAGAAAAATCAGACTGGACAGGCTGAGCTCGGAAAAAAAAGAGCAAGTTAGTAGCCTTCTATGATTCCTGAGGAGATAATATATTTGATGATCTCATCATGGAGGTTACTAAATAAATGAAAGTAAATGGCTGGTTGATTCCCTTTAATTCAACATGTGGTGTAGACACTTCCTTCCTATTCCCTCACTACAGTACATTGGATCACATTAGGCTTGACAATAAGGATTAACTTAGTGGTTTTCAGTTCTGTGTAGTGATTTTGATTCTTTTTCAAAATGATTTACTGATTGCTGTAATGTGCTTTCTAACTCCTTGTTTTGTTGGTAGTGCTTTTGTTAACTTTTTTTTTGGAAATCATTACTAGAACTTTATTGACATACATTAGCTGTTAATTTCCAAATCTCCCAGTTAGCTATTTCTACGTTGGATTTGTTATCAAATCACTGGCCTTTTTTTTTTTTCCTTTATTTTATTTTATTTATTTTCCTTTTTTAATCCCTCTCCCTTTGTTTTTTCTTTTCGTTCTCCCCTGTTGAGTGGAGGAGGGGATGGACATAGTTGTCAAAGACAATAACAAGCTACCAAAGTTACTATTGCATTAAGGCAGGTATGAATTTTAAAGTGTGTTTGACTTGAAGCAGGAATGCAGTACAAATGCAAATATTCCCCAGTGTAAAATAAAGCAAATGAAAGGAAATGAACATAAAGTACTGATTCAATGGTTCATAATCAATGCTAGTAAGGATGTTGGAATGGATGGTTTAGAATTTCTGAAGATGGTTACACAATATTAATCCACTATCTTGAGTTATTTAATATGTCCTTGATAGATGCTAAGGCATTGGTGAGGCTTTGCATACATCCTGGAATTAGTGTCATTTAAAGAATTATCAGTTTTTATCACCTCTCTTGCCAGTCAGTACAAGTTAACTTATTAGACCGTAAGAGACAGAGAATGATGGAGACTGCAAATTCTTTTTTCAAATTTCTCATAATCATCCTTTCATGTGACTTTCATCCTTATTGCTTAACGGCTATGATCCCTCTCCAATTTATTAATGGTAGAACTTTTGCTTTTAAAAATTGGTTGACCCAAGTATGTCTTACAAATGTCTTCAAATATTTTCATGTATCGAGTTTAATTAATATGTTACTTACAGACTTTAACAAAAATCATTAGATATGGGCTCTTTCACCATTACATATTTTAATGGCAAAATCAATCAATTTCTGGTTTATATTATTAATATTGATTTACTTTCATTTTCCAAAAATACCCATCTGATAGCATAGTGCAGTGATGCTGGTACTTCATCAGGTTTAAAGTCATCTTTTCAAAGAGATTTTGATCTTAGTCAGGACTGCTTCAACCGAAATGGACTGATAATCAATAGAGAGAAAAAATGTTGCTGTGCTTTTGGGACAGAAGAATTGGAATTTCAATCTATTTTTTAAGTAGCTAAAGCAAGCAACTTCTTCCTAACTTGCTTTTGCATGCATTGTAAAAATGGGAGTATAGCCAGGCTCCTTAGGTTATTTGGTTTAATTTAATCAGACTGTCTTTTTTTAAATACATGTTCACTTTTGGAACACCCATCTTTTTAAGACACCTTCTGCTGTCCCTGCTTATGTAGTCCATTGACTTGCTCCTTCTGGAGCTGGTGAAACTGTCTTTGAAGACAGATGTTATTTGATGTGGGTAGACTCCAGAAGATGAAACTTCCTATAGACAGTAAACCTGTCCCTACAAGTTTCAGCGAGGAGTAACTGACAGCACAAGCTTGCTCTGTTGATACTGGCAAGTGCTGATCTTAACATGATAGCTAGAGATGTGTGAAATGTTCACAATGAAGCCAAGCACCTCTGAAGTTTCATACTTTTCGAAAAGTCCATATTAAGACTAGGGTAAACCTACTCTTGAATTCAAAAGGATTTTTACATTGAATTAGGCTCAGAATTTCCTCCTAGTTCAAAATCCCTTCAGAGGTTTGTTATCCCATTTATAAGCTTTTGCCAAAAAAATGGGTGAAATACAGTATTTCCCTCAGAGGAAACTAGTACCAATCAAACCCAATGTGAATAGTCACACAAGTTTTCAATGAACCATCACAAAATTTTTCATGGATGTCATAATATAAAATTACCTGTTAACTCTATTGTTATTACGTTAAGATAACAAGCACATTCATTTAGATTCTCCCATTCATTTTAACTTCAAAATATTTTGGTGCAGCCATCCAGCCCATGGCCCACACATCACTTCTGGCCTCGAGGCTGACTGAATCCACGCAGATTTATCTTTTGGAAAGCTGATACCACTATCCTGAGATAGGAAAAAAACTTCTGACTGCACCTAAGAGTTGCCAGACGTGCCTCGGTCCCCAAACCTAGAATTCCATCCTATGCAATGTTTAAAATTCCATTTCACATCCCAGGCCTTAAATTATTTTAAAAGAAAAAAGAAAAGAAAAAGAGAGAGAGAGAGAGAGAAGGAAAGTGTCACCATGCCTACTTTCCTGCTGGGTCAGTTTTGCACTTGCAGAATCGTAAGCATAAGTGGAACCTGCATTTGGATGCATTTTTGTGAATGTCTGTTACAAAGCCAGTGAAGCTCAAGAAACAATAAAGTATTGGCTATTTCACAGTCATATATGGTTATGGTGCATGTGCTGAAGTATGGCCAGTAAACCAGCTGTGATATGGAAAGTGTGAATGTGATTTGCTTTGACCTTGGTATGTGAGGGAATCACCAAGCATATATTTTCACTCAGACATGTAACTTACCATTGGACCAGAGCGAACATGCACTGGGACGTGTGATTTGTGTATTTGTAACAGAGGGAGGGGGCCTGTACTAGACATGGGGACTTTGATGCAGTAAATATTCTCAATTATGGAGTCTGGAGGGAAAGGAGAAGGTGAAAAGGTCAGATTGTGACTGTCTAAGGAGGTAAAAGGAACAAAGACTGTTTCTTCCTTTGTACTCACCGAACAGTGACCTGTGAACCATCTCCATCTTAGCACTATTTTGACCTGTTACAAGGTCATGCGTAAGAGAACAAAAAGGAGAAAGCTTTCTTTGTCAGCTGTTGTATAGATGCACAAGGGCCAGGGACAGTCTGGCCTCATCTAATCACAAATTCTGATTTTCCAAGCAGATTTCAAAAAGGTAATTAGAGCTCATAATACTAAATAAAAGTTTGTGTCTCTTCTACATTTGATTTACTGAATATTTGAAAAAAATATTAAACTAGAACTTAACCTGCAAAAAATGAACTAATTTTCCTTTTTTCTCCTTTTTATCTATTGATATTCATACCTCTTGCAACTTACCAAAACTCTTCAAAATAGGACTGTTCATGAATAACTGAATGAGTGAGATTTTTACTCCACCACACTGTAAAGATCGTATGAAAAGATTGGCAAAATGTATCACCTACTTGGACCTGAGAGCTGTGATTTCAAGTATATGAACTGAAAAGCTTGATGTAGAAAACCCTATGACTCAGCTATAAGACATTTCATTACATGAGAGCCTCCATGTGCCATTTAAAATGTATAAGTGTCATCATAAACCTCCCACTCTCCTAAGAATAGAGCTATCACTGGACCCTGTTATCTCACAACCCCAAGGTACAATATGATAATGATACTGCTTAACATCAGTGTATGGAGAGAGAAAACACTGGAGATGCCGCAAGCATCTCAACTATAAAGAAAATCAAATTAAAATATTAATTTACTGATTAATATAACATTGGATGACCCATTTCTCCAGCTTGTTAAACAACAAAGACTCACAAAACTAAATAAGGGCCTAAGAGATAAGTGTTTTATGAATTCCCATAGAGATGTTTAGCTCCTTTTTAAACATCATTAAAGATGTACTTTGCATATAACAAGCAGTTTTATTTTTTTGTTGCACTGACAAGTCCTGCTTGTGTTTATTAATATACACTTTCAAAAAAGATTACAAAGTGGGTGTTTTGGTCACAGAGTTCGAACAATCAGTTCATGCTGTAGAATGAAAGAAAATGAGTGCAAGACAGACTTGTGGGGAAGAAAGAGAACAAAATCTTGCAGGTAAATCATGGGCAGAGAGTGCAAAGTTTGATGTTTAAGTATGCTACAAAAATGTAACTATTTGTACCCTTTGTGCCTGGAAAATGGGGGTGAGAAGTTCCTTTGCTGATCTTTTCTATTTAAAATGCCTGCTGTTTGGGAAAATGGGGAACTGCAATACATGATTTGTATACAGGAAATGGCAACCTAATTTAAAGTAACTTACTTTAAAACTAAAAAACCCATGGTGAAATCCCAGAGCAAATCTTATCCCTGTTGGACCATGGTTATTTCCCATGACATCAGGATATTGCTTGAATTTTTGTGCTATATTTTACTGGAAAGTATCAGTAGGAGTATTTATCAAGGTTTTTTAAAATTATATCTCTCCCTAAGTCAAACCCTTATAGTATTAGAATTGTCACTGCACTCCTATGAGCCGATCTATGACTTATTAGTGGAAGAAACTGTGAATCTTCTGTTCCTGTGGATAAATGCCTCTGCCTTTTCCCTAGCGATCCACAAGATATCAGCCTGTGAGCATGGATGTTCACATTGCATCTCACATACTATGTGTATTTTTAAATGAGCGCAAAAGGAAGATAGAACTATGAATTCCAAATTGGTCAGAAAAAAACAACAATTTCTGTAACAGGTTCCTAATATTCCGCTTGCAAAGTTTTGCATTTCTGGCTTAGCCCCCTCATACATGTGATTACATGGGTTGGGAATAAGGTAATTTGGGCTTCCTAAAATACTGGCCGGGAGAGTCTGTCCCCTGTACATACAGTGTTCCAAGTTCTTATCCCTCTCTTTTTTGTTCTTGTCCTGCAGTCACTGCCTCCAGGGTACCAGCTATCCTTATCCCTGCTCCCATGGCAACAAGTCTCTATTCCAGCAGTAATGGTTCTGTCTCTTCATCACCTCCCTCTGCAGCTATGTTCTACAACATGGAAGTAGCTTGATTTTCTCTCACTACTTTCTTTCCTTTATTTCTCAGACCATCTGTGCTTGTTCCAAAACCTCTACTGTGAATATACTGATTCCGTATGTGGCTCTATGTTAGCAAAAAAATGAGTGAATCCAGGCCTGTTTTCTTTCTTTTCCCAACATACTCTGAACATTTCTTTTCTATGCTTGGCTGTCTGGAGGAGGAAAGAATTATTATTATTATTATTTTAAACATTGTCCTCCCATATTTCCATGGCAGGATCAGCACAAATTGAATTGGAACCACAAATATTTTAAAATGTAAATCAGATTAAGAAAGGTTAAAGTTGTATGTGCTTTAAAAACACTCCAACTGGCACCAGACTCATTTTTGTAGGCAGTTTATGCACAAAAAAGATGATGTGAATTTTTCAAACAATTTGCTAACATCGAATGAGAAAAAGGTTTTAGAATAATCTTTGCCTTTGATTTTTGATTGGCTCCTGGAAAGCATTTTATAACACAAAATATTCATTTGGGACCATGATTCAATTGTGCAAACAAGCCACTAACAGCTAACAGTTCCAGAATCTGTATGCAGCCATTTAAGAATGCTGGGAGTACATGGACCCAAAATGACAAAAAAGGAAAAAAAAAAAAAAAAGGAGAGAGAGGATAACAATTTAGTGGTAGGAAAGGGGTAAAGATCTAGTGGGGGAGTTATGAATCCCAGGGACATGGTAACAGAATCAAATTATAGGTAACAGTAAATGTGTCATTTTAAAAACAATTTGCTGACTTGTGACTGGAATGAAACAATGTCACTGCTAAAGAATACATCACTATACATTACAATGACTATCAAGTTATCCACTTTTCTATTACAAAGTTATTTTTGTTTTCTATAAATCTTTTTCTGTTATTTCTTTTTAAGGTCTAAAGGATTCGGGACCTGAAAGTTACCTTAATCTTAATGGGAAATACAGGATATTTAGTAATTGTCAGACTGAAGTCCCATGTTGAGATGGTATTGAATAGCTTCTTTCTCCTAAAATATAACTAACTGTATCTCATATAGCCCTTAGTTACCTTATTTTGGGGAGAAGTGATGGTTTTGCATCTATGCGAGTTGGGGGCCAACTGACTAGAAAGCAGCCAGCTCTGCAGAGAAGGACACTGGGATCCTGGTGGACAGCGCGTTGAACATGAGTCAACACTGTGCACCACAAAAGGTAAACAAGGTCCATACTGGGCTGCACTAGCAAGAGCACAGCCAGCAGGTCGCGGGAAGTGTTTATTCCCCCTAAGAATTTGTGTGTGCGCTCACATCTGGAGTGCCACGGTCAGTGTTGGGCTCCCCACTACAAGAGAGATACTGACATGCTGGAACAAAGCCAGAGAAGGGCTACTTACATAGGCAGGGGCCGGAGCACTTGACATGCTGAAGGAATGTATTTCTGCAGCCAGGCAAAAAGAAGGCTAAAAGGTGATTTGTTTTCTGCCTTTGAGTATATAACAGGTGGTTATGGAGAAATACAGGCAAATGTCTTCTCAGAGATTCACAATTAAATGACAAAGGGCAAAGGTAAAAAGTTGCAGCACAAGACCTTGCAAGTGGACTTAAGGAAAAAATTCTTCACAATAAGAATGGTTAAGTGCTGAGCAGGCTGTCAAGAAAGGCTGTGGACTTTTCTCAAGGCTTTCAAAATTTGACTGGACTACGCCCTAATTAACCTGATCTAACTTCTGAGTTAGCCTTGATTTGGACAGAGATTTGGACCAAATAACCTACAGATGTCCAGTCCAGCTAAGATTATCCTATGATTCATGAGTCTGTGAATACCAGTTCCCTAGCAAGACAAATCTTCACTGTTCTTTCAAGATTCCCAGAACAGGAAATACTAAGAAAAAAAAAAGTGTAATGTTTGCACATTAAGACAAACTAGCCCACAGAAATGGTTGATTCCGACTCTTTTCAGTAAGTCACTTAAACCATTGTAACCTTGGGCAAACAGTAGAGCATCTCTGTGCTTCAGTTCTCCTCCAGAAAAATAGAATGAATAATATGTCTTCACATTTTTTTCTAAGAGTAATTCACCTTTATGCATTAAGGATTTTTTTTACAGAGTGAGCCAAATCAGCTAGTGATCAGAGATGCTATGGTGCAATTGTGCATCTGGTCAATATAGGTATTAGTTCACAAGCATCTTTATAGAACACATGGGTGTAAAAAGGAATAAATGAATGGTCCTAGAAATCTTCTTCCTGGATATAGAAGCCTGTTTCAGATATGTCTGTGATCCAAATAACTATTTTAATTATTATGTCCAATAAACACTTTGATAAGGGATATAAGCAGAAGGAAACAAAAATCCTTTTCTCTCCCAATCTTCTGAGAATTCCTAAATTGATGCCTCAACACCCGGTCTGCCCTAAAAGAAAATGCTGTCTCCAGGTCCTTGCTTCATGGTCCTGCCTGCTGTTGCAGGTGGAGTGCTCTACTTCTTGGCAATATATTGAGACACTGTAGGTGGTAGGTCAGCACTGTGTAAATGTTTTGTGGTTAAAACCCAAAGATGTGATTTGTGTTTATAAGCTTTAAATTGCCTTCCTGACAAAATATGCACAAGCTGAAAGCTTCTGCTCAAGTAGAATTGTGATGGATTACATTTTATTGGAACTTATTATGAATAGCTCTTTGATTTGAAACAATGAACCCTTTAAATGCCTTTAGAAATTATAGTGGGAGAAAGATATTTGTCTCCCTCCATCACCACCATGAGAGAGTGACAAAATCACATGTTTTTCAGAACACACACACACACACATATACAGGAACGTATGGACTCACATATACACATGATCACACATTCAAATTTACAGAAAAAGATAAATATATTAAGTTGAATTTTTTAACTTGGTATTAGATAGATGCCTAATTTTCAGAAATAAGCTCAGCGATAGGTACTCAGAATACATGTCTACATCAAAATATAGACTCTGTATTTATACCTATACATGTACAAAATATAGATATTAAACTTAAAACATTATATATTCAAAGACACAGGACTTCTATGAAATTTATTTTGTGTTTTTCACCTATAGTTGATTTAGTTAACACCTTACTAGAAGAAACAGAGATTAATATCTTCACCCAGGACTTTGGTGTGTGAATACATAGCTTTATTTATGCACATACACCGTCAGTATTCTCTTTGTATTTATTTATATCTTAAAATGTCATTGTCATGTTTTAAACATTTCTTTTATGCAGGGGTTACTTGGTTTAGTATTCCCAAGTAAAAGGGAGTATAAAGGCAAGGGAGTATATAGTTAAGAGTATATTACTTCTTTTCAGAGTAGTCCTTCAAAACAAGAAACTTTGTCTTTCATATGTATGTGTATTTGACAGGAAAAGAAGAAAAAGAGCAGAGTTAAAACTGTGAAAGCTTGCCTTTTTTCTGGCTAAGAAGCTTTTAGTGGCAATAGTTAAATGTCGAATATGATTACACAAAACTGCTGCTTAAAACTGAAAATAAAGTGGAGCATACTTGTGAAGACTGTCTATCAGAAATTTTAAAAGTAGTAGTACATAATTTATCAGTGTTAATAGCCTTAGGTGCATTTCTGAGGGAATTAACCTAAACAGTCAAACTATTTATCACATCACAATACATAAAATGTACTTTTAATTAATAAATGGACATTCTATTGCCTTTACAGCTACAACAAATCAATCCTTCTTTACCTTCTGTCTACAGTTTGGGTTCCTTTAATGGGTTTTAATGGGTTTTATTCTACACTCACACAGCAAAGCTTATTCATTTGCTTCCTGGAAGACTTTCTGTACTTTGTGTCAGCTTCTTACAGTGTCTTTGGTACACTTACACCAAAATATCACTGTGGAGAAAAATAACAACTCTGTTACCCCAAAGCATTGTTCATTACTCCTGAGATGACGTGCTTGGTTCAAGTCTACCTTGGAAGTAATGAAGTTACTGTAACATATTGTAGTTCTTGTTAATAGACTGTGAAGTCCTTCAGTTAATACTTTTTGTTGGGAAAGCAAGGTGTTTCCAGTTGCTCTGAATGGCTAATGGAGTACTTTACTTGCATAATCTCAAGTCAGTTGGCAAAGGAGATCTTTTCCACTACTGTACCCAGAATTAAACCAGATGGACATGTTTCTATACAATAAATGGAATAATTGTGTCGAGAGATAATCAACAAGTATTTTGAGATGACAAGTCCAGACTTGAGACCTGTAGCACTGGAGTTTTTTACTTAAAACAAAGTTCATTCATGACTGTTTTGTGACAATATTATAATATCAGACAGTATTTCATTGCTGGTCTTCGACATTCAGAACAAGTAGTTAGCTAAAGCAACCCTGTAGAAAGTGTAGCAAGGGCATAAAGGCATAGGTTTGGGGAACACAGTGGAAATTCTTAGTTCCTCTGAATTCTGAGAAAAAATGCCAAGCAGTCTGAGTATGCTCAGAATTTCAAATGGAATACCTGAATTTGTTTATCATCTTACATTAGATAGTTATTAAACTTTAGCAAAAGGGAAGTAAAAAGCACAATAAAGACTTCAACAATGTCACAACATGGAAAACTGGGAAGAATCAGGACCAAAATTAATATGCTTATAAACCGACTACAATTTGTGATTTATCTACCTGTAATATTTTGTCAAGGTATTTGTGTAAACTACAGAACAAAACAGTAATTAAATTGAATATATTCATTGAAATATTTCCCAAACAACTCTCTCATGAGCCATGGTATCTGGTTTGCTCTTTGGGATAGTTTTTCATGGGTAGCACTGCTTAGAGGAATCTTAAGACAGTCTTATGGCTTTTTCCAGGAAAGGAAAATGACTCTTTTACATCCCTTATACTGCTATAACGATGTTAAGCATGTATTAGATGCAGCTGAATATCAGTCATGAAAGTTTTTCCCCTTGTTATGGGACTGAGTTCTGCCTCCACAAGAATGAATTAGAGTTCTCATGAAAAGTTGCTATTTTTTATTGCAAAAACTATGATATAATCCTTAAACAGCATAACATAAGACAAATGATAGATATGTGTCTGGTACAATGCTGCTATTAACAGAACTGGGATGAGTACACAGAAACATATAGAGACCGTAGTTCATAAAACAAGAAAATGTAGCATGAAATATTAACAGACCAAAAAAAAAACCAACCAACCCCCAAATGCCTTTTTCTTTTCTGCCTCCTTTCTTCATCATTTCCATACCTAAAAGCAGATACATATCTCAGGTAATTAGGTCATGCTGCTCTTTCTTCTCACAACTTCCCTTCCACTCTATTTTAAAGCAAAGTCTCTGTGGCTCTTTACTATTTATGGATACTCCAATCTCCATTTCTTTTGTAGAGCTCACCCACTGAACCAAAACCGCAAACCAAATTGACACCAGCTGTGATCTGTATCCAAAAATTTGTTCCAAGAACCTACAAATATCATTTTAGAATTTAAAGCACCCTTTCCAAACCTAAAATGTTGCTATGGCTAAACCTATATGTCATCTTAAAAAGATACAGAGCCACAGATCAGATAAAGAGTATAATATGTCACAGGCAGCATATATGAACAGAAGCCTGAGTCAGAGATGAAATTCTTCCACTTTCTGCTTTTCTCTGTTTATCAATTATTCTTATGGTTTCCACACACAATTGTCAAAAGAAAAAGGATTTTAGACAAAGTTATTACAAAGTAGTAGCTTAGACCTCATAGGATTCTCTCCAGTATATCAACAATATAACAGTATATCAACAATAAGAAAGATGGAGGGAAGTGTTTTGTTGAATATATTAATCAAAGAAGCGTTTTGTGGTTGGTGGAGGGGTTTTTTTGTTTCCTGCAACTTCCAAGTAATACTAATGAACAAAGTATAGTAAAAGGTTGTGAGTCCAGTAGACTGTAAAAGTTGTTACCACAAGAAGAGGGTCAAATGTAGCTCTTTTTATTATTGCAAATATGGAGTAGTTCCACTAGCAACTGCTGTAAACCTTCACCTTTGAAAGTTTATTGTCTTAGAGCATTACTCATTTTGAACCTCTTCAGGTAAAATTAGCTATAGCTGAAGTTCTGATTGCAAAGAATGTGGAGTCTAAATTTTGCTCATGTTAGACTTTATGTATCCAGGGTAGGATTTTTGCAGTAGTCATGATTTTAGGTCCATTCATCTGTGTATATATATGCTCTAAACTTTAAGGATCTGTGATGAAATTAAACAATATTTGGTATGATTTCTTCCCAGTTCTTTGACTTATTTTTTGTTACAGACAAAATAAGTAGCTGCATAGGTAGCTACCTCAGTTAGCTACAGCTAATGTTCTATATTTTGAAAAATGTCTTTTTTTCCTTCATATCATCACAGATACTTCATAGGATCCCATCAAGGTGTTGATGCAAAGCCTATTGTGTGACTTCTTATTATATGTTTTTCTTAATGAATGATATCCACTTTGAAGACTAAATTAGATTATCGTCAGACTAACACCATCTACAAAACACTGTAAAAAGGTTAAACTCTTTTAGATGGAGTTTCTGGATATTTATATGGAATTACAAATGTTCCTGTTAGAAGGTTATCCTTGTACCCATAGATTAAGGCCACTGCATGAACACTCTTTTGCAAATCAATATTAATTAAAAATTATTATGATCAGAGAACTAAACAAAGGGCCTGTGCTACTAAAGAAAGGGTATGCCCCAGTGACAGATCACTGTTAAAACCTCTCATGCCATTGGGTGATATTTGCCATATGTCCAATGATTGATAGTAAGATTTAATGAGTTCTTACAAGCAATTAAATAATCAAGGGTTCCTGCTGTTACATGGCATAGCTTGATAGAACAGTGACAAATGAGAGAATATCTGCAACCTAATCAAAGGGACATATTTCCTTGGGAACAAAATAATATTATCCACCAGTGCAATCAAAGGACAAAAGAACACAGAGAGGACGCAACAGAATGAGATAAATTTTGTGCTCTTTTCATTATTCTGGCCATGCAGTTTCCATTTATTGGATCCTATTAAATCAGAAAGAAAATTAGGCTACTTAAATATGTTTCATTTGTCATACACTGTTAGCTAGTGGGTACATATCCATATCCAGTCACCTTAGGTCTCCTTTCCCCATGAAACACTATCATAGGTTATGGTTTCTGTATTCTTATTTGGTATTTATTTCTATTGTGATTATTGAAGTCTTGTTATAGTTTTGGTTTTGCTTTTACTTTAACTAAAGGAGATACAACAAAAGTCTTTGCACTATGCCAAATCTGTGAGAAATTTTTGATTAATGTATTATTCTGAACGTATATATTTATGTTCTCTTAGAAGTATTTGAAAATAATAGTTCATTATTAAAAAATAGGAAGTCCACTGAATTAATTTTGGAATTGCTTAGATTCAGATAATATATACATTTTAATTTGCATCAGTTATTATGCAGATTTAAAGTCTGCACCTTAATGAACTTGCAGGCCCCTATACATTGTAGAGTAGAATTGAAGAGTTTTATCCTGAACTGTAGCCTAGTGTGGCAACACTTGATTTTCTTCATTACTTTTTGCAACTAAAAAAGTTTTAGAGTGACCTTTAGAGACATTCAGAGAACTCAGGATCTCACCAACTATAGACTGAAAATCATGAACAGATAGATTTATTTTCCCATTTTAAAGTTAAAATTGAATGCAAGTAATGGGTATAGATACATACGGTTAACAGACTATAGATCAGCCTATTCTAACTTAACTTTTAAAAAACTATTTTACTTTTGTGATCAGAGAGAGAGAGATTAAATGATCTACCTGGGTCCTGATTAATCTGTCTTTAAAAGCATAAACTTCAAACAGCCAAGCTGTCTCATTCAAATAAAAATGTAAACTCTGGCCCAAAAGATGTCAATAAAACTGCCTTTGACTTTGATGTAGTATTTCCTTTGATTACAAGTAAAGCCCATGCTTAAGTATTCTTTCAACTTTCAAATGATTTCATGTTAACATTATCTCCACTGTTGATGTGGAATACCATAATATTTTTAGGTGCAATTTGTTTTTCACTAGAAAATCAAAGTTTTCCTTTTTATTTCTGTGAAACAGAAAGAAAAATATTCCAAGACTAGGAACCACTTTATAGTTAATATTTTCATCAGAAATTTTAAACATCAGACTGTAGTTCTTCTGTTCGATATTTCAGTTAGCTAGCTGATGTGTAGGATAAAAGTTACAGAAATGCACTAGACAACCAAAAAACCAAGGTGCCCCTACTAATCAATATATTCAGCTATTTAACATGTGATCCATCTTTAGACTGTATAACACAAGATCTTTCTTAATACATACTGAAGACTGAGCTCTTCCCTAGTTCTGTCTGTATTGCTGTCATGAGAGAAGGGAGTTGAGCTCCTCTGGAGCTGACTGACCCCAGGACAGGTTGTTCCAATTCCACCACGCTTTCCCAGAGCCCATTTATCAGACTAGAACTTAAGCAGCAGCAAACTGATGGGATGGCACATGTATACTCCACAGAAAAAACTCTAGTGGCTTTGGTAGCTAATATACAGAATTTTCATAGAATCATAGAGTCACAGAATGGTTTGGGTTGGAAAGAACCTTTAAAGGTCATCTAGTCCAACCCCCCCTGCAATGAGCAGGGACATCATTTCATCTGTGTCTCCCACTTCCAAGAGAGTGTGCAAAAAACGTCTTACCCACAAGGTGGATTTTATTTGTGGGTTTTGGGGGGTTTTTTTAGCTTTATTCTAATGCAGGATGAACACAAGTTGTAAAACCTTGATATTTTCACAAAACAGAATATTTGTTTTCAAGCCAGCTCTATTCAACAGTGAGCTATGTATCACTGATTCTATTTTTTCCACATGCTGGTACATTTGTTTTGTTCTTCCATACACAAAGTAAAAATTTTCCAGAGTATGTAGCATATTTCAGACATTAGTCGTATTGCTTAACGCCCTAATGAAGACATTCAGATACTACATCAGAAAGTCAGTGCAAATAAAAAATACATCAAATAACTATAAAACTAAGTTAAAGAAATCAACACGTAAAAAGCTCCTAAATTTTTTGGTCATTTGAGTATATTTAGCTACAGATTCTCTTCTATATGTATATGTAAAAGTTTCATAAGCTAATGGTGATTTTTAATAAAATCTGAAATGATAAAGCCACAGTTGACAAGTCAGCAGTGATGCATCATGAAGATGGGATAAAGATGCTCAAACTAAGGCATATTTTTAGATTACAAACACCTACTGGGTTTCTGTAAGTCTTAAAAATATATTGTTTACCCCAAATTTTTGCTTCATGTTTTTAGTCCACTCCAAATACATAGCGTCAAGAACTGCTTAGAATACCACTGTGGTTATTTGGGGACTTGAGGAATCATGCTACTGCTGGGCCACACATGTACAGCATGACTTTAATGAGCCTATCAAATCATGCATCAGAGTGGTTTTACATGGGTGTCAGTCAGATCACTGATGCATTGGGTCACATCAGGTCTGAACTTCGTGAGGTCTGAGCTTACTGTGATCTGGTGAAGACCAGCTAAATGAGTTCCATGTGTAGTGGCAAGAGTCAACAGAACTTTGTTGTTCCAGAGAGCAAACAACCCCTCAAGAATCAGGGAGAGATACTAAGTTTTTGGCAGCATTAAATTCCTAAGGACTACTCTCAATCAATAAATTCACAAAAAGTACACACCTCATTAGATTCCATACAGATTGCAAAGCTAGCTATAATGTAAAAACAGGCAGACAGTCTGTCTCAATATTATTACAGGAAGGCTTGGTTAAATTAATAGCTCCTCATTGATTAAAAAATCTTGCATTTTACATGTTCTTAGGTTGGTTCCCACCATTACCTTTCAATAACAGAATACGAGTCTTTGGAGAAATGTGGTTATATTGAGCTACTGTATTGAAATACAAAGGTAGGCAAAATAAGTTGTTTACATTAGCCTATCATTGTTTCCTGTCATAAAGTTCTGTCCACCTGAAAGAAAAAGGCAATCCCATCAATGTGTCCTAAGTGTTTGCTGTTTGTTAATTTTTATAATATTCCTAGACTGTTAAAAATACAGTAGTTTGGAACAGTCACTGAGCATGACTCCACCAAATCATTTCAGTCACAACTGCAAGTGAGAAATCTTTATGTCCATGTAGCATTTGCCACTGCATACAACTCTGTTTTGCCCATTCTTAGTTACTGTACTAAACCCAGCTAACAATAATATCACAAGTTCTGATCCACTAAAGTGCTTTCCAAATCATACTAAGGACCCAAGTTATGAGTCTGATTGCACAGAATACTTTGCTAGGGTAAGTTGTTTAGTGCCAGTCATATTATGAACACTCCATCAAAACCTAGTCTGAGAGCTTCTGCCTAACCCTTATTCAAACATATTTCATTGGCATGCAGTGTTTGAAGATTTTTCTCAGTGCCACAAGGTCATCCAAGCTGAATTGCAGTAGTGCAAGTGCACAGGATTATTTTTTTTTATGTAAGGTGGTGTGATTGATTGCCTTTGTTCTTTTGTACTTTTGCAAACTTGATCTGCACCACAACCATTTTTATGGGTCAAGTGTTCTTCTGCCAGTGAAACAGCAAAGGACGGATCAGATGTCCAAGTATGCCAATATGCTAAGACCTGCATTTCAAGAATAATGTTGCTTCTTTTCTTAGTGCAATATATACTTCATCTTCTTCTTTCTCAGCAGAAACACTGAATCAAGTAGCATGTTGTTGGATGCATGGCAAACAAATGGAAGCTGCTTGAGCTCCTGCGTTGTGACTGGGGCATTGGGATGTTGAGGGGAAAAGACAAGGAGGTTGACCTTATGGGGGCAGGACAGCTGGATGATTTTCCTGTATCTCAGGCTATGGGATGTCACTTACAATAGTGCTTTCAAACAAACACTGACTTTGTACACTTCGGGTTTTAGGCCATTTTAGGGATTGATTATTGTACCAATTGAACTGGCTGGCTGCAGGTTTGGTGTTACTTCTGAGAAGAGACAATAAGGCAATAAACTAACACAGAACCACTGCTAGCTGCTCCTTGGATTCCTTATCTGCACTGTTCCTGTAACTAGTCTTTGAAAATATAAACCTCAGCATCATCTAGAGATGGTCTGTGCTTTTGCTAGTGGAGCCTTCACAATAGTAATGTCTAGTAGATTAATTTCTCATTGGAAAAAGACAAGCCCATATGTTAACTGAGTCCATTTTATTATCTCGTAACTCAGCTTTTGATACATCACATCATTTTCTAAAAGTCTTTAGGGAAACACTGTCTCTTTATACTGGGTCACTATCCTGTTTTTTTCTGTTGGCCACAGTGGTGTGTACACGGTATGGAAGTGAAGCTTTTCTTTCCCGTGAGGCTGAGTCCCTTCTAAGTTACAGGAGTCAAGCTGCTTGTCCACTTCCAGCTATTCATCTCATTGGCCATGCGTTTGCTGACTCTTCTCTTTTCCTTCCTTTGTTTTAAATTCATCAGAGTCCTGCAGTGCAATGAAAAGATGTTGCTTGGTTCTCAATGAATTCTGTGGAACTACCAAAGGGAAAAAGTAAGCATCTATATTTGGAATAAACACAAACTATTATTAGACAGAGTTTTTGGAAGTAGTTGTAATTTATCTGCTATCAGGAGCAATAGAAAACCATATGGATGATAAAAAACATAACCAGGGCAAGGTCCTTCCTGTGTCTGTTGACAACTAATATGCACCAGGAGGGCAGTGCCATATGTTTGCATGTACGTTACCGCAGGGGGCAGTGACATATGTTCACACGTATGTCACCCCTCTGGCCTGCTGTCATAAGGCTGTTTCCCAAGGGGCATGCTCCCTTGAAAACCAGAAACAAAATCCACAAATCTGAGTCTCTACATTCTCTTTGTGAGGAGGTTCTCTAAGACTAGTGCTGCTGCATTGGCGAGCAATCAGAACAGCTGCTTCAAAACAACAAAGGCTTCTGTAGCCCTCTCTGATATCCCTTCAAGGTGTTGAATGGCAAAGAAGGAAAATACAGCCACCCCACTAGAAGAGTCACACCTGCTAGAACAGTCATACCTGCTGAAATACTAGACCTGCCAAAACCCCTGAGGATGGTAAACACTTGCTCCTCCCAAAATATTTCATGGACTGTCCTACTCTTCACTTCCTTACAGGCTGGACCCAGCTTCACATCACATCATGAGCAGCTCTTGGCAGGATAAAAAAAAAAGTTTGAGTATAGAGGAGTGCCAAAGTGAGAGAGAATCAAAAATTGTTGTTCATTATACTTTCTCCTGTAGTTTTTGTGAGTTAGAGATGAACAGTACTATTAGATTATCTTGACCATTCCCCTGTCAGCGCAAAATTTTTCCTTGCAATAGTGTTTTGTTCATTCCATTTAGTACTAATCCAAGCAGATAGCCTTTCTGTTGTATCTCTTGGGAGACCATTTATCCCTCAATCCACTTATTCCACTATTAGGTAGATTTTCTGAAATTTGCAGTGTATTTTTCTTTGCTTAATTTCCTTCCTCTCTTTAATTATCCCTTTTGGTGCAAATATGGCTCATCTTTATGTATTTGCATTCTCTCAGAGGTCATCGAGTCTTGTGCACAGAGATGGAATGCAAACTGCAATGTGAAATTTGTGTCTAGAAAAGGGTAACCTGCAGGACATTTTGTGTGGTCTCAAATGACTTGTGACTACAAAACATTTTGGACAGCTTTGTGAACATGCATCTCTTAGCTAAGTCATATTTGGTTTAGGTCTGTTACATTATCTAGGGTTGAATGCTAGACGATTCCAAGGGCTCTCTCTGAAAGTTTTAATAGCTGCTTCCCTGTTTTATGAGGGAAATCCCTAAGTGGAGAAAAATGGTGAGAATCTTGCTTACTTAAGAGGGTAACTCTGGATTAGCCAAACAAAAATTGCACCCCTTTGATCTGAACTGTACACTGTTAAAAGCCAAGTCTAACACTTTGGCATCTGATGGACTTTATTTTCCTCTCCGTGATTCATAGTTAATGAAACTATGCTTGTCTTGCACTGTTGTAAAGATTTGGGAGTTCACAAGTGTCTTCTATGAAAGGGCTATGATTTTGGCTTGCCTTTTTCCTTTTCTAGCCATTTATCTACCTTGCCTCTATCTTAGCGTTCTGAAAGCAGAATTACCCTTTTCCTGCACAGCATTTTCACCTCCTCCAGTGTCTGGAAGTTTCCCTGTGCTTTAGGCAGCTGTTTTTATAGCTCCAGCACCTCTCAGAAAAACTCAGCAGGAAGCTCTGAAGGAAGGAGGTAACTAAAGCAGATCCAGGGCATCATCAGAGGCTGGTATCTGGGAAAAGAAAAGAAAACTGAGTAGGAGTAAGTCATAGGGAGGAAAGAGAAACCATGATGGGTTACATGGAGAGATTCTTCCTGTCTCCAGGAGTAACTGGATCTGCTCAGGATGGAAATTTCTGGATTAGAGGATGTGGCAGGCAGGAGACAATCACAGCACAAAAGCAGGCTTTGCATCTTAAGGAGAGAGTTGGATACCACTGAGAGAAGCAATGATGAAACAGCTCTGGCTTCAGAGGTGGCAGAAACAATAAGTTCCCAGGGATCAGAGGCTAGTATGCAATTTGCTGCAAGTCAAAAAGCCACCAAGTTGACTAAAACCAAGCTGCAAAGGACTTTCCATGCAAGGACAAAGTAATCAAGGAGAGATTTTGACAGATTTCTTTATGAAGTTTTTGCTATTTCTGTATTTCCCAGTCCAACTAAGTTTTCCACTACTTAAAATAACACTAACAAAAAAAGGAGAAGGAAAAAAAAAAAGAGTATTCTCCTTTAAATTAACAGAAAATCTAGGTATTTGAAGTTGAATATGTTTTTGGTCTTCTCTAGGCATCTCACCATAAGAGAAACGTCCTAAGCTCCAACTCAGAGATTTAACTCAAGTACCAGTACAATGGCCATACCTCATGAAGAAATAAAATTTCAATACGGTAATTATGTGGAATTCGTTTTTTAATTTATATGCCTTGGTTTTTCTTTTTTGCATTTTGTTCAGTGTTATAGAAGAATTTAATTTCGTACTTAGCTTTCTTTAATCACCACGTGGTTACAATCACATTATCTATCCTAACAAAGTAACATTTCTCTTTCATTCTTTCTTCAAAAGACAAACAATGTAAATTTGGTCCCCAAAATTTTGGTTTTGTCATTAGATTGAATGAAACAGCATTTTGCCCTAGCTAGTTACTATCCTACCTGCCAGGTTACTTTACTTTTGGTTCACATTCTTACATTTCTCTGGCTGTAGGCCATGGACATCAGACTTAACACAAAATACTGACAAAGTTCTTGCCTGTCTGGGCCATAGGGTTAAAATTCTTTACAGAAAATTAGGAAATACTTTCAAAAACAAATAAATTAGACAAAGCTGTAATTACCTCATGGATGTTCTACAACAGGAAGAAAAGTCTGAACTTGAATAAATTATTTACTCAAAGTAATTTGCTTTCTGAAATTAAGTAGGTTGGAAGTAGGGATCAGTAATTGGTAAAAGTAGATGCTGTCTAAGGAGATAAACCCAAAGAAAGGAGGGGAGCATACCCTTGTTCATGGAAAAGATTGTGAGGGAGTACAAATTGGACAGGAGTAAACAGCTGGGGCAGTGAAGGTTTTCAGTGTCATGGCCAAAGTCAATAATCTAAAGAGCCACAAAAAATGTTTGCATTTATTAACTTTATTTAAAGATATGTTAAAAAGTCATGAGAAAAAATGAGAAAAAGCCTAAGAAAGCACTGAAGATGGTAGTCATATTAGCAGTCATGCAAGATAATTATGATAGCAGTGTAGATTTGCACGCTAGTATTTTGAGATATTAACTATGATATATAACTTGAGATGTAACTTTGATATAACTATGTTAGTTTACCTAACATACCTTTCTGCCAGTGGAATATTGTTCATTCTTTTATGCTGAATAGAGAACTGGTTATTAATGTGATAATCAAGATTACTTGAGATCTTTCCTTTCTTATCTGTGTTACAGATTTAGACTTTTGTCTGGGTGTATGCATTTCTAACAAATGGTAAAAGCGGATATTCAAAGTATTTGTTTTGTGAATGTATGCTGTGAACAGAGTATTGTAATTTATTATTTTTGTAACACAGTCACTAGAATATTATTCCTGCTTCTGCAGTGCTTGTATTTCCTACTTTTGCTCCTGTAGTTTTAAACCTCCATGAGCAGAAGAGAAAAATGTGTTACCCCACTCAAGTTTATAGCTATGTCCTAAAGTTTTGTTAGTTACATCAAATTCTGATTTCAGCTTAATTTCTTTCTTCTTCTTCTTCTTTTTTTTTTTTTTCATTTTATCTCAACTCTGAATCACAATACAAGACAGCTGTGCCTTTATAAGCCACAGAGAGAATTAAATCCCATTCATCTCTGCAATTCCCATAGTCCACACTTACTGAAAAGGTTAACTCACCTGGGAAAAGCAAGCTAGATTAGCCCAGTCATTGGCCACTTTCGAAAGACAGACTATTATTGTATTACCACAACTATGTCATCTGGTATTTGAACTTCAGTTTCATTTATGAAACTTGGGACCTTTCAGATTATCTCATCGCTGAGAGACTGGATTTTCCACACCACTCTTGCATTGCAATACCCAGATTGAGACACAACCCAGGAACGCAGAAGTGACACATTGCAGCTAGGCTCGCTAGCATAAGCAAGATGGGATTTTGTGGCTTAAAGGGCAGAAGTGGGAGTCTGGGGCAGGAAAGGAACTGAAGTGGAGGCCCGTGCTGAAGGGAAGCATCCTGAACCCCAGGGCTTGCTTCTCCTCCTGAGGCTGAGAAGAGGCAGCAGGAGCTGGGGCAGACTACTCTTGGAAGGGTTGCTCCCCTTTCCAGCCAGATGTGACTGACAAGACTTATTTTTTCAGTTCCCCATGTACCTTATTCATTGGACCTTTATCTTCATTGAATGTCATGCTCCATTTCTGTCCCTTACTGTCATGAGGTCCTTCCTCAATTCTTCACCCTCTCTTTTGTTGTAGTAATGTTTGCGTTACCAATATACATGTTCTTCTCTCCATTCATTGTGTTACCTATGAATATGTTGAACAGAATGGATCTTAGCACAGATCCTTCTGGAATTCCAGAGGTGACCTCTCTCTAATGTGAAAAGTAACCTTTTATTTCTACAGTTTGTTTCATCTCTTCCCTAGTTTTGAAAGCTTAGTGGAGAGTAGGACATTTTCCCTCCTGTGTGTGCCTATAAAGCAAGTAGTCATTTATATCACCATGTCCCAAAGGTTTTGGGATCATCTGGGGCTTGGCAAGAACTCTGCAAACATACTGTCATTTGGAAACAGGTTCTAGAGATAGCACAGAACACCTGGGCTGGCTCAGATTTCCACAGCATTTTACTACCTGAGCTCTATCTTGATGTTTTATTCTTACTTCTAGTGTCACAGCAGCAATAATCCCGTCTGAGCCCTTGTATCGGGTTTGCGTGACAAGCTTTTGGTAGCGAGGGGGTTACAGGGGTGGCTTCTGTAAGAAGCTGCTAGAAGCTTTCCCTATGTCTGACAGAGCCAATGCCAGCCGGCTCCAAGATGGACTTGCCACTGGCCAAGGCCCGAGCCCATCAGTGACAGTGGTAGTGCCTCTGGGGTAACGTATTTAAGAAGGGGAAAAAGTTGCTGCACAACACAAACTGCAGTTGGAGAAAGGAGTAAGAACATGTAAGAGAAACACCTCTGCGGACCCCCAGGTCAGTGAAGAAGGAGAGGGAGGAGGTGCTCCAGGAACCGGAGCAGAGATTCCCCTCCAGCCTGTGAGGAAGACCATGGTGAGGCAGGCTGTCCCCCTGCAGCCCAGGGAGTTCCACAGTGGAGCAGATATCCACCTGCAGCCCGGGGAAGACCCTGTGCTGGAGCAGGTGGATGCCTGAAGGAGGCTGTGACCCCATGGGAAGCCTGCGCTGGAGCAGGCTCCTGGCAGGATACATGGAGAGAGGAGCCCACGCTGGAGCAGGTTTTCTGGCAGGACTTGTGATGCCGTGGGGGACCCATGCTGGAGCAGTCTGTGACTGAAGGACTGCACCCCGTGTAAGGGACCCATGCTGGAGCAGTTCGTGAAGCACTGCAGCCTGTGGGAAGGACTCATGCTGAAGTCTATAGAGGACTGTCTCCTGTGGGAGGCACCCCATGCTGGTGCAGGGGAAAAGTGAGGAGTCCTGCCCTGAGGAGGAAGGAGAGGCAGAGACAATGTGGGACAAACTGACCACAACCCCCATTCCCTGTCCCCCTGTGCTGCTGGGGGGGGAGGACGTAGAGAAAATTGGGAGTCGAATTGTGCCCAGGAGGAGGGGAGGGGAAGGTGTTTTAAGGTTTGCTTTTATTTCTCATTACCCTACTCTGATTTGATTGATAATCAAATTAATTTTTTCCCCACATTGAGTCTGTTTTGCCAGTGGTGGTAGTTGGCAAGTGATCTCTCCCTGTCCTTATCTCAACCCGCTGTCCAGCTGAGGAAGGGGGAGTGATAGAGCGGCTTTGGTGGGCACCTGGCATCCAGTCAGGGTCAACCCACCACAGTCCTGTATTTGTTCCTCACAAATGAACTGTCTCTTATTCACTTGACAAAAGAAACAAACAGTGTTTTGCTGTGCTTTTTTTTCATGCACATAAATATCTCATACAATTCTACCTCCATGGAGATTGTAGTTCTACATAACATCTGAAAATTTGCTTGTAACCTTGTTCTTGCTGTTCTCCAGAACAATGGGTTCTCCAGAATCCTGTGTGTTTTCTTAGCATCACTCATCTGATCTTGAACTCCTTGCAACAAAACTTGTGTCTTGAATAAATGTTCATCTCTAAATGGTAAATTATGTCCACCATGATATTCCTCCCAAGATTTTCATCATCCTTTGAATAAGCAAGCAGGCTTGCAGCCCCAGGATATGCCAGTACTTTCTGCTGTTGGTTGTATTTTTGTATTTATTTACCTTTTGAAAGAGTTAGCTTGGTAGAAGTGGTAGCTATTTGTCTGAGGGAGCATAAGATTCCTTTGTCTTGCTACTCCTTGGTTAGGTTGCATCAAGGGAGCATGGATCAGTTTTAATGATGGAAATGGCAATTAGTGCTGCTGAATTATAGTTTCAGGTTTTTGACAGAGCTGCTGAGTTTAATAAATTATGGACATGGGGAAATGGGGGCAGTAGAGGAGGAAGGAAGGCCTCAGAATCTGCCTGAGCAGCACATGAACTGGTAGTGCAGTGCATTGCATCTCTATTCAATAAATGTCCATTTCAGTCTGTTTTTGCGGTCAAGTGTGAAGAAGAAACATCATCTGTAATTAATAACAGTTTAAAAAAATCCATATGAATACATGCCAGCACAAGAAATGAAACAGGGGAAAAAAAGGGTTGGAAAAGAAAATTAAAAGTGCTTCAGAATAATGGTGAACACTCAGATGACCAGCCTGTGGGGTGGACAGAAGCCTCCAGCACAAAGCTTTGGGGGACACATCTGAGCAAAAGGCCTTTTTAGGACCATGCCAGATTTCACAGAGATAAAAATATATCATCACACAGGTTATTCCAGTGTGTGAGGTAAGGTGCAAGTTGTCTCCTCTATGCATCTGTGCATTTCCACAGCTAGGATTAGGAATACTTGAGCATCTGTGGTTGAAAAAAAAATACAAAAACTTGTCCTTCTGTTTGTTCACAGGGGCATGTCTTATTTGAAGTTATTTATATTCCAGCTGTACCCAAAGTATGACAGGCACTGCGTGAGTAGAAAGGAGAGGCTTTGGGACACAAAGGCTATGATCTCCATGAGCAAAAATCACAAGTGGAAAAAGACAGCATCCACAACCAAAGCAGTCAAAGTACTGACCAACCACTTGCCATTGATTGCATTTCTGCTCACTTTAGAGTTGTAAACTATTCCCCATGCTTTCTTAATTTTTTCTGGTTATGTTGATGTATGTTTGGCCTAAACCTCAGCATATGGCTTTTCATCAATATTTAACTTCCTGCTGTTGTGTTCAATGCAGTAAATATTATTTCAATTCTAAATACTACTTATTAATTAATACTAAATACTACTTTCTTAAAAATAAAGTCAGTTAAATTTGAGTGGGCCCTTATTTAGACACGGATTTTTCTGGAAGAGGGTCAGTAAAATATGGCCTTATAGGACAGCTCAGCAGAAACTTGAGAAAAGTGATATATGAGTAGAGGGTATATGTCTAACTAGCTAAGACTTTAGGGATCTACATGTGTCCTTCTCCCTCCTTTGTGTCTGCTTCTCTTTTCTAAGTTTACTGTACTAACAAATTACACAAAGCCAGGGTACAAGCTCAACTCAGGCACTGTATTTATCATATTGCTTAATAATTAGCACACTCACTGGCACGATACAGGCATGGTATGGCTTGCAGAGTGAGTTCCCATCTGAGGAGTCTGTCCTCAGCAGCCAGGCAGAGCACAGCCTCACTGCTCTGGAGAGCAAGGAGCGAAGCTGGCGTCAGTCGTGCCTTGCCACATGGCTTTCTCCCAATGTACTTACTGGTACAGATGTAACCTTTATAGTCTGTCCCTGGGATATCTTACAGACTAAAACTGTTTACCCTTTCCGTAGTCCTCCAGGGAAGGGGAGGGAAATGCATTATCCCCACTCTAGCAGCTGGGAGGGAAGCACAGAACTGCCAAGTGGTAGAAAAACCACATCTCTGTAGACACAGTGGTGAAGCTCCAAAAAGTGGGTCTCTCATAAGGCTATGCCAAAATAGTGTTTTCAGCCTCTGTTATTGGTGTTGGCTAGTAAATCAGAATTTGGTGTCTCAAAAAAAGTAAGGTTTGGAAATTTAGTAAAAAATGAAAATCAGGTAGAGCTCTTTCACATATGTCAAGAGTAGCATTCATACTCAGCTTCTGAATACACTGTAACCTACAATTATGATACAGACATATTATATTGGAAATACAGATTCAAATTCTTTCTCTTCTTCAGATCAAAAATTCAGTTGCTGCTGTCCCAGTTACCAAGTGGGCCTCTGAGATGCTACAGGGATGGTGGATAGGGGGATGTAAATCTGCTACTGATCAATGCCTATTCTCCAACTTTTATCCAAACATTACTATTTGTATTAAAAATTCCAGCTTTGAAAAATTGGCACTTCCTGATGAAAAAAAAAAGTTGTAAAGATCTTGGTCAGTTTTCTGCATTACAGCACGACTGATTTAGATTTTATTATTTTTATTGAATTCAGTGGTGTGCTAAATCAGCTCACCCTTTATCAAAACTTGAGTGAGCCAGCAAAGAAGTACTTGATCAGGCTTGAAAAGTGTTTTTTTCAGACTTAGTGTGTCTAAGAAAAGTGAGCTGCTTTGAGTGTCCATTTTGATGAACTGCTGTCTAAAATGCATCCCAAGAAGTTGCAGTCATATTGCTTCTATCTGCTTGTTCAATATTTTAAGATACACACATATCAGACTACCACAGTGTAGTACTGCAGTGATTTAACACCAGCCAGCACTAAGCACCACACAGCTGCTCCCTCACTCCCCCTGTGTCAGGATGGGGGAGAGAACCAGAAGAGTAAAAGTGAGAAAACTCATGGGTTGAGACAAAGACAGTTTAATAGGTAAAGCAAAAGCCGTGCACACAAGCAAAGCAAAACAGGGAATTCATTCACCGCTTCCCATCGGCAGGCAGGTGTTCAGCCATCTCCAGGAAAGCAGGGCTCCATCACACATAACAGTTACTTGGGGAGACAAACATCACCACTCCAAATGTCCCCCGTCCTTCTTCTCCCAACTTAGTATGCTGAGCATGACGTCATATGGTCTGGGATATCCCTGTGGTCAGTTGGGGTCAGCTGTCCCGGCTGTGTCCCCTCCCAACTTCTCGTGCCCCCCCAGTCCACTCGCTGGTGGGGTGGGGCGAGGAGCAGAAAAGGCCTTGGCTCTGTGTAAGCACTGCTCAGCAGTGACTAAAACATCCCTCTGTTATCAACACTGTTTCCAGCACAAACCCAAAACATAGCCCCATATTAGCTACCCTGAAGAAAATTAACTCTATCCCAGCCAAATCCAGCACAAGTACAAATATTGCTCCCTTCACAAAGATGACATGTGTGTCATCAGTGTATTGGCTCTAGGGATTTTTTTGCATGACTTCACTAGTAACACATTATTTCAGGTTACATTATATCAGCTAGCTCAACAAGAATGCCAGTGACTTTCACCTCGTTCCAGCTCCCTGTAAACATAATGCTTACCAAACCTATAGTGTCTTTTATTTACTTAACAAGAAGTACATTTGAAAAGAAATAGTCTGGCATGAGAAAACACGGATTCTAGCAAAAGTAGTCATAAGTCTTTCATGCTTTCAAACACAGCTTCTGACATTTTAAAACCAGAGTGAGAAAAACCGGAATGAGTAAGAGATGTCTCAGTGTACATTATTTCGCTTGCACTTTCCCTATAAATGTCCTGTTGTCATTACTCTGGGCATAGCTACACCCATGGGTGGTAGCAATATGTACCTGCAAAGCGCTAAAACTGTTATCCATATGTCTAACCTTGTGAAAACCTATTAAACAGTTTGGTTGCCGGTGGCCCATTTTGCTTGCCATTACTCTGATCCTTTTCTACCAGGGATGACTGGCCACAATGGAAGCAGAGGTTTCCAGGATTAAGGGAAAAATATCTGAGGAGCCAATATATGGGTTTATTGTCAAGTGCATATTTGCATTTTTAACATCCTTTCTATGAAAACACTTCATCATCTTCCTCTTTTATTCTGCTTAGATCTTGGTATTGCACACACATTAACACTTCATGCTGTCCAACATCTGACTAAATACTTTCAGTTCATGCCTGCTGTATAAGTTAAGTCAATGGGCACTTTAGGGCTGATTCCAAAAGACATGCTCAGTGACTATCTAACCTAATATATGCTTTGGGGTAGGGTTTTTAAAGCCACTTTGCAGAAGCTTTCCAGACAGGTATGAGACAATGGAAGTTCTCTAATTCCAAAGCAATCAATTTTTTTTTCTTTATTAGGAAATATTTCATCTTGCTTTAATAAAAGATTAAATATAGTTATTATTTTTTAAGTACTGTTCTAATTTTAGGAAGTGGTAATTTAGTAAGTTAGACTGTTAAAATCTGGGGAACAGAGAAAGTTCTCCCTAACAGAGTTCTAAACAATTATACTTTCAGCCCCCTAAAAGTTATCATATGCAGGTTTCCCATTTCCCTCTATCCCATTAGGCATATATTAGCAATTCCTAGCATAAACTATTGAAATTATTCAGCCAGTTCACAGAGTGTTGTTTTTAAGATGAAAAATGCTATGATCTTTTAATGTCTTCACTGTTATAATATGTACTAAATTAGCAGAACCCTGATGCTCTGATCATTTACACCACAATGTGCTATTTAAAACTGGAAGCCCAGCAGGAGATTTTATTTTTATTAATTTAGTATAATTTTAAACATTACAAAAATAGCTGTCTTACAGCTTCCCTGCTGAGCCCTAGATTGTTGCCACAGCCTCTGTAATACTTTATCAGAAGAGTAACATCACTATAAATACTGCATAGTTGATTCTGGTTTCAACACAGAATACAAAAGAATGTGGAAGGCTGAAGAAGAGACAAAAAAGAAACAGAGGTGGTTTTGTTTTACATTGTGCTTGGTTTTTTGTTTTCTTGCTTTTAATTCTTCTTTCCTTATGGGTTTGTCTCTAATGGGAGTTGTGAATTTGTAGTGAAAGCATAAAGGTTGAGGTTCCACATCGTAGTTGACCTTAGACATGTCACACAATGCTGCTGTAGGAAAATGAGTTTCTCTCTACCATCTCCCTTGTCTGTCACCCTGCCACTCCTGTGGGCTAAACACTAATGTAATGTTATTGTTCAAGTCTAATGCGCAGTGTAAGAGCAACCTCACATGAATTGCAGCTTTGCAGTTTTAAGTACAGAACTAGTTCACATCTGCTCACTTTTGTGTGCATTTAGTAAGCTTACATCTGCCTGGAAAAAAAAAAGGCAACATACAGTTATCATATCCAATCTCTTGCCTGTACTAGGGATGGCAACAGAGTCAGCTAGACATAATAGTTTTTGGCCCTTTTATCACATTTTTCACTTTTTGGAATGAGCTGAGCTGAGCAGTAACTCTTGCTAGGAGTGTCGCTTTCCAATGGAGCCTGTGACCCTTCAGCAATGGATGGGTCTTGGCAATGAAGCAATATTTGGTATACAAAAGATGTGGTTTCGGGTACCACAGTCCACCATTCATAAGGAAAAGCTGGGATGGACTTCTGGGGGGAAGAACAGACTATGGCTGAAAGTTAGTTAAAGTAAACAGATGTGAGTTACTACATTTAAGCTCACTGTGTAACTCTTCAGTGCCTGTATTATTTATACTTATTGACTGATTGATACTACACTTTATATTAAAGAAAGTTATAGAGCAATTTACTTTATTAATTTTTTACTGGCTACCTGTATTATGGATAGTGGTGGTGCTTTCCAGGTACAATTCTTAAAATAAAATCTGAAAACTGAACAAAGCTCAATTCCAAATGATTAGGATGTACTGTGTGACTATATAACGAGAAGCATATTTCACTGGCTGGCAACTGATTCTCTTGAAAAACCCCTGCAGCTTTCATTAAAAATTACTGATTTGGCAGATCCATGGTGCAAATGTGATTGGCATATATGCCCCCTTTTTGCATTTGAGAGAGGGGACCTTACATTCAAAACGTCTTGACACTTGGATGTTAAATGTCATATAGATACTGATTGAGTGACACGTCGGCAGTTCAGCGGTGTCTCAGACAGGGGCTGCATGTTGGCCTGTCTGGGGCTTAGAAGGCAGGCAACCTTTCTCCTTGATGACCCATCAATTAACCCCAATTAAATCAATAGTATTTTTCTTTGAAGCACATCAATACTGACTAAAACTCCCCCACCAGCCCTCAGTCCATACAAGAGGGGTAGCCAAATGCCTGTTAATTAGCTAAGATAATCATGTTCATCACTGAAAGGTTTGTTGCTAGAAAGTGTTGCTGTATCCCTGGTGCTGTGATGTTTACACCTATGTGCTCACGTACAGGAAATATCAATTCATTTGCAACTCTCTTCTTTTTCCCCAACTGCCAGGAGAACGTGAGTGAGGTAAGTCATTCCAAGGATATTGGAAGAAATGAGGCATGAAATAAAAGCTTTCCTGTACTCTCTGCTGATCCTCAGGAATGTAAGGCAACTCAGTGCATTAAAGAGAAGCATCCAGGCATTAAGTAAGGCACTAGGACAGTGAGGAGTGAGTCCTCTGTGTGTCATGGTCTCCTGAGCCGATGACGTCAACGTCCTTAGAGCTATCGCTGTGAGTTCATGATGATGAAATCTGCAAGATGTCTCACATGCTACTTTTTTTCTTGGCAATGTCACAGGACTTAAAATCAAGATTTTACAAGATTTAAGAAAGCTTTTTTCTTTTTCTTTTTCTTTTTTCTTTAAATAAAATATTTCATGAAATGTGTGTATGCACTGACAGTGTCACGAATAACTAAGTATTGGGCAATTCTCTGTTCTTAATATTATTAGTCATAATAATTAAATTAATCAAGTAGATCAATCTGAGCAGTGTTCCAGCTGTTTCATGAATAAAAGCTGAAGGACTCTGGATGGCTTGTACTGAGCAGTGTCCTTAGAAACAAAGTAAGATTTTGCTGTTCAACACTGGGATTTTCTTTCAATCTGATGGAAAAATGTCATGTATAATTTACTCTTCTCAAAAGTAGTTGTGCTGTTGACTCAGTAGGCTTGCATGACAAGGTGACTTAGAAAAATATTGCCACAGATTGCCAGTGGAAGAGATTTTGGGCTTGGAGGATTTGGAGGTCTAGCTCTGAGGACATTGCAACTACCCTATAAGATAATAACTATCCTGAAAGGAAGACTGACATATTGGTGTCATTGTCATGTCTTTCATTAAACTGCAATAAGAAAGGCAATACTGCAATATTGATTTGACCAGCATGATTAAATTCAGGTTTAATATTATCTTCCCATCAAACCAGAAATCTTCATCTTACTTATCCAAATGGCACAAGTCCCATACATGTCAGCAGTAAGGTCTAATATTATAGAGTTATTCCAAAGTACATAGCAAATGTGGGGTTTTTTTCTAATTTTCTTTCTTTTCATTCCTAATTTATAATAGCACTACAGAAGCAAAAATAAGAGGTGTCTGATTTGTATTTCCAAAGACCAGCTATTGAAAAATAGACATTCTTGGTGTGCAGAGACATGTACCTCGATATGAAAAAAGTATACATACATTTAATATTTTGCCCACTTCTTAAAATGTGGATTTCTGCATCAGAACAGATTAGGGCAGCAGGCTATGACTTCTGCTAAGAATATTACACAACCCTATACAGTTTTGGAATACTACAGTTTTTTAAAAATTGAAATTAAATGTATTGTCTTTGACAAACACCAGATTGCAACTCTGAGACTAGTTGTTAATAATTTGCTATGTTATCATAAAGAGTGTTCATATAAGATAGCTTTAAAGAATCATGCTGCTGTTTGTCATAAATTGCATTTTCAGTAATCAATACATAAATTATGTATTAGATTAAAGGCACATAGATTTTGATCAATTCACATTCGCTTGAACTGAATTTTGTTTAAGCCCACAGACATTGTAAAAATATTCTAGATATACTAAAAACTGCTTGAACCTTTTTCATTGTTTCTTAGTAAGGCACATACAGCTTTTTATTAAATTATTTTCCAAATGTTATTTTGTAAAGAAATTTAATAAAATTTACTACTCTACAATCCATTGAGCACTTCCTAATTTAATTTTCATATTCTGCATTTCCTGGGATTTACAATTAAAATTGTGATGAGCCAGACATTCAAACTCTTACATGTGTGAGATTTTTTTTTTAATCTGAATGATATCAGAAGGATTTTGGTTTTATAAAATATTTTTAAACAAAAAAGTGCAAGCAAAGGAGGTCTATTGTACATAGATTGTGAAGTTTTTACTAAGTTTGACAAACAGTTTCTTCTCTTTTTCTTACTTCTTTACCCACTCAACTGTTTGGCAAAGTTGATTGTTTATGCCAATGCCAGATACAGTTAACAGGAAATAATAGTTCTGACATTTTATACTCTCCAACATTGATCAAATAAAACTAAAAAAAATCCTATTCTCCAGAACAGACCCGGTCATTAAAATTCTTGCAGATTTATTTACGTAAAACTCAGCATGTGTGTAACCAAAATGAGCCATTGTGTTCAAAAGTTAGTTCATTTACTACTATTTTATTATGTGGAGTTCTTGGAGATCACTACAGGTAAATATATTTATTTCTTTTATAGTAATAATGCTTTATTTTTATTTTGGTTTCAAGATCCTTCTTGAGCTTTACAGCGTATTGCAAAGTTTGCATCCATTATTTCATCCGTTTTCTAAAAGAACAGTTTATTGTTGTGCCACTAGCCCAGAAAAAGCAGCACTCCAAACAAACGTTAAGGATACTGGGTCACCTGTACATTCTTATGATCATGCTAAATGAAATAATTTTTCCTATCCTGAGCTTGGTAAGGATTTTTAAGTAGTCCCTGAGCTAAGTCCTTGTGCTCTAAAAGTAGCAAATGCAAAAATACTTGAATTTACTCAGTCGTTCAGCCAAAATCTATCATTCAGGCCTCCCAGCAGCAGCTTGCAATTTATGTCCAAGCCTCCACCATTTTCATATATAGGGGCCTCCTCAAAATTTTGTAGTACTTTAAATTGAGATTGCATTGTGTGGTTAGAAAGTAGCTTCTCTTTAGGGTTTTATTGGAGCCAATAACATGCCTAATTTCTAGGAGGACACAGTTGAGGATTGAGAGCCTTCTATAACATCCACCTTGTGGTAAAAAAGAGAGAAATATTTTGTCACTGTCACTAGGAAAGCACCACAAATAAGTGCTTCCAAAAGCTGTGAAAGCACACAGTGTAGTGCAGCACCAGCGAAGATGTAAGCTTAGAGGACTTTGTAGTTTGGCTGCCATTATGAAATAACATTTGTTGCAAAAAGAGGTGTGTTAATTTTCAAAGCTGTAGGTCTGCCTAGTCTCCTCACTCAGCATTGAAGGTCAGTGCTCTATCACTGGCTTTCTACCAGCAGTGTGTTCTTTCCCCTTGTTTTTAATAGGGAAGGAGGAAAAGACAAGTCCCAGCCATCTGAGGACTGGGACGAGGGATGTCTTGGCACATGGGGATACAGCTGGTCCTCTCTGATGCAGGACCCTGCTCATGGCAGGCTGCATTTGGCTGTATAATGGGAAACAGTGTCAGAATTAATCACTTACATACACACATAATGTTGTCTCCACTGTCCTATTTCTAGACTTTCCAATCCCCTTTCAAGATCTGTTACAATAGGAAAGATTGCTGAATTAAAAAAAAAAAAAATCAATAAAGGTGTATACTAATTAGGGCCTAACGAAACAAGTTACAATTTCAGCTACAATTCTTAGCAATATTATTGACAGAAGGCTGTGGCTGCTTTTAACTGTTTTTCTGGTAAAGAACTATCTTTGAGTGGATCCTAAATTCTGCCTAGAACCTACAGAGTTTATTTCAATATAAAGGGTTTGCAAGCAGTTTGCAAGAGAAGAAACTACCTCATACTTCTGCTAAATTTCTTTACTGAGTAGTCTTTTGATCTGCAAGTTTTCACCTCCAGGATTTTCCAACAGATGTGTTTATAACACCTACCAGGGACATGACTTTATATGATGGAGAAGTAGATGAGCCAGAGGAGCAAAATGGTCACTAGCAAGTACTTCATATTAAAAGCAGAAGAAACTTTTTGTTCATCTCCAATCACTGTCTCAGCCACAACAGCTTAAAAGGAGGATAGAGGACAGAGTCTCTTAATACTCTCCGAGTTGTTTGGGACCTTTCATATGACTCTTTTAAAAAAAATCTGAATAATAACAGTGCTGTCTGTTAAAGAAGGCATGGTCTTCAGTACCTCTCTCTCAGCTTTCCATAAGCCTGCTTATATAGATTCTCAAAGAGTTATACTGGCATGCAATTAAAATGAAATACGAATTGGTATTAAAAAAAAAAAAAAAAGACTATGCCTGCAGAATATAACTCAGTTCTAATATATTTCACAATACATTTATTTAGTGAAGGAAAGCATTCCTCTAGCCAGCAAAGTAAATCTTCGGATCTCCAAATGGACATTTTATCCTCTTCTGGTCTGATCTTGTGGTGGCATCATGAATTTCACAGACAGCTTTGTTAATCAGCAGAGTACTTCAGAAGAAATCTTTCTTACTAAAAGTAAAGTTACTATTTCTCTTTAAATATCCATGTTCCAAGTTCCCAAAACATCCCTCTAGCTCTAACATTCCTACAGTATCACTATATTTACAATGTGCAAGAAGCTAAGGTAGGGTTGATTAGTTCAGATAATACCACAGTTAGTTCAGACTACAACTCATATGGACTATATCGGGCAGGGGGGTAAATGTTAAATATATGTTACTCTTTTTTTCCATCTCAATGTTCCTGTGCCTTTCCTGTCATTTTCCTCAAGTTTTTGCTGATATTTCTGATAGTGTTATGGCAGATTAAGAGAAATTTAAATTGTATTCTAGATGCCAGTGATCTGCAAAATAGCAAATGTTCTGAAATATGTTTTTCCATTGATTGCTGACTTTAACTTTTTTTTTTTTTTTTTTTTTTTTTTTTTACCTTTTTTCATTTCTGTGATTTACTGGTGAATGCTGGCATTTATTCTGGTCTTCTGCTATTAGCTTGAACTAGGCATCGACATTAAGCAGTTCCAAGAGAAACTTTTCAACTTAAAAGGAGGGGAAAAATGTTCCTATATGACAACATCATGATAAAATGGTTACACATGCTCACATAAAATGAAGGTTTATGTTTTTCAGCCACTGAAAATTTGGTACTTTTGTAATTGTTACAAAGGGCAAGAAAGAAATCTTGTCAATTGTTTATAGAACAAAAGTAATCTCAAATAGTTTGAAAGCCTTCAGTGACATCTGTGTTGCACAACACAATAATGTTGTGCGACATGGCTTAAGGTATACAGGTAAGTTTGTCTTCAAAAGTAAGAAAAAATTAGAAGCAAACAGAAGTTTGGGAATAACTTTTTAGTTAAACTAGGAACCTATTCTCAGTTAAAATCTAGACATCCATGGATGAAATCATACCAGGACTTCAGAAGCTTATGTTTCATCTTCCATTATTTTTATTTCTTTATTTTCCCTATTTTGGATAGAAATCAAGGATATATCCAAATTTTTCTCTGAAAAAAATTATATTCATTTTCAAAACTTCATATCCAGCTTTATCTGTTTACATATTAAACAATATTCTTGTTCCCTTGTCAACATTACTGGGTTTATTTCTACCAATACATCATAACTATGTACTAAAAAGCATAATCTGTACATTGAAGTCTATGCATTATGTAGACACCAGCAATATTTATTTTGCAGGGTTGTTTTTTGTTGTTTTTTTTTCTTTTTCTTTTCTGTGAGACTCGAATAAAGAATGAACAATTTAGTTTACAATCTAATTTTGCGGGAAATGAGAAGTGATGAAATGTCATGAAAAGAAAAAAATCCTGAAATAAAGCAGAACTGTTTCACAACACACATAAAATAACTCCTTCTCTGTAGCTCACAAGCAACACAAATGTCCATTGCTTATTATTCACTTGTTTGCAAATAAGTGACATTATGCCTGTGCTTAAAGTCAAGCATGTCACTATTGAAGCAGCGTGGGCATTTGTTGCTCCTTTGCCCATAATTCCTATGCTATACGGCCTTGTAAAAGGGATCCTGATTCTTTTGTCTGCCTCACATCAGCAAAACGCTGCCACAAGTTGGGCGAGGAGTTTGCTGGGCAGAAACATCAAGGGCCACCCAATTCACATTGACAGTAAGGCTACAACTGTCAAAAGAGAAAGGGCTAGAGCTGGCTCATGTCCCCTGCCCTGTGATCTTTTCCTGCAGCATGGCTAGTGCCTTTCCAGGCAGTGGGGTAGAAAGGGCAGCTGGGGTTCAAGTGTGCTCAAAGGATAATGCAAATATTGCCAGTGTGGGGAAAACTTTGCTGAAGCTGACACTACTCCAGGCAGGTTGCTCAGCCCCGTCAAGAGTCAGCTGAAGAATAAGAAACAAAACTCTATAACAAGATCTCTCTGCATCACATCAAGACAGACAGAAGTCTGTAATACCTTTAATTGCAGTCACACCGTTATAACAAATAGCATCAGGCAGCAATATCCAAGTCTTCGCAAACACAGTTTTCAATGTCTATATCACACTATTGCAATTGCAGATAACTTATGTAACAAAAAGGGAAAACATGGGGGTTTATACATTGAGGTTGTAGGTACCTCCTGAGTAATTTTGTTCTGGTTACATGGATTTCCATGGTGTCAAAGTTAGCCTTGGAAATCATAATCCTCGCTAATGGGAAAGGGAAGGAACCACTTACTGTACTATTGAAGCAGGTCTTGTTAGAATACTTTTTGCCTTTGGAACTCCCCTAAATACATTTGCATTCTTTCTCCACATTTTCATCTTCTTTGGTATCTTAAAATGTACATGTGTTTTATTTCACAGACAATTATTGCAAAGTTCTGTTCTTTTCAAATCAGCAGTAGTGATTTTATTTACTTCAATAATGTAGTGATTTTACCCTCAAAAAGATAATCATTCTACATTTCCCCAACTCAACTTGTGGAAAGTATTCCTAAGCTTGTTTCTTTTTCCTCAATAATTACTTCAGCAATGGTTTCATAATAAGCATACTTTCATAACTGCAACAAAATACATAACTGCATTAATCTTTAATACAGAACTCACTTTCTGTCCACTGGAAATTGTGGCACTGATATCCAAAACTTGTGGTCTCTGTGATTTGGGGTCAGGTTTTTTTGCATAAGTCTGTTCTCTTTTTTAAAACATCAAAAATAGAGAGCTATGTATCAGATGAGTTGTAAGTACTTGTGTCTTTTGGCAGGTTTTATTTATTTTTATTTATTGAGTAAACACATCCAAAATTTTCTGCTAAAAAAACTTTATATGTGGAAACCAGAAAATTTGGCCAATTTTTGTGTGTCATGACTTGAATTTCTAATTGCCTTTGAAGAAGTACATTTAATACAAGATTTGCCTTTACTTTTTGATATTTATTTTGTGGACTGTAATTTTATAAGGTATTTTGTTATAAAGCAAATTCCTGTCAATAAGACTTTTGCTTAAAAATAGTAATAACAACCCCTTGTGTCTCAGTCAAATTGATTTTTCTGATGAGAACATTGGAGAAAGTTGTTACTATTTTTTAATCCATCAGGCAGTCACTACATGAGAATAAACTATTCAATGCTATGGGTTTCATTTATTTTATGTCTCTTTGTCATGGCACTACGGTTTGTTCATTCCCCACCAAAGAACAATCAGTCGATCAAAATTTATTACCTAGTGTTAACCTATCTGGATCTAGTTAGAAACTGTGGTCTCCTATGTTGGTCTTTTAGTGAAATTTTCTGTGTAGCTGACCAGAAATACTGTTATGTTTGAGAATTTGCGTCTACTTTAGTGTTCCCCTACATTTAAGGGTTTAAGAATAAGTTTTGGACTTCCTGTCTTGCTATTAAAGGAGAATGAGGGTCCTGTTTAATTTATTAAAGAAGATGGACTTGCTTTATTATTAGAGCAGTAGTATTTTATATAAAAGCCAAGGAAGGATGTTCATTTATAAGGCAACTTTTCCCAGAATTTAAATTGGTGGTAACAGATAATGGACAGTTAAAATGTGGTGTTAGTCACCCCTTAACATCATGAGCTATGGCTGAAGTAGGTGAACACCTCTGAGTGCAATGTTAAATGATCATTGGACTAGATAATGGAAGAAACACATACTCAGATAGGACTCTACAGATGTCAAGATACATCTAAATTTTACATTCAGTTTGAAATAATAAGGCAATTCTACAAGTGGATGATTAACAAATAATTTGATTTAACTCCATGTTTTATGAATGAAACGCAGGAAAAACTGAAAAATATTTGGCCTATCCATCAGGGAACTGAAAAAATCCTTGTATTTTCCTTGACTCCTATTGACTGATTTAGGATGATTTAAAATCTGCTGTTCTCAGACTAAGCTTAGTTTTGTCCTTAGAAATAACTAAGAACATGTAAATAGGTCTTCACAAGGAGATTAAATAGATAAACTATATTAATAGTGTGTAGTAGATATGTTTACCATCTTGTAATTAGAGATCCCTAGCTGAAAACACTATTAAACATTGTCGCTAATTGAAACATTCTGTCTATGAGTCTGATAAGGGCTCTGTCTGGCTCTCCCACCCATCAGATGGTACCGGAAACACTTACCAGAAGATGCAGTATTTTGTTCAACAGTTCAGTGAAGCCCTTAAAATGTGATTAAGTGTATCAAAACCACCATGATTACTTGTGTTCCTCCAGCCTCTTTAATTAATCAACTAACTTTAAGAGTGGAGAATGAGATAGTAAAAGGCAGCATGTCTTGCACTTATTTGCAACTATTATTGTCCAAATCAACAGTGTGAAAGTCATTATGCTTTGGCAAATTTGTTACTAGAATTTCCTGAGCAGCCTTTGCATTAAAGCCTAGTCAAATCAGTGGGAGAGTCCTCAAAACTGCTTGTTTTCCAAAAGCACCATTGAAATTTCACATGGAGCATAGCTCCCTCCACTTTTCTAATAGGCAGAACTGTCATGTCTTATTGACTCAATACAAATATTTCTGAAATAGAATAGTATTTACTGAAATGGCCCTGATTTTTATAAATAAATTATCTAATCTGTTCTTAATTTGATGTATGATTTATTAAATACCTTGTTAGGTTGCTCTGTCTGTAGCTTAGTGTAAACTCATGTATTTCATAAAAACTGCTTTTTATGCTCTCATAGTGCTGCTTTTCCTTTCTTAAAAAAAGCAGGGAAAAATGCTATTATGCAAGTGAAGTCCTGAAAATTATTTCTGGATGTAATTATGACTTTGGACATTGTTCTTCACACACAAACAGGAGAATTCTCAGCTCATAATGATCTTTAAATCAGATGATAGATACCTCAAGTGAAGACTGAGTTTTGTCCTTGAAAAATAATTATATTAAAAACTATGTATTGAAATTAAGAAAGAATAGGAAAGATAAAAGAACAATTCTTTTTATTTTAAAATAGCTCCTAAAATGACATGGGGAACATTGATTACTTCTCAAAAAAATTTGCTAAAAGCAGAATACCTTGCAGTTTTGCCTGCCATAAGTCTCTACAGATCACAGGAGCTCTGTGTTCCCAAGGTTTCTTTCTTTCTGTTATTACTAGGGAACTATAATTCTATTAATGTTTATTAATATTTGGAATAAAGGAGCCTGGGAGAATCTCCCATTGAACAGTCTTGCACCTCTAACTTCTTTCTGGTTTTTGTATCCTTTTCTCACCCATAAAAACATGTAGAGCTCCTTCTTGTAACATATCAGCTGCTAAATTTGACACCATCATTGTTATTACCTAAACAAAATGTTTCTTAAAAAAAAAAAATCTGATCTCACATCAGATCTGTATAAAGTTCATCTGCATGCAAATGAGCCAGATTACTATATGAAGCTTGATTTTGTTAACAATATTCAAAAGAAAAATCTCTTTCCCTTTAGGTAGACAAATGCACATATTGTAAATGTGTAATACTGTACAATGCAATATTAAGTATAAAAGGAAGAGCTAATGACTGCAACTGTTTGTAAGTATGTGGTAATGAAGGTTCACTTTCTCCTGCAATGTAAGCAAAATGAAACAATTCACATCATGCAGTAGGTGCGTATTCCAATGTATATTCACATTTCCCTTAAGTGCCCTAATATGATCCCTTTGGATGCTAGCAGTGACCTCTGTTTGGTGTCATAGTGGATAACTTTGCTGTCATGTAATAATGGAGGAGTATTGGCCTCTCAGGGAGGAGCTGCAAGGAGGCTTGAGCAATGCCTCCATTCCCTGCTCCTGCCAGAGGTTCTCACAGAGGAGTTGGGCCTGCAGCAGGGCTGGAGTTGAAGAATTGCACCAGCATAGCAAGATCCAGCCTGGCAGTCTGCAATCTGGTCGTTCCTGTAGTCTGTGCCCAGGGAGAGCACCCGCATAATCTGAACATCTGGAAAAATATCACAATAAATAAACATGAACCCTCAATAAAAATGTGAGCTGAGTTCCAAAAGGTTTGGCTGTTTGGTTTTGTTATTAAGTTTTTGTCCCTAATTATATTTCTTATAGTATCCCTTTAGTATGAGGCATCACACAAAGTTTGACAAGAAATTTATTTACTCAAGACTTCAGCCCTCAGCCTGCACCAGACCAGAGAGACCAAGCAAAGTCAGAAGTTTAACAATTTTATGGTTCCTATCCTAATCAAATGAGCTTTTTGAACTTCATTCTTGAAGACTAGCTAAAAAAACCCTAGGGATAGGAAGAAATATGCTCAAAAGTAAACAGGTTGCTGTGAGAGACTGAAGGAGGTAATGTCTCAAACATTGTGGTGGGGAAAGTTCTACTTAACCACTGACTCTGCATAACAAGGAAGTCTGCCTAGCAAGGAACCACAGGTGAAAAGAAGCCCCTCAGCGCCCATCAGCAACAGGAGGGGGAAGATATGCTGGAGGGTGCACAGCTCCCTGTTCTGATAATGTTCTGTTATGCTGAGCAGAACAGCTCACCATGTATGGCAAAAGATCACATCTGCAGGGAAGGGAAAGTTACCTCCCCCCCTCTCAGGCCCACAGACCTATTTCCCAAAGGCTACCTAGTTAGCCTAATGAGGTTGGGTGCCCTCCTGAAGGAGGGGCAAGGATAATAAAAGGACACAAACTGAAGCCCCAGGTGTGCAAGCCCACTGGAACTGGACCCCTTGGCTGACTGAACCAATGCTGGACCCAGGACTGGTGAAATCTCTCCCCCCCCACTCTCTCCCTCTCCCCCCTCGCCCTCATCCCTTCAGACATAAACCGTTGACCAAGTCTGGGATTAGGAGTAGATCCAGCTGCCCCTAGGATCCTCACTGAGAAGGAGTCTAGAAAGCAAGGGAGTCCACTCTAAATCTTGTGACTCAACAGGAGGGATCTCCTTATTGGCTTCCCTGAACTGATTCCCAAATAAGCAAGACCTGCAGTATATGTTTGGTGATGTAGGGTATAGCACATTACACAGTTTACTGACATAGTTTCATGCCAATTTTTGTTGCAAGCATACCAATTTTTGTGGTGAGCATGCCAATTCTTGTTGTGAGTGAATAAAAATAGAGTTTTGTGAGTTAAAGGATCCCTGGTGTCGTTTCACCTTAATCCTGACCTGGGAATCAGCAAACCTGAGTCATCATCCTGAGAAACTGGGACATGACAGATGCCTAAAAAATGTGTTTCTTATTTCTTAAAGTCAGCAGGACTGATCATTTTCACACAACGAGGCCTCAATTCCAAGTACAGTGATACTTTTTAAGGACAAGATTCAAAGTTGGTGGGTGAAACACACCATACTCAGCTCACTCTTGACCCAGCTGCAGTTGTGAATAAAGTTACTGATAGAGGATCCACAGCCTATTTTCCAGCTGGTAATTTGTTGGTGAATATCCTAAAACACCTGCAAAGCTGTTGATTCTTTGGGGGGTTTTTTTTCAGTCTATTATAACTATTTTTGCTAACAGTATGACTTTTACTCTTTCTGTAGCCTACAAAACTTCTGGCCTCAGACACATCTTGTGGCAGCAGGGCCCAAGGTAGCTATGCACTAAGAATATAACAACCCTTCCTAATTATTTCTAAAAGTCTTGCATTGCAACTGAATCCCAGCTAGTTCTTGCAATAAGACAGTAAGTACCAGGATCAGATTTGCAATCTGAATACAATGTATTATTTTATGTACTTCTTTTGCTGCTGTCCTTATATATATCCCCTCTTAAGTAAATTGCATCAGTAACCCCCTAACTGATGTGAAAATTGCAAGCTTTTTACAAAACTACTGTACTTTCTATGCATGAATTGATATGAGTTTGTGAAGAAAGTAATATATAGATAAAATGGCAGCCTGACTCCAAAATCCACTGGCACTAAATGGTTTTATACCACTGACAAGACACTAGATAGAGTGAAAGAATATATGTTGCTTTGCTCTCCCCCAGTCGCCAGTTAATTTTAAGGAATAGTTAGTGAAGGTTCATAAATCAAAAGAAAAATAACTTTGGAAAAGAAAGCAAAAAAGTTTTTGCTTTGTTTTATGTATGGTAGAATTGCTGAAACTTTTAAAATGTCCTGAAATAACCATGAAAGAATGTGTCAAAGTTCCTCTGGCAATGGCTCAGAAATGTGAAACTATTGTCATCTTGACATTCGCCTCTGGTAAACATGTTATGCACATTAAATCAAAATTGGTATAAAAGTGTGCCATGTGACAGGATAGCCTTTGCCAAGTGGGCTGACCTGTAATGAAAAAGTCAATCCTCTTTCCCTTTTTTTTTAAACTAAAAAAAATATAGCAGCAATAACATGGGTAAAAGGCTCAATAAAATCTGTCAGAATTGATTTCTAGTGACACATAATGTCTGGCAATCTAAAGCTTTATTTTGCCAACTGTTTAATCTGTACTACAAGTAAAAGTGTTCCATATGCATAACTTCCCATTTCAGTGATGATCCTGTTTAAAGATTTGTTCCAGCAGCATTTATTTAATGACCTTTATAAAGAATTTTCTCATTCTTCTGTGGGTTATATTTAAGCTAGGGTATAATAAAAATAAAGTGCACAATGGGAGAAAAAAAATCTCCATTCCCCATTACTTTTTTTCAAAAATATAATTACTTCTTAGACGGCATTAATGAGGAAGCCTGGGAATATAGGCATCCAATGTTAGAAACAATAATAAACCAATGGTCATTATTTACATCCTTATAACACCAAATCGTATGGGGGTTTTTTTTCACAAATACCTGTGAAGAAATCTCACACACGCTGCAATATCCACAGCTATGGCTCCCTTAGTCTATTGATTTAAATATCCTTTTGCTTCTCTCTCCTCAACAGGAAGTATGAGGTCATTGCTATAGCTCAAACACATCTTGATAGAGCACTATTCAAACCAGATATACACCATACTTTATATCATATTTTGAATTATTTATCTGTCATGGGAAATAACAGGAGAGGAAGGAGTTAGCTGGGTGCTTGAAATGAATGTGGCAAAAGCATTAATGTGCAGGTCCAGCTGTGCAAAATCAGATGTCAAGTCCTGGTACAAGGGTTCAGAGTCAGCGCTGGTGGTAGAGCTCTTGGTAATACCAGAAGAGCAAAGAGGCTCATAAATCCAGAGAAAGGCGATCACATCCAATAAACTAGGCATAGGTGAAACAGAGTACTAATTTCCAGTGGGCCAGAGAGGATGGCTGCCTGAAACATATGTTTAAAACTGACATGCGCACACAGCCTTGCCATTCAAAAACTTCCATATATAGTACTGCGGAAAAGGTTAATCAAGAGTGCTGTACAGCTTAAGGAAATGCATAGGGTGGCTGACTGGTTTGATTCATATATCCCAGTGACAAAATTCTTTCCTGGAGATCCATAATGTCTGCGTTCTTAATTATCTGGTCTTTTTTTGGGGGGAGGTGTGTGTGTGTATTAAAAAAAATGGCCAATAAAATGTCAGCCAAGAAACACACTCTTCATTCCTTTCAGGTTTATTTTAAACCTATTGCACTTAGGCTCCAGCTAAATCAATTTTTCATGAATATCTACCCTAGTAGATTACACCTCAAGCCAGTTCAGATCTCCAGAGAATTAAAAAAAAAAAAAAAAAAAAAAAAAAGAGAGATTTATCAAGTAACAAGTAACACCTCAGGAAAAAGAAACAGGGTTTTTAATTGCTTTGTGCGCTCCATAATTGAAGGCAGGCACCTTCTTGAGGCACTCACTGCCAGGAGGAGTGTGACTCCACTTGGCCCTGCCTAATTAATCCTGTGATACAAACCTTCTGGCTTCAATTTTCACATTTCTGTCTCTTTTTAGAGGTGATAATAAAACTAAAAATTTATGTTGGTTACTGTATGACTATAACGGTGCCAGCGGAACACAAATAAAACCATATGGATGAAAGAGACCTTGTCTTCCCATCCCTGGCTTCTCTGTTTCATGAGGTGTACAGGGACACACTTTGTGCTAACAAGAAAAGGTAGAGAAAGATTCAGTAGCAGGAAGGAAGTGCAGGTCAACTGATTCTTGTGATAGTTTGCTCTGCTCAGATGACTCACTGAAGCATATGTCTTATTTGTTTATTGACGAGATCTCAAAATAGAAGTACACACTCTGGAAGCTCAACTGAGCTGGCTACAAATCACGAAACTGCACAACAGCTCTTAATGAAAGACAAATTGTGCAGCTTAGCCTTTAAAAAGCAGTCAAGACTGTACAGATGCCTTCAATCCTAATAGCTTACATACTGTGAACTGTGCACACTCCCTACCAGTGCCTACTGAAAGTAATAGACCACCTTTATTGTCCATGGAATGTAAGGATCCAACTATTATTATTATTATTATTATTATTATTATTATTATTACTACTACTACTACTACTTCTACCATTATGAGGCAAGGATTTAATTCTTGGGCATGGAGAAACTGTATCTACATAAACACAGACACATACGTGGCAGCTATAAAATACAGCAGGACGAATTCTGCTTTCAGTAAAATTGGGTTTATTTTCACTGCATGATATAGAAAGTGGACCTACACGTTACTATATTAAGGTGGGAGGGTTTTATCTTGTCAAGTGAACTAGAGGAATAATCTTCAAATAGAGCTGTCACTCTTATTTGGAAGTTATTGATAATGAGTACACTGCTGGCTGCACTCAGTTCATCCTACTCCCAAGACCCAACAATACAGTTATGTACATTCAAATTCCTTTACACAGTTGAGCACAGTAGGATTCTACCATGGATTTTATCATTTTTCATGAAGAGGTGTACTGGAAGAAGAGGTGAAAAAGAAAAATTATCTTAGTTTTGCTGCTACGTTGTTCTCATTTCCTCACCATAGCACAGTGGTAAGAAGAGAAGCAAGTGGCCTGGCACCTTGCTTAGGACGGGACTCTTTTACCTCCTCCTTCATCTCATCCTTGCTATAACTCTGATGATGGCATATTATTTTTTCGTAAGTTAAAGTCAGTGTGCCAACTTTCCTTACAGGAGAGCCATTGGTGACACATTTGTAAAATGTCACACGTTTCTAGGGATATTATTTTAAAATAAGTATTATATTTTAGGGTAACAAAATGCCTCAGCTTTGTGATGGTGTGCAAACTGTCTGCCACACAAGAGTTGGGTGGATCAGTGGGATTGGAAAATTAGGATAATTTTGCTGCCAAACTCTAACAAAGTGCTACCAAGCATCTACAAAGTAGGTTTTTTCCAGCTTCACACTTGAATGCATTGGTGCAAAAATTCTCTATGGATGACAAAAACCATAGCCCTTTGTGATTCCTCAGAAATTTCAAGTGCTTTTTCCAAGACATGGTGATGTTAGATTTTCTCATCTGAATGCTTTTAAGAATTTGCCCTTGTCTCTGTAAACTCTGTTTTTTGGAAATGGCATTACTATTACAGCTGAAATTTTCACCCACAAGCAGAACACTGAGTACGGAAAGCTCAACCCAAATTCTTGTAAGCAAATGTAAGGAGAAACCTATAGCATCAAGCACAAAGCATATGTGACACAGCTGATGTCTAATATGAGGCTACACAAGAAAGACTAGGTGCGAGATGTTATCAGAAGCAGAGAGACACTTACCCCACATTCAGCAGCTATGACTGGGCAGGTCTTCCTAGGGAACAACTGTTGAACTATTCCGCCAGTATATTTTGAAGAAGATATAGGGTTTGTTTTGTCAAATGTTTAAGGGGTGGAGATGAAGAGATGGGTAGACTGTGATATATTTTTTTTTCAGGGCATGGAATCCTGTATCAGTAAGAATATGTAAAAAAAGGGTTGGGTAAAATGGAAAAAGTTCTTATCACATTAATACAGGATGTTCTAGAGAAAAGGCTGATATATGTTGATTATCTTATGTATCATCTCCTACTTTAAGAGAATCCAGATGATTTAACCACTTTTTTAATAACAGCTCTGAAGCCAATATAGAGTGTTCTATCAAATTTTCTTGAAGCTTTGTACATAACTGGTTGATGATCTGTATATAGCAGAGAGACCAAGTCATGTGCCTTGAGTTTCCTTTTCCCTTTCTTTTTTTTTTTTTAAATAAAGTATCAGAAGTGTTTCTTTTTAACTGAAAATAGTTCTATGTTAAAATGTATGTGCCATCTGATTGCCAGTTTAGTCCCTGTGAATGGGACTGCCCTGCAGTGCTCTTTCCTCTGCATCGTGCTGAAGGAGATACATTGAGCTTCTTAAGGCACAGACACTGCCTATGCTATCTCATGGTGAGAACCACCACCCTATTCACTCCTGTCTTCTTATCCCCATCCCCAGGCCTCAGGAATTCCGTCAGCTCTGGCATTTATTGCTAGAAACAGAGCTGTTATGATAGTTTCTGCAGGATCTTCAGGTGTCTCCTGGAATTTTAAAAAAAAAAAAAAAAAGTAGTAAGTCTTGGATTCAGGCTATTTAAGCAGCTCCAAAAAAATGCCAGTTTTGTTTCTAATTCACAGCAGCACATGCAGGAAGTCGGGGACAGTTGGCCCTTTGTTCAGTTCTTGAGATGGCAGGATTAGGCCAATGCAGGGTCTTCTGAATGGAGACTGATGCTCCGTCTCCAAGGCTGCCTTTCACAGCCTTCTCAAGAATAATGCACATTCTTCGTAGGCAGTGTCCCGCAAATCATTGCACAAAGACGTGGGTTAAGCTTGGCTTTCTTGTTCACTGTAATGTCTGGTCTCCAACATTTTGTCTAAACTGCTCTTTTGATGGAAAAATTGGGGATTTTTTTTGAAGCCAAAAATTGTGTCGTTCAATCTCCATCTCCCATGAGGAATTGTACTATTTCTAAACAAAATAAGTCTGTTTTCAATTTTTTTATATTTTTCCAACCAATTTCATTTCTAGGATCTCTAGTTACATAGGCATGTGGGATTTTATCTGGCCCTGGTCAGTGGCAGATTTGTTACCACAAGTCCATGGGATAAATTTTCAGTCTTCAAAAAGCATATCAGCTAAGTCCTCTCTTAGCTCTAAGTCCTGCTGTGGGTAGACCCTGAAGCATCACACTGGGGTGTGCTGGGAAGCCCAGCAGCCCAGAAACAGCAGCAAAATCGGTCAATTAATCTAGGGTGGAAGGGAATTGGATCCTCTTGAAAAACAGGCTTATTGGTACAACTCCTGTCAGCTGAAGACTAACAATGTCTTCAGTAATATTGACGTGAATGTGTGAGAGGAAGAGGCAAAAGAATGATAAAGTACATTCAGTATACTCGTTTAGTCCTCGATTTTGAATCCATCCTGTTTGCACTTCGATTATACGATATATCTGAGCTATTCCTACTACCACTCTTTGAATGACTGGACTCTATGTAACATCTTATTTCAAGTGAGGGCTCATATCCCACTCTAATTGCACTTCTGTTTAATATTGTTATAAAATCTTTCCTTTTATGCCATTTAGTATTATGTCTAATCGGAGAGGGGGCATGTCCTAAAGTAAAAATGAGAAGTATAAAACAGTGCCTGGCCTTCAATTAGCATTTTCCATGTGGGTATTTAAAGTTTTTTTGAACATAGTTTTTCTTTTGTATTATGTAATTTAAATAAATGAACTGGTTTAGAGGCTATGGTATATATATACTTAAATGTCTGTCAAAAGTGTCATTGTTTCAGTAAACAGTTAAGGAAGCTATATTATGTCATATTAATAAAATCAAATGTGGATACCATTCTGAAGAAAAACTACACTCATATAAACTTAAAATTCAGGATACATATAGTAACTTATAGCAAAATGTATTACAGAAATAGTGTAAATAACCTAGGATAAGATGCAATGAATCTGGCAAATCAGAACAGAGGTTAAACTTCAATGTAATATCATTACCTTAAAGTATGAAATCATACTGATTATCTCAGCCCTGATAATGTTGCTATGCAGTGACACACATGCAGTAAATATGATTATAATGAAACCATTTATGGTTTTTGTTCTACAGGCTTAAAAAAAAAAAAAAGGAAGACCTATTCTCTTTGCACTGCTCCCTCCCTGCCCTCAAATAAAATGCTTTCAAAGTTTATACAGTTCTGGGCAGGTTGAACGTATGTAGATTATAAAGTGTTGCAGGGATCCACAGATGTTTTACAAATTATAGTCCCAAATTGTGACCCAGTTTGCATGGCTTTGCAGGACAGGAGGGAGAATAAAGGAATAAAACACTCCTTTATTACTAATACCCAGGGGAGCTGTAAGGGGTGAATAAAAAGAATAACCACAATAGGGAATCTTGCACTGCATGACCTAGTTGCACCAGCATGTAAGAACTCATGCACTGAAAGGGAAAACCAGGAGACTCATTGTATCTTTGAGACACAATTTGCCTCTCCGTTTACTTTAAGGCAATGCAAAAATATGCTTGGCTTTGTTCAGGGCTCAAGAGCAGTCAAAACCCTGCAGCAATTATTTCTGTGAAAAGTGTTTGATTTCTATGAGTAGTATTGGTATTTCTTTGAAAGACTAAGTTAGTACTAGTGTGTTATTCTTCATAATTAAGCACGATGTTTTTGGTGGTGTCATGTCTTCAACAATTAAGCCCAATATACAAACTTCATTCTTTTCCATGTAGTACTCAGAAGAGATTGGATCCATTTCCTGACATGTCTTTCTCTTTTATTACAAACAGTTCCAGTTTCAGCAGAGGTTTAGCTTTGCAGATGAACAAATTACTTCCATCACATTGTAATGCAGCTACCTCAAGCTAAAATACAGACTTGTGAGCACACTATGTATCAGTTTATGTATAGAGCAAGCTATAAAAGCAATTAAAAAAAAAAATTACTAGTTGTTATTGGCTACATAAAGGAGGAATAGTCTCCTTGAAATGTATAATGCAACCCTTTTTTTAAACAGAGCACACACTTAGCTAAAGTTTGGTGCCTAAGAGCTGTGCTATATGCAGTCGAAAATGTGGATAAAGTGATCTTACAAAAAAAAAAAGTACTTTTTTTCCCCTAACCATAACAGGAATCACACCCAGGTCATTTAGATGATGATGCTTAATCCTTAATCTTTTTCTTTTACTTTGTCTCATGTCCATGTTCTCTGTGTTCTGCTGACAGTATTTTCCTTCTCTCAGTGAGGAGGGGACAGCGGTCTGTATCTGTTGTGCTCTTTTCTACATCACTTAAATATGCAGAGCTTTAATCATGCAATACCCAATGAAAACCATCTGTCATTACTACTCAAATTCTTAAGTGATGTTAGGAGCATTTAATTTTATTTTTTTTTTTTTGATTGTGAAAGGTCTCTTGGTTTGGCTGGAAGCTTCCTTTGTTTCAGCTGTCTGGTTCCTCTAAGGAGCATAGTGGTCTCCTGCAAGTTTCTGGAGGTTACTAGTGGTGAGATCCACCAATTTCCATTATATTTAGCTCACCATTTAACAATATACAGAAGGTTTAAAAAGTCATCCTGAGATTAACTTCCAAAAGCACAAGTTCTTACTAATTTTACATCATCTTCCACCCACTGTATTCATTTGTTTCATATAATCATGAATGTCATCATGTCTTAGCACTAATGCTTTTCAGTTGGACTCCCACTAACAACAGCTTTTAAATCTCCACTGGATTCAGTGGGATTTTACATGCTTTAGTGTTTGTGGAAACAGTACCCTACACTGTATCCTGTCTGGTGTTCAGGCAGGCTTTCCCATATGATGTTCTTGTATTCTGATTATTGCAATGGTTGCTCCAATCCTGTTGGGACTTCTAAATGAACTGTAAGGCATACTATAATAATAAATAATCATGTAGTGACTATCAGAAAATCACAGCATTCCTCAGGCAAAACAAAAAGTCAATCAAAAAAGCAGAAAATATCTGACCCGCATCCAAACTTTAGCTGTGTTTCTGAATTTCTGGTTAGAAGACATAATATATTAATGCCCTGCAACTTGCACTGTGCTCACTTTAAAATTTATATTAAGTAGATTGTTACATTATGGTAATGTACTAAATTACCTAAAGCAAAGTAATACAATGATTAACTGACCATAAACATTGGTTTATGGTCAGTTTATAAAGTATTACAAAGATTAACATTATGCATTTTCATAACAGAAGAAAATTGCAGGATGAAATATCTCTGGATTGACTTGGTGCTATTAAGAATAATAAAATAGTGGTATAACTCACAACAGTCTCAAGTTACAGCTTGCAAGTAAACTTTGTTTTAAATCATTTTTGAAAACAGCAGAGATATTCATCGTTTTAAAAAATGCCCAAAGCTTTCCAAGCATAGAATAATGGTTTCCAGTATATGTTTTCTAATATATAATGTATTACCTTTTTTTCTTCCCCCTCTTCGTTATTCAACATATCATGTCAGAATCTGACCTGACATAGCTGGTCTGAGATCAGAAGCATTTTACCACCTTATCCAAGACAAATTTGGGTCTCTTTTTATCAGATTATAATATTTGTCCTAAAAAGCTAGACACAATCAAAGGTCAATGCTTTATGAGTTAAATTCATTTAATCATGCATGGGTAAAAATACTGTTCACCTGTTGTTCCAGGATTTCATCTGGTCTGTCTGTGAGTTTAACCCTACACAAACTAGATTTTTTGGGGGACAGAGACCAAAGGTGGGGGAAAGTGAGGGAACATGGGGTGGAGAATCAAGCATGGGACATGACAACAGGGAAGGCTCTTATAAACCTTTGAGCAAGCAGGACCATTCTGGGCCCATCACAAATACATGTATATTAATGTGCTGCTCAGGGAGCAGTAACATCTGTATGTAGTCACAGATTTACAATGTCATAGGAATTACAGAGATGTGGGGGAATACCTTAAACAGCTGCAATAGCTTGAGAGAGACTCTTTAGGAAAGACAGGGAAGATGAGGAACAGCAGGATATAGAAAGGGCTGAGGAACTCAGTGCTTTCTTTGCCTGGGCCCTTGGTGTCTCTGTGCTCTGAGTCCACACAGCCACATGCCTATAGCAAAGCTAGCAGCAAAGACATACTATCCAAAGCAGAGAATGCACAAGTTAGGGCTTACTTAAATGTGCAGACATATGCAAGGCTCTAAGATCAGAAAGGACATGTGTGAGGGTACTGGCAGTTGTCTGGCATCTTTGAAATGTTGTGGCAAGGTCCACAGGAAAGGTCCCTGATTACTGAAAAAATATTATTCCCATGATTAAAAGAAGTAAGAAGGATGATCTGGGGAACTACAGGCTGGCCGGCCTCATTTCAATCCCAAGGAAAAACATGGAGCAAGTCCTCCTGGAACCCATGAAGGAGAAGATCATTTGGAGAACTCAGCATAGATTTATCAAGGAATGGATCAACATGAACCTCCTTGAAACTCAGCAAAGACAAATGCCAAGTCCTGCATCTGAGATACAACAATACAGTCTGGGAAACAGCTAGCTAGAAAGGCCAGTTTGCAAAAGCAGACCTGGGGATTCTGGTAGACAACATGTTGAACACGAGTCAGCCGAGCTCCTTGCAGTGAGGAAGGCTCACTGCAGACTGGGCTGCACTAACTAGAGCATGGCCAGCAGCTTAAGGGAAGTGATTATCCCCAACTGCTCAGCCCTTGTAAAGTCAAGTCCATAGACCAGTTTTGGGCTTCCTCATGCAAAAGAGATACTTACAAACTGGAGAGAGTCCAGAGGAGGGTAACTATGATTTAGACAGGGCTGGAGTACTTGACATGCAAGGAAAAGCTGAGGAAACTGGGTTTGATCAGCCTGAAGGTTGAGGGGATATCTGTTTGCAGCATCCTCTTGCCTCAAGGAGAGTTATAGAAAATGCAGAGACAAATATTTTACATGGGTGCACAGTGAAAGGAAAGAAGCCACAGTCACAATTTGCAGAAGGAAAATTGCAATTGGACTTAAGAAAAAAAAATGCACAATGAGAATGATCAAGCCCTGGAACAGGTTGTCCGAGAACCGTGGGAAACTGTCCTTGGAGATTTTTCAAAACTTGGTTGGACAAGTCCCTGGGCGACATGATCCAGTTTGAGATTAACCTTGATCCAAGCAGAAGGCTGGACCAGATGGCCTCCAAAAGCTCCCTATAACCTAAATTTTTATATGATCCTATGATTCTCCTTCTGTGTTCCCTCAGCCTTAAAAAATGCAGTTGGCTAACACTGTATTAAGATTCCAATATTGTAAAAGGTAAAACCAGAAGTAATATTCATATTACTCCAGTATAATAAGCCTCAACTTTTAGAGAACCATTCAAAACTCAGAAAATTAACATTAAAGTCTCCTTTGTTCCTTTTCATCTCTAACTTAAGATTTCTGAGATGATCAAGTCAACTCAGCTCACTTTTTCAGGCTTTTCTGTGCAATTGTGAGGTCTAGAAATATACTTCCTTTTTTAATAAAAGCTAAGTACTACAGGGTCAGGGACTTTCAGAAAAGAATCAGTTATCACAGTACATATAATAAATTTGCAAAACTAGTAAATTAAATTTCTTATATTTTTTAAAGTTTTTATTTTCACCCTTTGTCTTTCTTGTGAAGCTTAGAGACTACAAAATTTTATAGTTTGTGTGATATTTGTCATCATCATTATCTTTCCTGCTGTATATTATGGCTTTTAATAAACTTTGTAATACATGTATTTGATAATTTATATAGAAGTTCCACTTACACATTATTAGTAAGTTATGTTAAACTCTGTATATGCATCAGAGACACCAATAATAGGACTTGGTTTAGGCTGGACTCCACTTTCCTGAAGTTCTTGAGTAGAAGAGCTGCTTTTATTTGTGAAAAAGAGACACTATGGTCCATTATAAAACCATGGAATTAAGACAATAGCATTGTTTCCGTCTATATTTTGAATATAGGGATTTCCTCTGGCATTGATTTTACAAAAGTATCATCAAAACGAAAGAAAGGCTTGGCACATAGATATATGAAAAGACGGGAATAAGAAAACACCAGAGAGCACAATAGAAGCAATGACACTATGGTCCTGAGAAAATAAGGGCATACAAGCTTTTGGCTTTGGGGGTTGACTTACAGCTGAAATAAGTTCACAGTAAGAATAAAAAATATTTTTTTTTCTACTTGATTCTTCCTACGCACAGGGAAACAGGATTATGTACAGACTAGACAAGGTTGCATCCCATTTACCTAACTCCTACCAAAAGAGGCAACATTCCAAGCCATAAATTTGATGTAACCATTTGTCAATATTACAGACATTTTTAAGGCCAGCAGTAGAAAATTGTAAAGTAGTCACAATTTTAGATATACATAACTTGTTGTGTAACAGCCCCTAATTATTTGTGACAGTTGAAGTTACAAAAGTACTTACTGATCATTTCTTAACCTGTAACTGTAGCCTTAGGGTAATGTTTGCCCATTCAGTTGAACTTTTTTTCCTGCCTGTTGCCTGTTTGATTTTGATCCCAGTAAGAAGTCATTCTAAATAACTCCTTGATTTCAAAGTTTGAGGAAATTAACTGTAGGGTTCCCAAAAGGTGCCAGGTGGATTATGCACACATCTCTGAGCATTGCATTATGCAGGGTCAAAGCAGTCTTTAGTGTGGTGGTTCTTTCAAGGAGAGTTAACCTCGCTTAAGTTTGCCACCTAAGTGCCTTGTGTACTGGGCAAACTCTGACTGTAACCGAAGAGAGAGGTGGCATGCAGGCAGTGATTCATCTCATCCTAAGCGAGGTGTCTAATATCAGTCTTTAAGGTTACTCCTTTTGGGTGTCTCATTCCTGCTTTAAATCCCTCTCCTACTGCTGTCAATGTGATGAACAGGTCAGGCAACTGACTCAGCCTGAAACAAGCCTGTCAAAAAAAAGGTTAACTTTAATCCAGATCAGTTCCCTGTTGTAACCCATAGTTAGATTCAGCAACACGAAACAGAGGCTGTCAAAAGGCTGAAAACAAGAAGCCAGAGTGTGGTAGAAAGCAGGACTGCCTCTCTTAATGGTACAAGCTTGGGTGGCTTCAATCCTTTATGAAATATTTGCCTAAAATAATTTAGGCAAATCTCCCTCTGAAAGTGCTCCTTTTCCTCCATGGCTATCTTTACAAATATCTGTATTGGCTTTGTGTGGCAAGGTTTTGATAGCGGCAGGGGCTACAGGGGTGGCTTCTGTAAGAAGCTGCTGGAAGCTTCCCCTGTGTTCGAGAGAGAGCGAGCCCATACCAGCCGGCTCTAAGACGGACCCGCCGCCGGTCAAGGCCGAGCCAATCAGTGATAGTGGTTAACGCCTCTGTGATAACGTTTTTAAGAAGGAAAAAAAAGTTGGGACAGTGAGAAACAGCCGCGGGAGAGAGGAGTGAGAACATGTAAGAGAAACAAGCCTGCGGACACCCAGGTCAGTGAAGAAGGAGGGGGAGGAGATGCTCCACGTGCCGGAGCGGAGATTCCCCTGCAGCCCGTGGGGAAGACCCTGGTGAGGCAGGCTGTCCCCCTGCAGCCCAGGGAGGTCCACGGTGGAGCAGATCTCCACCTGCAGCCCAGGGAGGACCCCACGCTGGAGCAGGTGGGTTCCCGAAGGAGGCTGTGACCCCGTGGGAACCCTGCGCTGGAGCAGACTCCCGGCAGGACCTGCGGATCTGTGGAGAGAGGTGCCCGCGGAGCAGGTTTTCTGGCAGGACTTGTGACCCCGTGGGGGGACCCACGCTGGAGCAGTCTGTGCCTGAAGGACTGCAGCCCGTGTAAGGGACCCATGCTGAAGCAGTTCGTGAAGAACTGCAGCCCGTGGGAAGGACCCACGTTGGAGACGTTCGTGGAGGACTGTCTCCCGTGGGTGGGACACCACACTGGAGCAGGGGAAGAGTATGATGAGTCCTCCCCCTGAGGAGGATGAAGCGGCAGAAAATAATGTGGGATGAACTGACCGTAAATCCCATTCCCTGTCCCCCTGTGCCGCTGGGGGGGTTGGTAGAAGTTGTGCCCGGGAAGAAGGGAGGGGTGGAGGGAAGGTATTCTGAGATTTGGTTTTATTTCTTATTACCCTACTCTGGTTGATTTGTAATAAATTGAGTTAATTTTCCCCAAGCTGAGTCTGTTTTGCCCGTGACGGTAATTGGTGAATGATCTGTCCTGTCCTTATCTCGACCCACAAGCTCTTTGTTATATTTTCTCTCCCCTGTCCCACTGAGGAGGGGGAGTGATAGAACGGCTTTGGTGGGCACCTGGGGTCCAGCCAGGGTCAACCCAGTACAATATCTATACAGTTAGCTTATACTGATGCCTAAGGGTTACAGTGCTGAGATTGGGTGGCAAGAATCAAAAGACCCTTTGAATAGTGGAAAATTTCTCATTGACTGAAATGTTGAGAGAGAGAGAACTGATGGTTTTGTTTGCCCCACGTATATTAGAAATACGGTAACTGAGAGACATCTTGAAGCTGCTGCATTTATTACTACAGTTGATTCCTAAACATCAAAATATTATACTATATTTATATACACATTTGAAAATAGCATATGGGTTATTTATTCATTAGGGAATAACATATGAACAGCATCACCTGGTGAAAACAGTAAAAAAAAGAAAAAATCCAACATGTAACCTTCTCCTGTCAGAGTATTTTTGGCTGGCAGCATCCCTCTCTCTTTCCACTCATGCTGGCACTTCCAGGAAGGAATGGAAGATGTGCTTGGCCACGGGGGCATTTCAAATATTCTTATCCAAACTTCTCTGTCCAGCAACGGTTTGCCCAAGAGACACTTGGAAATGCTTATTCATCAATGAAAGTAACAGTGTTCTCCAGCTTTTCTCAAGAGCTCACTACTTTCCAGACCTTTTCCATTAAACACTCTACCTTGATACATAATCATTAAAATAACTGTCAAGGATGTTTATGATGCCCTAATTTGTCCCATTTGATATTTCATACTGGATAACTAAATCATACGGTAAATTTGTCCCTGAAAGACTTAAGGCAAAAGCTGCACACAGTGCAAGCACAGAAACAGGACAGCAGTAAGTAAAGACCAGAATCCACAGAGAATATAAGATGACTGGTTTTAAGCTGCAAGAACAATGAAACGGCTGACAGACAGCTGGCATCAGCAGCGCAGACATACTTGGGCATAAGCACTAAAAGTGGCAAGTACTGGAATTACTAAAAACGGATATTTAGAAACCAGTATCCCAGTTTAAAGTTGGCAGAAGAGAAAATAAGAAGGAATATACTAAGGCGGGCTCTGTCTGAGAGAGAGAAGAAAAAGGGCATCAAGGAGACACTTCCATCCATAAGTGCCTCTGTTCTAATACAAGAAAGTAGACCTTGCCATTGGTAAGTGCAGAGTATTAGCAGGTTTGGGGGAGTTATTGGCTTTCAGGTTAAAAGTTATAAAGCTTTATTACTATGTTGACTATTTTCCCATCAATTCAGACTACATTTCTTTGTTCTTATCTAGGAATAATTTACCCCACCTCCGACTGCCTCATCTATAGGGATGAGTGGGTGTCTGAAGGGCTGTACTCATCATATTTCATTTCAGTTGAGTGGGACAGATTCCCATGGCACAAAAAAAGTTAGGCACAGATATCTCACTGACACCACAGAAATAAATCCAGGAATAGCAGAGTTTTCAGGCTCTGGAATTGATGTAAACTGAAATTATTCTAACAGTTGATAAGATGTATATCTGGGGCTCCTGAGTACAGTGGAGTTACTGTGAAGTTTTAAATTTCATCCTCCTGGATATTTCATAAGAAGGCTAAAATCTTTCCCATGCATTATCTAAAAGACTTAAATATAACCAGAAAGGGATTTTATTGCAAAAAATAGATGTCATCACAAGTTTTTGAGAACTACTGCCTGTTTAAATTGTTCTTTAAAAGGAAAAAGATTGAACCAAGATTTTTACCAGAGCAAAAGAATGGTATTTGGTTTATGCATGTCCTACCTACAAAACATCATAATGTGTTGACTCTTGTTATGCTGCCATGAACGTGGATTGATGGTTTCTCTCCGCAGATCTTTAGTTTTAAAACAATTTCATCATTGATTAGTTTAGATTAGTTTAGAAAATAGCCTTGTGTAGTTACAGTGTACACCATTAAGCATTGGAGAGCCTTGATAAAGCTGAAAAAAATGTTCTAAGCTTTCTTTCTGGCTTGACTTCAAAGGTGTCACACCACTGGCTCTGAAAATTGTCTGGCAACAGGCCAATGCATGCGCAGAGCTTCATTCTCTAGGGGACATCAGAGAAGCTTATTAGTTGGCCCCAACAAGACTTATTTTTAACTACTAAAAGAACATGCTTTGGTGACAGGTTATTACTTCTGCAAGCACTGCTGTACTGAATTCTGAATTGCCACTGTACAGAATATTACCACAACAAAAGCGGGAGCATAACCAGTAAATACTTTATGCTTTGCTCAGTGGCATTTTATGCTGACTTATTAAGGTCCGAGTTTCACATGTTTTCTTAGTGATTAGGAAAAAAAATATTCTCTAACTAATACTTACTTTGCAGAAGGTATTTAAAAACAGATATATTACAGCCACTTTTTTGGCAGCATGGAGGATAGCTACAAAGATGACAGAGCCAAATTCTTCTCTCAGATGAACGAACAAGGAGAAATGGCCACTGAGTGCTGCTTCAGAGGTTAGGCTGTGCAGAAAATTTTAAACTAGTGGTGCAAGAACTCTTTGGCTTTCACTGTTTGTTGTTCAAAGGAGCAGATTATGACCTGCATGTAGAAAAATATTGCCTCATTCCCTCCACTTAAATTCTTCTTAAACTGAGAGGGGATCTGAGTAACGATGTTTTAAACGCTGAAATGAAGAAAGGTCAATACTAAAAGTGCTTATATTTATCTTACTTAGGATTTTCACAGGTATTATTTCCTGGGTTCTAGATTAATAAATGCTATTTTATATCTTATGTGCTGTGTTAGGCAAAATGTCAGCAAGTAGAATATGGCACAATCAGCCATGGTATAAGCCGATACAATTAGACTGAGGACACTGGAGTGCCTGCATGAGTTTTGCTGGGAAAGCTTTCACTTACACAACAATAACATTTACAGACGATTTGTGTGTGGAAGTGTAGTTACCCACAGGCTTCCAAGTTACACCAGGTTAATAGCTTGTTGTAAATTTCCTTTTTTTTTTTTTTTTTTTTCAGGATTAGTTCAGCTATGGTTTTGCCTAGGCAAGTCTTAGATTCCAGTCTCCTCTCCTTTCCTGAAAAAGAAGAAGGACCTTGATCAGGGTTGAGATCTATACTAATATACTAAATTTCAATGAAATTTAAGGGCAGGAGGAGACCACAGGCAGATACACAGAGACAAAGTGACTGCTTATCTTATCTTTCCTTAGCACTGTATCCCTGGAAATTGATTTGACTCCATACTAACATGGTTACAAAATAAAAACTTCATTCTTGATCCCAAAAAGGGACTGTTATACTGAATGTTCCAGATACAGTCTGCATTTTTAGATATATATGTATCTTACTTATCTCAAATAAGGGGAGGCAGGGCACATAACAAAGAAAGTTTACAGAAGTCAGATGAGTGTAATGAAGCTGACATATGGCTGGCATAAAGCAATGCACTAACACTGTTTCTTTGTGCAATCAATGCAAAGGAGGAGCACCAACACACAGGTGTAACCATGACTCCTATTACCTTCTCTCATAGCCTCTCCTCTACACGTACTTATCTCCTTGGTCACTTCATTCTTGCTCTGTGCTCAGAATCCTTCACTGCTGAATGCTTTGGAGTTGGATTCTGTGTATTGAGGGCTGGAGTTTTCTCATGGTTGTCAGGGCAGTCTGGGATTCCATGATTTTCATACCTTTCTGACAAATATCCATGACTTGCAACATTCTGGAATCCTACATGAGAGCCAGTGGACTGGGTGCATGGAGTGAACCTAATTGCACAAAGTGGAACAAATGTAATTAAGAGCTGTAAATTTGAGCTAGGCACTCTTTGGGAGGTTGATAGAGAGCAGGAGCTCAGCCTGACAAAGGAGCCCACTAGCCCAGCTGACTCGAGCTGAAGGGCTGCACATGACTGCACACAGTGGAACAAATTTCATTACAAGCCTTGTGATCAACATTTTTGAAAGCTTAGTGAAATGGGTCAAGTTCACAGGGATAATTTTGTTACTACAAAAACACATCCATGACGTTTGACACTTTTTATGCCATCAGAGTACTTCTGTCCTTTAAAGTCCCAGTCCTGCTATGACATAATTGTCCAGGTTCACTCAAGTGTTTACTGTGTTTGACCAAAGCATCTAATTACATAGACTAATGACTGACACTATTACAGTTTCAACATTCAAAAATTGCTTTCTGGGGCCACCAGAAATAGTAGAGGGGGTGAAGCCTTTATTTTGGATGTACTGAAGGAATTAGTAAAAGTTTTGAAAGACAAGCCTGCAACCAAACATTTCCCATTGGTTTTAAGATTGTCCTGGTTTCAGCTGGGATAGAGTTAACTGTCTTCCTAGTAGCTGGTGTAGTGCTATGTTTTCAGTTCAGTATGTGAAGGATGTTGATAACACTGATGTTTTCAGTTGTTGCTCAGTAGTGTTTAGACTAATGTTAAGGATTTTTCAGCTTCTCATGCCCAGCCAGGGCACAAGAAGTTGGCACAGATCACAACCAGGGCACCTGACCCAAACTGGCCAACAGTGTATTCCATACCATGGGATGTCCCATCTAGTATAGGAACTGGGGGGTGGGGGCAGGGAATTGCCGCTCGGGGACTAGCTGGGTGTCGATCAGCGGGTGGTGAGCAATTGCCCTGCGCATCATATGTACATTCCAATCCTCTTATTACTACTGTTGTCATTTTATTAGTGTTATCATTATCATTATTAGTTTCTTCTTTTCTGTTCTATTAAACCGTTCTTATCTCAACCCACGAGTTTTACTTTTTTTTTCCCGATTTTCTCCCCCATCCTACTGGATGGGGGGGAGTGAGTGAGCGGCTGCGTGGTGCTTAGTTGCTGGCTGGGGTTAAACCACGACAAAGATTAAAAAAGGGGACAATGAAACCGAAATATGAAATATATATATGTGTGTGTGTGTGTGTGTGTGTGCATGCCTGTATATGTATATATATATAAATGGATGCTTCTTTGCTGATTTTTTTCCTTTTGCATTGATTTCCACTAAGATATGAAAGGCTAGGCCAAGTAAAGTTGAAGTCTTTTGATTCAGATTCCAACCTTTCCTCTTCTCCTCTTAATAAATATTTTTTTGCCATTTAAGTGCAACTACCCTGTGACTTTCCTCTTTCAGAGACTGCCTAATCAAGAACATACCCTGGCTTAGGGAACATGAAGGAGCTTAGAATAGCTTATCTTGCACATCTCAGTTGGTTTGGCACTACTGGCAGTAATTAAAAAAAAAAAATCATAATAGATAACAGAGATACAGGTCAAACCTGTATTTATTTTCGATCTAAAAACCTACCTCCAAGCTTTGTTCTGAGGTAGATGACATATAAAGAATATTGACTTGGTGGTATTAAGGATGACAGGCAGGGAAGATTTTCACTGAATATGCCATAGACTTATAGTAAACAGAATGAATATATTCTGCTGAAATGATTTATCTAATAATTTCTCACATCACTTCAATTTTCTTAAGTATGGTAATATGCTATTGTTTACACAACTTGTCAATAAAAAGACGATGACATGTTTCATCTGCTTAAAAGCATGTATGCAGAGATTTGGTGAAAATACTTTGAGCAGTTGCAAAGAACGGGATTTTGAAACTTACCTCTGTTACACACTACCACTTCTGGGAGGCACAGAAATTTAATCATCCCATTTTACAGATGGAGAGCTGAGGTACCAACCTCAGGTTGGCAAGTGGTTACTATCATGACTAACCATATTAAAATCAATGACATAAGTTGTCTATGAAACTGCTCACCAAGCTGAATAAAAGATTTCATAATCTGACTCTGAGAGACAAAGTGGTTTGCCCAAGGTCTATAGCCTGGGACTCAGCAAACCACTTAAGCATGTCCTTAATTTGTAGCACATGTTTAAGTGTTTTTCTGCAGCAGAAATAAATAGAGAATCATTGATAGAGTTTAAATCTAGGTCTCCCAAGTGCCAGGTCATTTCCTTAATCATAAGGCCACCTTGGCTATATGTGATAAATGTTAACAGGAATTGAGTTTGTCTTATGTCTGCATATTTGCTGATTTTTGTTTTGTTTATTTTTTTTTACAAAGCTAACAGCAGGAGGATGAATCCTAAATGCATCTCACTTTTTATGGAAGGATATCATGGCCGAAGTATAAAAAGAAAGCAAGCAGAGGGTAGGACACAGAAATCCCTAAAAATTAGAAGATGAAAAGGTTGCTGTTTATTCCTGCAGCATAATTCATAACCAGGCCTGCCATCTTTGTTAATACTATGTCATATGTCATGTGGGGTTCCTACAGGAAGTTAGTAATGCCACAGGTATCAATTTCTTGAAATGTATTCATAACCCGCATCTGGAATTCAATACATTTTTTGTAGCTCCAGCAGTAACATTTGTCAGAATTGCTGTTCTACAGGCAAAACAGTCTTTGAGTATGGAAGATGCTCTGTCTCAGGAAAAATAGTCAAGAACAGTTTCACAGAACATGTGCAGCCTGTTTGATGTATGTGAACCAAAAATGGGATGTCTCCTCTCATACAACCACCTGGCTCCATATTGATCAACCTACATTTTCACTTATTGTAGACCAATCTATAAGTATAGTCTAAAACCCAGTTCCCCAGGAATATAACTGGTATGGGATGAGGAGCTCCAGGAGAGGTAAAGAAGGAGGTATGCTGTACCAATGACAACACCTGAAGGATGGAGCACTGATGTGAACACATCTGATGGTCAGATTCTGTCTTTTGTATCTTAGGGATACATATATGTTTGATCTAACAGCATTTTAAAAATTTGTTTTCTTATAATGCTGTGGTTTCCTAATCTTATGCTAAAAGACTTTAAGACATACAAAGAAACATTTACTTATTATTCAAGGTGAATGGTACTTTGATCAAGATATCCAGGGGAAAATGAAATACAGCAGAGGTTGTTCCCAGGGAGTTACTTGGTGCTCTTTGAAGGTGTATTGGAGAAAAACTACACGCTAAAAAGCAGCTACTGGAGTATAAAGATTATGTTGCAAGCCTCTGGCTCTGGGAAAGTTAGTCCTTGCTGGCAAATCTACTATACTGTACAGCCTCCTGCTGAACTGAGGTACCAGCAAAGCAACCCTTGGGGCCCTGACAAAAGTGGCACATGTCACATAGCAAATAAAAAGGATCTGAGTATACAATAATAGTAAAAAAAAAAAAATACTTCACGTACTTTATTCTCCAATTCATTAAGCTCCTTCTCATTGCGTTATATTTGTATCAGAGACAGTGCCCTTAAGCCTGAGTTTTTCTTGTAGAAAGTATGGCTGGGACATTGGGGAGTTTTGGTGGTTAAGGAGAACTCCCAGGAGGTGAACACAGACTATAATGGGTCTTCCGCATGCACCTTGAGCAAGAGGTGACTAAGAAATGCTATCACCGCCACTTTGTATTCACAGAACTGGAGAAGGAAAGTTTGCTGTGAGATGAGTGGCACAAGGAAAAGAATTCATATTGGACTCAGCTCAGCTGCACATTGCCTTCCATTGATATAAGTATATAGGAATTTATCTTAGTGATAATAAAGAGTAGCTGACCAGGGACTGACCATGCAGGATTGTTCTATGATTGGAATTGCTTCAGAAGGTTACAGTTCACTCCCTGGACCACTGCTTATTGCTGTGTCTGCTATGTCAGACATAGTCAGGAACCAGAGCCATGATATCTTATTTCTTAACAAAAGACAGGCATGGCTCCCACAGACAGTGAAATTGTTTGCCATTATGCTGTCCTTTTTATATTACTCAAGTAATAAGCTGTTTCAATAATGGGCTCCATCCATCTATCCCCTTCCAGTAGAATTTGTGAATGACTTCATCACTCAGTCTGCACACTGCATGTAAAACCTTCCCTATGGTGTAGTCTACTATAAACAACAAATTATCATAACACTTCTCAAAAAAAACAGCAATTCATGCCCAGAAAACATTCTTTCATCCTTTCTTTGGGGACAGAGACACTTGGATAATGTATATGCCTTGCCTGCACTTCTCTCCCTAAATGCAGCAGTTGGAATGAAACTGTCTTTGTAGATAAAGTTGATGTTTTAATTTTTTTACCCTGAAGGACAATACGTAATGTAACTTTTCAATTTTCATTAACTGCGGCACAGGTTGCTATAGGCTAGGCTCTCAGCTATGAATAAAAGTATAGCAATGAAACTCTACAAAGGAACATTTCAGCTAGATGCCATCCTTGGTGTTTTGTGGCAATGCTAAGCTTGGATGGGACTACAGTAATTATGTCTCTCTCCAGCTGTTCTAATACTAAATTCACCAGGAAGATGTCCTTTTTTCCCCCTGTTCTCAATCCCATGCCTCCAGGTAGCTAGAATGCTGGTGTATCTTAATTGAAAATGTAAAAGGATCAGAATTAATCGATTTAAGAGAAATGGGATGATACTCAAAAAGAAAAGCTAAAGCTGAATATACGGAATGGGAGAGGAATAATTCCAATCTACAAATTAGAATAGCCTCTAGACATATTGTTAGTTTGGCAACTTAATACAGGTAGCTCAAATACTAGAAAACACACTGACTATATTAGGCAAGACAGAGTCTTTTCTACCCCAGACTTGAATGTTGGTGCCTGTGTTGCATTGATTTCTGAGCCTGTCCCTGAATGATGTACTGAAGTCACAGGCTTTATTACATCACCTTTCAAAATTAAGTAGGTAACACTGTGTTCTGTCAAGGTCTTATCAGAAGCTAGCATAAACTTTCTAATTACTGGGAAGCTGATACTAAATATTACCAGATTAGAAACAGTCTTAATACGTATGATTATGATGTCATCTAATAATTACTGTGCTTGCTCTTTGGGTCAGTTGATTATATAATAAGGAGCTTTATTAACAAGCATAGGGTGCTTAGGAAAATGAAGACCATGGTCTCCATCCAGCCTCCTGAAAACTAACTTTATATATATCAGACAAATTTCAAAGGCTCAAATCTGGCTCTCTTTAAGCAAATCTTCAAGCCAACAATACTTCTCATGTGGCTTGCTGAAACAGAATTTCATAGTTTTTGTTTGCAACCCAGTTCTTAAAAAATGTAGCTAGATCTTAGGAAAACATCAGTGTTTGTATCTTGTAGGAACACACAGAAACAAGGTTGGTTTCCTCATTTCTGTTTCTTCCTTGATAAACTCAAAACTGGGAGAAGTGGAATTCCCTCTTAAAACACAAAACAGTTTTCAGAACAGACCTTCAGTACAGAGAAATTTGTTCTTATAATCAGAGAAATGATGTTTAGGCAATATCATGTACTATAACTTCTCTTTACTGTTTATGTTAAGAAAGCATGTGTATGGTATAGCAAGTATAACTTTGCCTTTTTTTTGTCAAGCCATTGCACTCTTACATGGAAAGTAAAAAGGAAATTATGCAACTCGTACTCATCCAATCTGGCTCAAATAAACATAACATATCCAACACAAGAGATTTATGTAGCGGACCTGTCTTTCCTATGATGTAAATAACATTAATTTATTTTTCTTTATTCCTTTGGATTTTGGGGAATTTATTTCCTTAATGCTTTGAGACATCTCTGTGCTGACAGGGAAACTAACCTGTAAGCTTCCAACAGTGATCAAAATGATACTGACATAAACTGGACACATCTTTAAAACATAAACAATGGACATATTTAACGCTAAAATAAATCTACAAACAAACTTACCATCACATACATAAAGCTTTTCCTAGGCTTCAGAGATTTCAAATATAATGTTTAATGGTGATCTACATTGATCAAGGTACAAGGCACCATTTTCTCCCTTTTCAGTCCAATGTCAATCTAAACTGTATATACTTGCTGACTTGCTATTGCAGGGCTACTTTTGGACTGAGTGGAACTCCCAATTATTGTTCTTACTGTCACAATCTGCTTCGAAGGGCTCAGACTCACACATGACCTTGCCCATGAGAATGCTCAGTGTTAGTCCTGCCAGTCCACAGCAAAGGCAAGGTGAGAGAATTGTAGTTTAAATCTTTTCCAGACAATCTTCTCCTGCTCATGCTTAAAAGAAAGGTCCTGTTGAGCCTTTAGTGTTACAGCCATCCAAAGCCCTTTTCTTCCCCTGGGTTATGAGTCTTCACCGGAAGGGTTGGAATCACCACTCATGCCTGCTGAAGGGTACCCAGCTAGCTTTGATTTACTTCAAGGCTTTCAAAAAGCATGTTAAAATTCTCCTGCTGAATGCTCAGCTTCTTTTCTTGTTGAAAAGCAGAAGCTGTAATCATAAATAACAGTACCTTAATCTATTAGTGGCCTTACTAACAGTTGCATAGAACACTTAATAACAAAATAACATTTCAAGCTATAAATACTAAATCAAGATGCAAACAGATTGTCTTATACCTCAGTATAAATTGCAGATACAATACCACCTAAAATTCAACCTGAGATTTAAGATGATTCCCAGATACTTAAATTCCAAGACATAATTTAATATGGGTTTAGCTAAAGTACTAATGTTTAATTGCTCCTTACAAGAGCTCTTTCAACAGAAGACTCGATTATGCCTAAACCAGGCCAGAATGATATTAAAATCGTGCTGCAGAGCAATATAAATTTGACCTATCACTGATGCAGTTCCATAAAGAATGGCACCATCTTCATGGAGAGCCATTTATTTATATTTTGTGCAAACTTGATAGCTATTGAAAAAGTCTGCAAAGAAATAAGCTCTCAGAAAAAACAGCTGATATACTGAAAGCCTCTGAATTTGTTTAATCAATGTATTTCTTTTGTAATTATATATTATGAAACTGAGCAACATTAAATACCTGTTAATAGAGACAGTCCCTTTTAACAAACTCTAACATTCGATTATATTTTGGTGTATTCAAGCTGGGGCAAGACAGTAATCACAGTCAGCAAAAAGCAAGGCCTGAGGGGATCTCAGGAGGTCACAGAGCACCCTCCACTCCCTTGGAGAGGGAAGCACTTGTACCTTCATCATTCCCAAATGGTGAGCATTAACCCACTACCACTGCATCCCCAGGAAACCTGTGTAGATTTCGCTGCTCTTTCTGGACACTTAGAAAAACCTGTTTAAACTAAGTCTATCTTGTTGAAATTTTAACCTACCCCTTGTCCTGTCCTCCCTAAGGATAAATTATTTTCTTCCATGAATTAATTTGAAAATTTTTGCCATGGTCCACTTCTCCCCAGACTTCCCTAAACTGAAAAACTCCATTCTTTCTCTCTTTGTTCCCAACTTCTAAGTAGCTTGTCCGGACTCATTTGGACTCCCTCTCATTTGAATTCTATTATCTGAAATTGTACATGAGTAAAGCCAAAGCTCTGTCAGTTCCAACCATGGTGGAGAGTTCACTTCACATATTTTCCATATCAGGGGCAATGCAATATACAGCCTAGTGTGTTATTTTGGTTTTTTCAACAGAATGATAGTGTTGGTTAATTCTGAGTCTATTGTTCTCAGATCTTTTTCTGAACTGCTACTGAACAAGTTCCTCATCCTCTGTTTGCACAGTTGATTATTTTTGCCCAAGGGCAATACCTTGCAGTTGTTTCTGATGAATTTCTTATGTTCTGCTTTTTTCAAGCTGCTTCTCTATTTGTCAAGATCTCTTTGGTTTCTAACCCTGTACTTCAGTACACTTACTGCTACACATCGTGGTATCATGAGCAAAGGTGGAAATCTCTTCCTGAGCCTGCTCCCAGTGGCCTTCCAGTCATGAGCAATTAGGAACCTTAGGTTTTCTGGTCATAAAATAAGGACCTTTTTTACACCATGACCCCCACTTTGTCTTGAAAGTGAATAACTGGGACAGGTTATGTAAACAGAGGCTGTTATGTGTTTATGCACACAACCAGCTACATGTCTCCCGAAGGGTGGATGAGGGCAACCATCACCCAGTCGAGCAATGAGATGGGGACTACAATGTACAGCTTGCAAAGACTTCTAGTGACAGAGCATCTTTCATTCCTCTCTTCCCATGGAAAAGAGACTGTTTTCCCAGGTATAGAAGGCAATGAAGAGGACAGGATAAGAGAGGGTCTATGAGAATCCACATGCCTCAAAGTGACAAAACTCAAAGCCACTAACAGAATGCTGTTAGGAAGCCCCCCCTTCAGACAGTGTCTAAGACTTGGGGTGTTTCCACTAGTTGTTTAGTGTTTTTTCAGAGGCTTATTTGGCTCTTCTTCTGCCTTGTATCATAGTAAGGTCACAGCTTGAGAGAGAAGTTCCCTTACAGACAAGAGGCTACACGCAGCTGTTTTCACCACTAGACTGGAGACAAGGTCATGCTTTTGAACTGGTGTGCCGGTTGGGTTAAACCATGACAACTGGCTTCCAAATCCTAACACAATCATGATATTTCCTCAGGCAACCAAAATCTATTAGTGTTATCAATTATCATGCCACTGTAGCTATTATCCACAATACTTATTTAGAATTGATGCCACCAGTGAACCATCCCATTACTAACCATTTGGAACCAAGATAAGAACCTAAAATCTTAACCAACATACATACACTATCCAAAAGGTCCAAATGACACAAATAATCAGGCTATAGTGGACTTCTGCCTAAGGAGGAGTTTTGGGCTCCAGAAAGAAGAGCTCCTACACAAGCTTTCCCAAATGTGGTAGGTTTTTGAAAAAAAATGAATAGATTTTGAAATTACCATTTAAGTCTGTGCTGTGTAATGCTACAATATAAAAGAAAAAGAAATGGGCTGGGCAATATGCCCCAACATTGGAAGTTGTTTAGTAACTTTCCAATTTATTATAAATATTAAGAAAAGTATCAAACCAAATGGATTTTTTTTCCCCCAGACAGGTAACATTTGGAGGAACATTCTGCAGACAAGCAGACTGTGACTTCTGACCTGAATCCAGCAGCAAATCAGCAAGTCCATATAGATGAACCTGGACACACCCAGTCTGAAAACAAGATCAAAGTCAGGGCTGGAGAGTTAGTTTCTTAATTAAGGCAATTTGAGTAAAAATAATGAAGGCAGAAGTCACATTTCTGTAAAAGCAATTTGGCAGAAGGGCTAGCCCTCTGCTTTATAGTACTTCAGATGAAAAAGGAAGACACTATTAGTTGCTTTCTTTGTTAAGTGTTTGAATTAAAACCTTGGTGCCACTCGTCTACTATTTGCCAGTAGCGCTGAGTAATTCTCTGCCTGTAGTTTCTTTGACTAAATTAGCCTCTTTTTCTTCTCATGGAATATCCATCAGCAGATCATGATTTTCTCATTTAAATGTACTTAACAAATATATCTGAATTTTTACCCTGCAAACTGATTGCACATATTTGAAATTCAGGCTGCATTGTTTATTTGGGATTGGTAAATCAGGTCACACTGTTTGTTCTCTCTGACTGAACAAGTGTGGAAAACACTAATTCCCGTGCACACAGTTGTATGTTCCCCCCTCAGAATCAGTCTTCCATAAATGCTCGTGTGAAACAAAATTTGCATTATTGCTTTTTATAAACCTTTCTGCTAAAAGTAAAACTCAATTGTTTGTTCTTTCACCGAAAAGTAAATACGAATGGTTTCTGTGTGACTATGGGCAAAGAGAATTCATTTAAGTGCTTTAATGATTACTTGTGGACATTTTTTGTATTATTCATGCCGTGTTTGTTTAAAGACAAAGAATGAATTAGACAAAAAAAAAAAAACCTTCAATCCACAGAAGATCCTTATAAAAGAGAGAAAAGGGCCAAAATAAGAAAAAGATAAAAAATAAATACATCCAGTATTCAAAGGGGGGAACGCTGAATTGTACAGCAAATTTGCCAAAAGCAGAAAACCAGAAAAATTCAATCCCTCTATTGTGCACCATTTATCAAAACCTGCACTTTAACAGGCCAGGAATAAGCTCCAATCTACAGTTTTTGTTTTCTTTCTACAAAGCAACAGGATTCTGGTTAAGGGGGTTCCTTGTAGACCATAATTGCTATGCTGTTTGCAAATGTTGATATAATTTGGAAGTGTAAAATTATTTTCACATGATGGCTCCATGGATTCAGCTAGTCCACTGTTGAACAGAGAACAAACAAGGAGAATAAAAGAAAATTCCCAAATGTGGTTGTTTATTTTTACAGGGGTTTAATTATCATAAACATAAGCATGAATTTTCTCTCTAAGTATTTTGATAGTTTGGAGAAACAAATAGATTTTCTGTGAGAGCAATGAGGAGGAAAGGAATGATTATATGAAGACAGTGAATAGCATCATGGAAAAGCTCATAAATAAATAAAATAAGCACAGTTCCCAGCTTCTTAGATGTCTCTTCCCTACAGGCCCTCTCCTCCTCTTTATCCCTCCTGACCTAGGTCAGCTCCTTCCCTTACCTTTAAATCAGCCATTGCTTAGCCATCTGACAGACCAGCTTAACCAAGACTGTAAGTAAGTGCAGGCTGACTCGTACCTCAGTGGCTTGCCCCATGTTTTGGGCTCTGTCCCCCATTGCCCAGGTTGTACATTTTGTTTCCTGCAGAGCTCGGCCCCCGAGAGGCTGTGGCACACACCCTGTTGTTCTCAGAGCCAGAGGCGCGGTCCTGCCCAGGGACCAGCAACTGCAGAGTCGTTCGGTTAATCCATGAGTGTGCGTTTAATGAGCATCCTTACATCTCTCCCTTATAGCCACAGGGGCAGGCAGCCACTCCAGTAATTGTACTAGGCACACAAAACCCATATAGGATATGTACTTTTCAAGATGACAGTCATAAGGAACATTCAGTTTGCTCTACCAAAATGCTGACCTGACATAGACTCCCAAGGTAAAACAGTATGCGCCGAGGGTATGCATTTCAGCACCCTTCACACTGAATTTCATGGGGCCAAAAAATACTCTAGTAAAGAATTATAGTTTTTAATTATTTTTTAGGGACAAAATCTGCCCTGTCGCTCAGACACCAGCCATCTCTGACTTGCTGGTATCATTCAGGCTCTGTGCAGCTTAAGCCACCCATCTAGGCACCGATCATTGCATGACCTTTGTCTTTCAATATTTTTACTAAAATCCTTGCTACTTAGTTGTTGACACCTGTTGCATTTCAAAACTGTCCCATTCTGAATCCCAACTCCAGAAGCATCAACACGGATATCGAACAAAATCCACACATATTCAACACCAAAGCAATTATCTAAGTTTAAGTACTTAAATGAGTGCTTTCCCAAACAGGGGCTTGGAAAAACATATAGGTTAATAATAATTTTTAAAAAATAATAATATTTTTTGCAAGTTATCTTAAGCTGTTCTTAAAAAAAAAAAAAGTGAAATCGCAGGTTTCCCTCTGCCTATAATGTTAAAAAAAATTACCCATGGAAATGCAAATAAAACCACAGAAAGTCACAATGAAAACATTTTTTTTATATATCAGCATCGCTGGCTTTCACATGTTTTTTGCATAATGATAGGGCTAATATAACATAACAAATCCTAAACTGTTTTCACAAGGAGTGGAAAAAAGATGTGTAAAAGTATGCTCTGTCTTGCTTCCTTCTGTTCACAATGTATCTACATACAACAAATGGTGTTCTTGCTCTTTCTGTCTGTTTCTCAATCTGTTTGGAAAGTAGCCATCATTCTGCAGCCAACCACAATATTTGACACTTCCTGACATCATGAAAGCCACCATCTGTCTATCATTGAAGCCCTGTACTTTTTAAAGACTGCTTGGCCTGATCTTTAATGAAGCTTCACTGTGAATGCACAGATCAGT